>NC_056627.2:29215536-29815536 GCF_002870075.4 Lactuca sativa | reverse complement strand
CCTAATATTGGTCAACCGGTACCTACACCCGACCACCTATAACCCATACCCAAATTGTAACCCCTTTTGGTCCTAACCCATGCCCAACACTCGTACATGACATAATATTGGTCAACCCGTGCCAAAACCCGACCACCTGCAAACCATACCCATATTATAACCCCTTTTGGTCCTAACCCATGCCCAACACCCGTACATGACCTAATATTTGTCAACGAGTGCCAACACCATACCACCTGCAACCCATACCCATATTATAACCCCTTTTGGTCCTAACCCATGCCCAACGCCCGTACATGACCTAATATTGGTCAACTCGTGCCAACACTTGACCACCTGCAACCTATACCCATATTATAACCCATTTTTGTCCCAACCCTTCCCAAACACCCGTTCATAGCCTAATATTGGTCAACTTGTGACAACACCTGACCACCTGCAACCCATACCCATATTATAACCCCTTTTGGTCCTAACCCATGCCTAACACCCGTACATGACCTAATATTGGTCAACTCATGCCACACCCGAGCACCTGCTACACATACCGATATTATAACCCCTTTTAGTCCTAATCCATGCCCAAAACCCGTACATGACCTAATATAGGTCAACATGTGCCTACATCCGAGCACCTGCAACCCATACTCATATTATAACCCCTTTTTGTCCTAACCCATGCCCAACACCCGTACATGACCAAATATTGGTCAACCCGTGCCAACACCCGACCCCCTGCAACCCATACCCATATTATAACCCCTTTTGGTCGTAACCCATGCCCAACACCCTTACATGACCTAATATTGGTCAACCCGTGCCAACACCTGACCACCTACAACCCATACCCATAATATAACCCCTTTTGGTCCTAACCCATGCCCAACACCAGTGCATGAACTAATATTGGTCAACCGTGCCAACACCCGACCACCTACAACCCATACCCATATTATTACCCCTTTTGTTCCTAACCCATGCCGAACACCCGTACATGACCTAATATTGGTCAACCCGTGCCAACACCCGACCACCTGCAACCCATACCCACATTATAACCCCTTTTGGTCCTAATCCATGCCCAACACCCGTACATGAGCTAATATTGGTCAACCCGTGCCAACACCTGACAACCTGCAACCCATTCCCATATTATAACCCGTTTTGGTCCTAAACCATGCCCTACACCCATACATGACATAATAATTGTCAACCCGTGCCAAAACCCGACCACCTGCAACCCATACCCATATTATAACACCTTTTGGTCCTAACCCACGCCCAACACCCGCAAATGACCTAATATTAGTCAACGAGAGCCAACACCTGACTACCTGCAACCCATACACATATTATAACCCCTTTTGGTCCTAACCCATGGCTAACACCTGTACATGACCTAATATTGGTCAACCCGTGCCAACACCCGACCACCTGCAACACATACCCATTTTGTAACCCCTGTTGGTCCTAACCCATGCCTAAAAACCCGTACATTACCTAATATTTGTCAACCCGTGCCAACACCCGACAACCTGCAACCCACACTCATATTATAACCCCTTTTGGTCGTAACCCATGCCCAACACCCGTACATGACCTAATGTTGGTCAACCCGTGCCAACACCCAACCACCTGCAACCCATACGCATATTATAGCCCCTTTTGGTCCTAACCCAAGCCCAACACCCGTACATGACCTAATATTGGTCAACCCGTACTAACACCCGACCACCTGTAGCCCATACCCATATTATAACCCCTTTTGGTCCTAACCCATGCCCAACACCCGTACATGACATAGTATTAGTCAACCCGTGCCAAAACCCGGCCACCTGGAAACCATACCCATATTATAACCCATTTTGATCCTAACCCACGCCCAACACCCGTACATGACCTAATATTTGTCAATGAGTGCCAACACCTGACCACCTGAACCCCATACCCATATTATAACCCCTTTTAGTCTTAACCTATGCCCAACACCCGTACATGACCTAATATTGGTCAACCCATGCCAACACTCGACCACCTACAACCCATACCCATATTATAACCCATTTTGGTCCTAACCCATGCCCAACACCCGTACATTACCTAATATTGGTCAACCCGTCACAACACCTGATCACCTGCAACCCATACCCATATTATAATCCCTTTTGTTCCTAAACCATGCCTAACACCAGTACATGACCTAATATTGGTCCACCTGTGCCAACACCCGACCACCTGCAACCCATACTCATATTATAACCCCTTTTTGTCCTAACCCGTGCCCAACACCCGTACATGACCTAATATTGGTCAACTAGTGCCAACACCCGATCACCTGCAACCCATACCCATATTATATCCTCTTTTGGTCCTAACCCATGCCGAAGACCCGTACATGACCTAATATTGGTAAAACCGTGGCAACACCCGACCACCTGCAACCCATACCCATATTATAACCCCGTTGGGTCCTAACCCATGCCCAACACCCGTACATGAGCTAATATTCGTCAAATCGTGCCAACACTCGACGACCTGCAACCCATACCCATATTATAACCCCTTTTTGTCCTAACCCATGCCCAACACCCATACATAACCTAATGTTGGTCGACCCGTGACAACAGCAGAAAACCTGCAACCCATAACCATATTATTGCCCATTATGGTCCTAACCCATGCCCAACACCCGTACGTGACCTAATATTAGTCAACCTGTGCCAACACCCGACCACCTGCAACCCATACCCACATAATATCCCTTTTTGGTCCTAACCCATGCCCAACACCCGTACATGACATAATATTGGTCAACCCGTGCCAACACCCGACCCCCTGCAACCCATACCCATATTATAACCCCTTTTGGTCGTAACCCATGCCCAAAACCCATACATGACCTAATATTGGTCAACCCGTGCCAACACACGAGACCACCTGCAACACATACCCACATTATAACCCCTTTTGGTCCTAACCCATGCCCAACACGAGTACGTGACCTAATATTGGTCAACTCGTGCCAACACCTGACCACCTACAACCCACACCCATAGTATAACCCCTTTTGGTCCTA
Source organism: Lactuca sativa (assembly GCF_002870075.4). NCBI lineage: Eukaryota > Viridiplantae > Streptophyta > Magnoliopsida > Asterales > Asteraceae > Lactuca > Lactuca sativa. The sequence goes on along the minus strand of NC_056627.2, from coordinate 29,812,460 downwards.
ACGCATGCCGAACACCCATACATGACCTAATATTGGTCAAGCCGTGCCAACACCCGACCACCTGCAACCCATACCCATATTATAATCCCTTTTGGTCCTAACCCATACCCAACATCCGTACATGACCTAATATTTGTCAACCTGTGCCAACACCCGACCACCTGCAACCCGTACCCATATTATAACCCCTTTTGGTGCTAACCCGTGTCCAATAACCGTACATAACCTAATGTTGGTCAACCCGTGCCAACACTCGACCACCTACAATGCATACCCATATTATAACCTCTTTTGGTCCTAACCATGCCCAACACCCGTACATGACCTAATATTGGTCAATACGTGCCAACACTCGACCACCTGCATCACATACCCATATTATAACCCCTTTTGGTCCTAACCCATGCCCAACACCCGTTCATGACCTAATATTGGCCAACCCTTTCCCATTTGAATTAAAAAATTCATTTTATATATTTTTTATTAATTTATATATAAGTTTATTTTTTGTATTGTAATAATAAAAACTAAGTTATTATGGATGTTACACTTAATTAATATTATAGATATTAATGTAAATATTAATATTAAAGTAAATCACAATATCGGTAATCATTATTATAGCCGTCGTTCAAATTGCACCTCCCTTGTAACCTTCTATTAATCGGGAGTGATGGCCTGCGTCGATGTCCCTTCAGCTCCGAATGATGATCCATTTAAACCCTCCCTTTATATCAAAATCGTCATTCTTACATCTTCATTACCTTATAATAACTTTGCTTATTTGCTCCTCCACTGTGAAAAAACCTCGGACGATCAATGGAAACAAAAATGAATGCCGATCCATGGGCAAATCCTAGGTTCCATCTATGGAGTGTAAGAAGTGAACCACCAAAGAACACACCATTAGTACAGTACGGGAAAGCAAATGAGAAGAGATTCACGATTAGAGTTGTACATGGCGGGTTTTTTACATACTATCCAGGTGAGGCGTATGAACAGACAAAACTTCACTTTATCTCTTATGTCAACATCGATTTTCTCAATATGGAGATGCTTGGTCGGTTTTCCAAAAGCTTGGGGTATACAACTTTGGGTAACTGGTATCATATGCCAACTGCAGAAAACTGTGGGTTGTCAATGATTCCGATTCTGAATGATGATTGTTTGGGAACTTTCAAGATGATCGTTAAGGCACACCAATTCCGAGATATTGAACACATGTATGTTGAAAACAGGCATGTATATGTTCCAATCAATTTCCCCCACGTTTTGATGAACTCACCATCAAAAAGAGATGAGAAGCTTATTCATCTGTTTGTGATAGATCACCCAATGGCAACAGTCGATAATGGAATAGCATACATCAAGCTATGCTAAACATGACCATTCGAAGAGAAAAAATGGAAGATGCAATGGACATGGACAGGGAGAATGTGATTTCATGGGAAAACATAGTGTAGGTGATCTATGTTGTACTCCATTTCGGGTTTAATACAGAGTACATATGAAAGTCTTTTTTTATAAGCAATATCAAACACTTTTATGTTGTTTAATGTCGTATATTATATGTCTATATTTGATGTTGTTTTGATTATAACTGTCATAGGGGAAAACTAGAAATTAATTATAATATTAACTTTCTATTGTAATTTTGATTGTGTTTCATACTTATATTAATGTCATATATTGTCCCTGTTGTTGCTGCATTGTTTTGTATAAAAAAAAGCAATATACTTTGCAACTTAGTTCCACATTAAAGTTATGTTATTGGTTAGATTAGTTAGTTTGTCCCCTGTTTGTTTTCAACATATGGAGATTATGCTAAAGCAGGGATATATCCATCAATTATATGTTACTATCATAATACAAACAAAATGTTATAATTTCCCTTAATATCTTTTTAACATATTATACCATCAAACTATTCTGGTGTAATATTGTTATAACTCAAAGTTTTTTTTTTCAGTTTTTTACTATAATGGTGGATGACATGCTATAACATAAACTGCATGTTATAGCAATGTACTTTCGTTATGTAATGTTAAACAAATTAAGTTGTATTTATTTCATTTATTTATCACACTATTCTGTTAAATTAAGTTGTATTCTTTTCATTTTTAATGGTGTATGATCTGGTGCTATTAAAAGAATACATGACAAAAAGGGCAATTTGGTCCTTTTTTATAGTTCTTATTCAATACAACATTATTGTTATTTTATAAATATTTTTACATATAGATACATATAATAGCTGTAATTGTAACTAAATGCTACCTAGACACACACTATTTGTTTCTTTTTAAAGCCAATTCATAATATTTTGACACACATAATAAAAGGTACATGACCATAACTAACATATTCAATGAATGACCCCTAATTATACTAATAAGACATTATTGTTCTTTTATAACTATATTTCCATATAGACACATATAATAGCTGTAATCGTCACTAAATGCTACCTACACACACTATTTGTTTCATTTAAAAGCCAATTCATAATATTTTGACACATAAAATAAAAGGTACATGAACATAAGTAACATATTCAATGAACGACCGCTAATTATACCGATAAGACATTATTCTTCTTTTATGACTATATTTACATATAGACACATATAATAGCTATAATGGTAACTAAATGCTACCTACACACACACTATTTGTTTCTTTTTAAAGCCAATTCATAATATTTTGTCCCACAAAATAAAAGATACATAACCATAAGTAACCAATACTAACTTGTTTTATTTCCTTGCGTTAACTAACTACAACTAGTACAAAACCGCCCTATGGACACACAAATATTTAGTGTGACCATATGTATCACCATTTAGCTACTTTGTCTGTTATGTGGCTAAAAAGGCACCAGGTTTTAGAGACACAAAGAACTAACTCATGTGATGATACTTTTATCTACTGTCTCTCATAAAAATATATGACAATCTTAGTCGATACCTGTCGTTGATTGTGACCTATGGCCTCATTGTTCAAGAGTGACTAATATTTGTCACATTTGGTATAATTAAGCGTGGTTAAAGTTTTGATTGTCTATAAAATGGCCACACAAACTAATTTAAATGTATCCACAAACATTCTCTTAATTTTTATAGTGACCTTTCGCCACACTATTTATAAAAAGTTTCCCAGACCGTTTTTAGGAAAGTGTGATCGTAGGTCATTTTTGAACTAGTGTGAAAAGAAATTAGTAATATTTTATTTTATTTTTTTCTTAAAAAAATTGAAAAAATTAAAATTTGTGTCAAAATTAGTTTAGTTTAAATTTTTAGGTTTTTATTTGATTTTAATTTTAATTTTTAAGCCCTCGAAATATTTTATTTTTAATTAAGTTGAAGTATTGGACTTAGATTTGAAGTTTTTTTTGAGTTTGCTATCCATGGGTATTGGATCGGGTTTGGTCCAGGTATAAATAGCAGGATTCACGGTTGATAACCCTTTTACCTTCACTTTTTGTTTGCGGCCGTGAACCCCTCATCGACTCCCTCTCTCTCTCTCTCAAGTCTTGATTCGTCATTTTTTAGTGTTTATAAACCGAAATTGCTTGTTGATTTGTATAGGTACTCTCATGGCGATCACATACATGCTAAATTTAACAGGAATCGACCGTGTTTAGTGGGTTTATTGGATCAAAACGTCTTGTCGGCACTGTTGAAGTGTTTACGGCTGTGGAACAGTTCACAGCCGATGAAGCATTCACGACCGTCAACCCGTTTACGGCCGTGAGCACTCTTTTGACTATGAACTCATTTTTACTTAATTTCATTCAATATTAAAGCCTAATTAATTGATGAATGAGAAAAACTAAGCTTAATCATTTAAATAATTTGTTTTCTTACTAGGTTTGGTTAAGTGCAGATCAAAAATGGTTGAATTGAAGATTTCTGATAATCACAACATTGTTGTCTTTCAGATGGATCCACCAGCAGCACACAATGACTTCAAGTCCATGATTCATGGAGTGAAGAAATGTTGTCTGGCATATGCTTTCACATCCAGTCCAATAATTTATTGTAGCACCTGGTTTCCGGTATGTGAATTTTATTTAAGCATTGACCTTTTTTTTAGCCTTCGACTCGGCGAGTCATGGGGTCCGACTCGCCGAGTAGGGACGGGACTCAGGACGCGTTTTAAGTAGGCGACTCGACGAGTCCATATCCTGGACTCGGCGAGTCACCGCTGCGGGATGAAACCCTAAGTTTCAAGGGTTTGCACCCTATTTAAACCCTCATTCCGCCCCAACTCGTCCCCATTCACCCCAGAACTCCCTCTACATCGTTTTTCCCTTGTTTTCTTGAGAGTTTGAGGTGCTCTTAGTGTATTCTTGAAGGTTTTGAAGTGTAAAAGGAGTAGATCAAGAAGAGGAGAAGGAGATCAGCCATCCTTGTGTCATTTCAGCTTTTCCCTTAAGGTATAACCCGTTTTCCCCTTGATTCTATGCTTAAAACTTCATTTGGGTCCTTCTTGGTCAATTCCCCAAGTTTGCATGATCTTTATATGTTGTAATAAGGCGTTTGGCCTTTGGATCTATGTAAGATTGAGCTCCAGGAGCTCAGATCTGTTAGCTTTTTGGCCTCATAAGACTTGTTAGCCCTAGATCTACCATTTTGAGACATTTTGAGCCTTATAATCCTTATTGGTGGATATCCACACGTAAAGTTGGAAACTTTACGTGTGATTCGTGTCCTAGAAGTCCAGATCTATGAATGGCATAGTCTGGAACCGAGCAAATCGGTATATTTAAGGAGTGCATGGCGACGACTCGGCGAGTCGCATAGGTGACTCGGCGAGTCTGGTCGCGAGTCACAGAATTGGTCCCTTCTTCATGTGTCGAGTTGAGCCTTGAGTCACAGGGGGTGACTCGGTGAGTTGGGAGCTGAACTCACCCATGTTAGGACTCGGCGAGTCAATGCCCTGACTCGGCGAGTCCAAGGCAATCTTCATAGCTCAAGAACAGACTCGGCGAGTTGTTCATACAACTCGGCGAGTCTTAGCATAAAGTGTTCATCGGATGAAGATGAACTCGACGAGTTGTTCATACAACTCGACGGGTAGGATCGGGATTCAGGGCAGTCGTTTGGATGGGGACTCGGCGAGTTGGAAAGCCAACTCGACGAGTCGGGTCAACTGAAAGTTGACTCTGACTTCGACTTAGAGCATGGTCATTTTACCCAAAGGTCAGTGAGCAGTGTTTGATTGGGTACACTGTGGAAATTGCAGCCGGAGGACTCCCGGAGCAGCAGTCAGTTAGTTTCCGATCAGTTCAGCAGCTACGTTGAGGTGAGTTACCTTCCAGTAGAGGTGGGTCTAGGCCACAATGCCGACCCACCAGTAGGAGTTGTATGATAGATGACTGTCTTTGTGATATCATCTAAGTTCGCTAGTATATGATATGTTATATGTTAGCATGATACGTTGTTTGTGATAGTAGTCGGGTACGGTCACTAGGACCGGAGGGTAGTCAGACACCCCAGATGCGTCTGACAGTATATGATTATATGTTTGCATGCTGGCTTGTTACGTTATACATGATAGAGGTAGTATGAGGGGACCAGTCCCTGTGGTCGGTTGTTAGGACCGACGGGTAGTCAGCACCCCAGAATGGCTTGACATGGGTAGTCAGCACCCCAGAATGGCCTGACACGGGTAGGTCGGCACCCCAGAATGGCCGTACCGGGTAGTCAGGCACCCCAGAATAGCCTGACAGTATATATGTTATGTGTTTGTATGGTATGCGGTACGTTGGGGGAACTCACTAAGCTTTGTGCTTACGTTTACAGTTTTGTTTTCAGGTACCTCTGCATCGAAGGGGAAGGAGCCGGCGCGGTAGTGGCACGTCATGCACACACTCTTCGGTTTCCGCATTTATGAGATTTGCTGGGACTGTACTCTGATATTTTGATGGGATGTATGGTGTGGCTATTTAGAACATGGTTGCAATGTGTTATGGTGTGAACAAACAACGTTTCTTTTTATTTAGACAATGTTTCTATTTATTAATGTTTTCTAAAGTAATATTTTAAAAATGAAATTTTCGGACGTAAAAATTGGGTCGTTACAAGTTGGTATCAGAGCCCTGGTTTGAGGGATTCGGACACACCCTCGGGAGTGTTTGAACTCAAATCGAGGGATTAAAAGATTTTCTAAAAGAAAATGTTTTCTAAAATTGAGAAAAGAGTTTCGAGAAAGAGTAAAGTGTGTGACGTGCACGACCGGCCGAGCTCAAGTAAGTATTCCCCATAGTACCCATACAAGTTTATGTTATGTTTATCAGCTTTATGAATATTGCATGCTAGAATAGGCTAAGGATCTAGGAGTGATGCCTTATGTGCCTGTTTATTTGTTCCCGCTTATTGAGAATTGCATGCTAGATATTGAGTAGACAGTAAGAAGGATCGCCTGATTAGGTTATGCCTGGTAGTATGAGCTTAGCACTAAATGCTAGCTCAATTCCTGAAAGTAGATAGAGTTAATTGAGAATGTTGCCCTTATCTGAATGCTGCTTGCTTCGTGCTACGTGGGACTCTGAATAATGGGTGTTAGCCATTAGGCGAATGCGTCACGTCACACGTGATCAGGGTTGAATAATCTTAGAGTGCCGGATTTGATCCTACTACGCAGCTCTTGTTTGAGTCCAACCGTTGTAGGGACGAGTCGGGTACACGAAGGATTATCTGAGCCTAGTCACATGTGATGGCATTCGGGTAATGGCTAATTGGCATTTCAAGGAGGCCTGCAGCAGCTGAGGATTGGTTAGAGTGGAATTAGAGATTTCCCTAGGGCAAGCCTAGGATGAGTATAGCAGTGATCAGTAGTAGAGGGGAGTTGGTGGAGTCGAGGAATTCCTCGGAGAAGGTACGGATAGATGTGGAAGGTAGTATGGGCCCGTACTACTGAAAGCAGAGGATCCGTACCCGAGCCGGGGAAGGCCAAGACGAGACCAAGGAACCTGTAAGTAGTTGAGATCCCTCAGAAAGAAGCAGTACCACTAATGATTATTATTGATGTTTTGCAGAATGGTGGTACTTCGATCGAGACCGACAGATGGCGGGTCAGGAGAGGGGTCAGGTTCGGGATCTGGCACCGAGCCGATTGAGGAGAGGCTACGTGAGTTCATCACGTCGGAGATCACTAGGGGCATCCTTGAGTCGACCCCCATCATCTTTGGGTCGATCAAGGAAGGGATCATGGAGATGATGGAGGATCGCCTACGGGCATTCAGGAGCGACTTGGCCTCTGGCCAGTCAGGATCTCGCACACTGTCCTTCAAGGACTTCAGGAGCAGTGGTGCGCCGGATTTCCATGGGGTGAAGGACCCCATTGTCGCCAGGCGGTGGATTGCGGATATCGAGTCCGCCCAGTTGATCAGCTTCTGCCCCGAGGGGTCGAAGGTGAGGTACGCAGCAGGGTGTTTACGGGACCGGGCCCGAGATTGGTGGGAGTCAGTGGGTGACTCGATGGGAGCCTCGGCTGTCGAGGCAATGACCTGGTCTGACTTCGTGACTAGGTTCAGGGCAGAGTTTGCGCCAGCGGTCGAGCTTCAGCAGCTGGCCAGGGAGTTCTTAGACATGAGGCAGACGACAGAGACCGTGGCGGAGATCACCCCCAAGTTTCGGGAGAGGGCTTTATTGGTGCCCCAGTATGCAGGTGACGAGGATATGAGGAGGACTCGTTACCATGACATGCTACGAGCTGACATTCGGGAGCATGTTAGCTTTTCGGCTTGCCCTACCCTGGACTCCATGATTGCCAGGGCTAGGGAGAGAGAGATAGATTTGGAGCACATCCGGAAACGGAAACTTGAGGATGGTCAGTCATCGGGGGCTTCGGGGAAGAAGCCCAAGGGATCAGATGGGAGGCCGAAAGGCCAGTCGGGACCGAGCCGCTGCAGGAGGTGCGGCAGGCCGCACGAGGGGGCGTGCAGGATGGGTTCGTCAGGCTGCTACAAGTGCGGCAAGGTTGGGCATATCAGCAGGGATTGCACTGCTCCTGCGACCGTTATTCAGACATCGGAGTTGCTGTGTTTCCACTGCAACCAGAGGGGCCACAAGAAGGCCAATTGCCCCATGTTGACAGCTTCAGCGCCAGTGAAGGCGCCAGCTCCAGCGACCCTGCGGATCACGGATGGCCGTCAGGGCAAGGCAGAGGCTCCAGTGGTGAGGAGTCGGGCATTTCAGTTGACTGCCGAGGAGGCACGCGCCGCGCCCGATGTGGTGACGGGTATGATTCCTTCCTTCTATCTTTTATTTTACGTTGTTATGATATTGATATGTGCTCTGTGTGTATATATGTGTATTAGGATCGTTCCATGTGAACGGCATCCCGGTTCAGGTATTGTTCGACTCGGGTGCATCCCGATCGTTCGTTTCTCTTGCTCTTAGCAAGAGATTTTATGAGGCTTCAGGCGAGTTAGATTGCCCGTTAGAGGTGGAGATTGCCGATGATCGATCGGTGCGAGCATCGAGGGTGTTTCGAGATTGTGCCCTGCGACTGTTTGAGGAGTGTTATCTGGTGGACTTGATTCCCATTCCATTGCGTGGGAACAAGGTGATTATTGGTATGGATTGGTTGAGCCCTAATGGGGCAGTGATAGATTGCGCGCAGCAGCTGGTGCGAGTCAAGACCCCAAGTGGGGGAGAGTTGGTGATTCATGGAGAGCGGCCGCAGTGTGGACCCACTGTATGTTCAGCAGCGAGGGCTAGGCGCTACCTTCAGCAGGGATGCGCGGGTTATGTCGCGTACGTGATGGACACCCAGGAGGCGGGTAAGGCGACCGTGAGCGAGGTCCCGGTGGTTCGAGATTTTGCTGATGTTTTTCCGGAGGAACTACCTGGGATACCTCCGGAGCGACAGGTGGAGTTCAGGATTGACCTCGTTCCCGGTGCGGCTCCGATAGCCAAAGCACCGTATCGGTTGGCTCCTTCCGAGATGCAGGAGTTGTCCACGCAGCTGCAGGAGCTGCTGGACAAGGGATTTATTCGGCCGAGCAGTTCGCCCTGGGGAGCCCCGATTCTGTTTGTGAAGAAGAAGGATGGGTCGCATCGGATGTGTATAGATTATCGGGAGCTGAACAAGGTAACGGTGAAGAACCGTTACCCGCTTCCGAGGATTGATGACCTCTTTGACCAGCTTCAGGGCGCATCTTGGTTTTCCAAGATTGATTTGCGTTCAGGTTATCATCAGATGAGGGTCAGGGAGGAGGATATGCAGAAGACCGCGTTCCGGACGCGCTATGGCCATTACGAGTTTGTGGTGATGCCGTTTGGGCTCACCAATGCTCCTGCCGCGTTCATGGACCTCATGAACCGTGTATGCAGACCGATGCTGGATCGATCTGTGATAGTCTTTATCGACGATATCTTGGTTTATTCCAAGACCCGGGAGGATCATGAGGAGCATTTGAGAGAGGTGTTAGAGACCCTGAGGAGGGAGAGCTTGTATGCCAAGTTCTCCAAGTGTGAGTTTTGGTTGCGCGAGGTGCAATTTCTGGGGCACCTCGTCAACCAGAACGGGATTCTGGTCGATCCGGCCAAGGTCGAGGCCGTGATGAGATGGGAGGTTCCGAAGTCCCCATCTGAGATTCGGAGCTTCCTAGGATTGGCAGGCTACTATCGGAGATTTATTCAGGATTTCTCCAAGATAGCCGTGCCCCTGACGCGGCTGACGAAGAAAGCCGTGGTCTTTCGGTGGGGACCCGAGCAGCAGGCTGCATTTGAGACGCTGAGGCAGAGATTGTGCGAGGCACCGATCTTAGCCCTGCCAGAGGGCGTAGAGGATTTCGTGGTTTATTGCGATGCGTCCATTTCTGGGTTGGGCGCGGTGTTGATGCAAAGGGGGCATGTCATTGCTTACGCTTCGAGGCAGCTCAAGCCTCACGAGGCGAACTACCCGACGCACGATTTGGAGTTGGGGGCGGTGGTATTTGCCCTCAAGATTTGGCGACATTACCTCTATGGGGTTCGGTGTACCATCTACACGGACCACAAGAGCTTGAGGTACCTCATGGATCAGCCGAATCTGAACATGAGGCAGCGTCGGTGGTTGGATGTGGTGAAGGATTATGATTGCGAGATCCTTTACCACCCGGGAAAGGCCAATGTGGTGGCCGATGCTCTTAGCCGCAAGACGGCGCCGATCAGGGACGCCTGTTTGAGGATGACTGTGGTGACTCCCCTGTTGGAGCAGATTCGGGAAGCTCAACAGGAGGCTATCAAGGAGGAGCATCGGAAGAGCGAGCGCGTAGTAGGTCAGGTTTCCTCCTTCGATTATGATAGCCGAGGGTTATTGACACTACACCGTAGGGTGTGGGTGCCGTATCACGGGGGCGTGCGCCAGATTTTGATGGAGGAGGCGCACAAGTCCCGATTCTCCATTCATCCCGGGGCGACGAAGATGTATAGGGATCTTCGTCTAGACTATTGGTGGCCCTGCATGAAGCGGGATGTGGCGTGGTACGTCGAGCGGTGCTTGACCTGCAGGAAGGTCAAGGCCGAACATCAGAGGCCGCATGGCAAGATGCAGCCGTTGGACATTCCACTGTGGAAGTGGGAAGATATCACGATGGATTTTATCACAAAGCTTCCCAGGACCGCACGTGGAGTGGATTCGATTTGGGTCATCGTGGATAGATTGACCAAGAGTGCTCACTTTATTCCGATTCCGGAAAGCATATCGGCCGAGAAATTGGCCGACATCTATATCAGGGAGATTGTGGCACGGCATGGGGTGCCAGTTTCGGTGATCTCAGACAGGGATGTGCGTTTTACTTCCAGGTTTTGGAAGAGATTCCATGACGAGTTGGGCACTCGTCTGCATTTCAGCACCGCCTTTCACCCGCAGACAGATGGACAGAGTGAGCGGACCATCCAGACTTTGGAGGATATGTTGCGGGCGTGTGTTCTGGATTTCGGTGGTAGCTGGGATACCTATCTTCCTTTGGCTGAGTTCTCCTACAACAACAGCTATCACGCGAGTATCGACCGCCCCCCCTTTGAGATGTTGTACGGGCGGAGGTGTAGGACCCCGATATGCTGGGGTGAGGTTGGCCAGAGAGTTATGGGAAGCACCGAAGTGGTGCTCAAGACGACTGAGAGGATACAGCAGGTCCGGAGCAGGCTTCAGACTGCTCAGAGTCGACAGAAAAGTTATGCCGACAAGCGTCGATCCGATTTAGAGTTCCAGGTCGGGGATATGGTCCTCCTGAAGGTGTCGCCGTGGAAAGGCGTCATCCGATTCAGGAAGCGGGGCAAGTTGGGCCCGCGATTCATCGGACCGTTCAGGGTCTCAGCCCGGGTGGGCAAGGTAGCATATAGGCTGGATCTGCCAGCCGAGCTTAGCCAGATCCACAGCACTTTCCATGTTTCGCAGTTGCGGAAGTGCCTAGTGGATGATTCCGCAGTAGTACCTTTGGAGGATATTCAGGTTGATGACAGCCTGAACTACATCGAGTGCCCAGTCGCAATCCTCGACAGGAAGTCGAAGGACTTAAGGAACAAGAGGGTGGAGCTAGTGAAGGTGCAATGGCAGCACCGCAAGGGTTCAGAGTGGACTTGGGAGCCGGTAGACGAGATGATGGAGCACTACCCCGAGCTGTTTCAGGATCAGGCAACAGACTTCGAGGACGAAGTCTAAAATAAGTGGGGGAGATTTGTAGCACCTGGTTTCCGGTATGTGAATTTTATTTAAGCATTGACCTTTTTTTTAGCCTTCGACTCGGCGAGTCATGGGGTCCGACTCGCCGAGTAGGGACGGGACTCAGGACGCGTTTTAAGTAGGCGACTCGACGAGTCCATATCCTGGACTCGGCGAGTCACCGCTGCGGGATGAAACCCTAAGTTTCAAGGGTTTGCACCCTATTTAAACCCTCATTCCGCCCCAACTCGTCCCCATTCACCCCAGAACTCCCTCTACATCGTTTTTCCCTTGTTTTCTTGAGAGTTTGAGGTGCTCTTAGTGTATTCTTGAAGGTTTTGAAGTGTAAAAGGAGTAGATCAAGAAGAGGAGAAGGAGATCAGCCATCCTTGTGTCATTTCAGCTTTTCCCTTAAGGTATAACCCGTTTTCCCCTTGATTCTATGCTTAAAACTTCATTTGGGTCCTTCTTGGTCAATTCCCCAAGTTTGCATGATCTTTATATGTTGTAATAAGGCGTTTGGCCTTTGGATCTATGTAAGATTGAGCTCCAGGAGCTCAGATCTGTTAGCTTTTTGGCCTCATAAGACTTGTTAGCCCTAGATCTACCATTTTGAGACATTTTGAGCCTTATAATCCTTATTGGTGGATATCCACACGTAAAGTTGGAAACTTTACGTGTGATTCGTGTCCTAGAAGTCCAGATCTATGAATGGCATAGTCTGGAACCGAGCAAATCGGTATATTTAAGGAGTGCATGGCAACGACTCGGCGAGTCGCATAGGTGACTCGGCGAGTCTGGTCGCGAGTCACAGAATTGGTCCCTTCTTCATGTGTCGAGTTGAGCCTTGAGTCACAGGGGGTGACTCGGTGAGTTGGGAGCTGAACTCACCCATGTTAGGACTCGGCGAGTCAATGCCCTGACTCGGCGAGTCCAAGGCAATCTTCATAGCTCAAGAACAGACTCGGCGAGTTGTTCATACAACTCGGCGAGTCTTAGCATAAAGTGTTCATCGGATGAAGATGAACTCGACGAGTTGTTCATACAACTCGACGGGTAGGATCGGGATTCAGGGCAGTCGTTTGGATGGGGACTCGGCGAGTTGGAAAGCCAACTCGACGAGTCGGGTCAACTGAAAGTTGACTCTGACTTCGACTTAGAGCATGGTCATTTTACCCAAAGGTCAGTGAGCAGTGTTTGATTGGGTACACTGTGGAAATTGCAGCCGGAGGACTCCCGGAGCAGCAGTCAGTTAGTTTCCGATCAGTTCAGCAGCTACGTTGAGGTGAGTTACCTTCCAGTAGAGGTGGGTCTAGGCCACAATGCCGACCCACCAGTAGGAGTTGTATGATAGATGACTGTCTTTGTGATATCATCTAAGTTCGCTAGTATATGATATGTTATATGTTAGCATGATACGTTGTTTGTGATAGTAGTCGGGTACGGTCACTAGGACCGGAGGGTAGTCAGACACCCCAGATGCGTCTGACAGTATATGATTATATGTTTGCATGCTGGCTTGTTACGTTATACATGATAGAGGTAGTATGAGGGGACCAGTCCCTGTGGTCGGTTGTTAGGACCGACGGGTAGTCAGCACCCCAGAATGGCTTGACATGGGTAGTCAGCACCCCAGAATGGCCTGACACGGGTAGGTCGGCACCCCAGAATGGCCGTACCGGGTAGTCAGGCACCCCAGAATAGCCTGACAGTATATATGTTATGTGTTTGTATGGTATGCGGTACGTTGGGGGAACTCACTAAGCTTTGTGCTTACGTTTACAGTTTTGTTTTCAGGTACCTCTGCATCGAAGGGGAAGGAGCCGGCGCGGTAGTGGCACGTCATGCACACACTCTTCGGTTTCCGCATTTATGAGATTTGCTGGGACTGTACTCTGATATTTTGATGGGATGTATGGTGTGGCTATTTAGAACATGGTTGCAATGTGTTATGGTGTGAACAAACAACGTTTCTTTTTATTTAGACAATGTTTCTATTTATTAATGTTTTCTAAAGTAATATTTTAAAAATGAAATTTTCGGACGTAAAAATTGGGTCGTTACATTTATCAAGATCTTGTGAAGCAGTTCTGGAACACAGCTGCGGTGTGCAGAGAAGATGATGATGCAATCTCCGTAGAAGAAACTGTCAATGGAAGGAAGATCACTGTAACTAAGCAAGTCATCTGCGAGGTATTACAGATTAATAACCAGCCTGGATTTCCAACTGAGATCTCATGAACTAGACTGAGGAGATCATCGAACGAATGGGCTATGAGGGTGTGTTTCCTCCTACAATCAAGAAACTATTGTCACCATATTAGAGGTTCTTGGTCCATGTGTTTGTGAGTTGCATATCTGGAAGGAGAGTCGGTGCTGACGAGATCTCGTTACTAAACATGGGTGCCATTCCTGCTCTCGCTATGGGTCTCGACTTCAACTTTTCGAGATACATCTTGAATGAAATGGTTGGCAATGTTGAAGGAAAAAGAAAAGATAGATTTCTCATGTTTCCGAGGTTCCTACAGATGATCTTCAACAACAAATACCCGGAACTTGAGAAAAGAGGAGAAATACTTGATTTGAAGTCTATTGGTTCCAACACTTTCGAGCTCATGAAGCAAAACAGGAAAGGAAAGTTCATGTTCGAAGGGAAAAATCCTTTAGTAAAATTTGGCCAATTTGCAGAAGTCAGTAATGCGTCTGAGACTAAAAGCTCCTCAGATCATATAGAAACTGAAGATGAAGTGATTATTGCTTCTGAACACGAAGAGGAACATGTTGCTCCAGTGGCGATCATTACCAAAGAGCATGTGCCAATAACAGATGATGTAGAAAATGATGATAAGAATGCTAATGATGACGATGAGAGTGATTTTGAGATGAGCTTAATTGAGAATGTTGTAAATGAAGATGATGGTGAAGATGATATGGATCAGTGTGAAGATCTAAATGGTTATGATAATGATGATCTAATATTCGGTTTTGAGCAAGATCAAGATATATGGTTAAGCGCTAAAGACCTTGATGATTTCTTTAACAACGTCAATAAAGTTGCACAATCTGCAACGGAGACAGAGGGAGATGATGATGTTCTTAAGACAACGCCTCCTACTTCAACTCAAATGGTCGATCCTTCAAATATTATGGATTCAACTTCAAGGATTCCTCCCCTTCCTGTTGATATTCCAAAATCATTGCCATCTGAAGATGATCTAACATTGACACATGATGGGTTTTAGCCATAAGAACTTTCCTATGTGCGCATGTAAAACCCTAATGCTTGGATCTAGGCTTTCTGATTAAACATGCTTTGAATCCAAGACTTCTAATGACTAATTAGGTATAAAACAATACAAAATCAGATCTAGAAGTTTACCTTTGAATCTCTTGTTTTGATCTTGTTGTCTTGGAGCTCTAGAGTCACAATTGTCACTCCTCTAATGGCTTACAAACACCAAACAGCAAAGAAGATGATTTGAGAGAGAGGAGAGGTGGAAATCAGCCAGGGTTTCTCTATTCTAGATGAGATGCCAATTTCCCTTGGCCATAGGGTCTATTTATACTTGTAGACTCCTTAAGGGTTTCACCTTAAACCCTAGTTGGATAATCTTCTCTTAAAGCAATCCAAATCCTTACCATAGATAAGCATTGGACGATTTTGAGCTATCCCAAGCTCTAGAATCCATCCAATCCCTATCCCTTAAGGATTTACAGTCTAAAGTGTAACTATCAAACAATTGACAGTTTATACCCTCTTATTTAATTAATCTCTTTAAGTCACCAAATTAATCCTAATTAATTTATGACTTATATTAATCAAATACCAATATTATTATTCCTTATATTATTCTCATAATATATTAATAATATTTATTCTCTCATAATAAATCATCCTATCAAGTTGCTATGGTGAAGGCAACCCAAAAGGACCATGCACAATCGGATCAAATACTTGCATAATATAGTTGCAGCCTTAGACACTATTCCAACAACACAAGCCTCCCAGCCTCTAGTTAAATGGAGAAAAGCTGATCCCAGGCCGGGAGTTCTATTAAGGGAACAAGCACCACCAATTCAACAACCCACCACATCTGATACATCTACTCAACCAACCCAAGAAGGCCCAAGTGTTATACTATCTTCTAATGAAGCCAAGATCTCTTCAGCTCTTGGGGGTTCCTTTCCTCCACGACATGCGCATGACGCTGCCTCTGAGAGGCTTACCAGGTTGTTGGCCCAACAAGATTCTGACCCTTCACCTCGCGGAAAAGGAATATCTATAGGGGAAGGAAATGTAGGGGGATCAGACTCGTCGATTTCTAATCTGAGAGCAGAGATTGGAATTTTGAACCAAAATCTTATTGAAAAAGATGTTTTGATTAGAAACCTCAATGTTCGAGTTTCTAAACTTGAAGAAGAAAATACTTTAAAGTCAAAACAAATCTCCACTGTGCAAGTCAATATTGGAGCACTAACGTTTGGATACTTCGACTTAAAGAATAAGCTCATTGCTGAATTTGGTGACAAGTTCAAGACCATAGTTGAAGATCCAAGTGCAACCCAGACTTCTCAATCAGCCCCAGCCAATACATCACATTTTGATCAGCTTGATGACTATCCACCAGTCAAAACCACACGAGTTGTTAACCGTTTTGAAAAAGAACCAGAGCAAGACAATCCAAGAATTACAATCAAAAGAGTTGGGAAACAAGTCACTTCATAGAAGAGGGGAAGGTGTCTCTTCATGAAGAACTCTGATCAAAATCTTTGTGGAGACCAGCCTCAACTAACAGTGACTGAGCTCGACAAGAAGAGGTTCAAACACAAATACAGTGACCGGTCAGGGATTCGTATATGGGGCTTTTATGAGAAACTCAATTGCTGGCTGGTGAAAAGAAAAAGTAATAATGTGGAATATTATAAGGACAATAACGATTTTTCTTCCCTCACTAAAGTGGACCTCGCTGAGCTTTCTGCAACTCCATTCTCCAATCCTTCCAATGTTCCTCGTGCAACTGATTTTAAACTCTTCTTAGAGAACCAAGTGAGGAGAGGATTTGATGGGATGAAGACCGCCAAATCTTTCTTGAAGACAGCCAAAGATGTGTTCGACCCGATCACCAACAAGTCCTTCAAGAATGTAATGTGACCTCCAACGAAGCAGATGACAAAGATTCCCATCGTCAAGAACTTTTGTGATGGTTCGATACGCAAGATGCAGTACTGGGTTGACGATGAAGCCACAACTACTACTGTAATCAAGTTCAAAGATGGTGTCTTCTGTCTCGTTGATAAGAAGGACTTGCTTCAGTTTGATGAAAGGGACATCCACACCTTGGCTGCACATCAGATTTTATGTGATTAGGAGATTATGGAGACTGCTGCCAAGGAGTTCACAAGCATGATCGCCAAAATTATCGACAAAAATATGTGGCTGAGCGCTATGGGGAGATCAGATGTGTTGGTGATTGAGAAAGACTGAATCTATGCTAGCTCAAACCAAGGGGGAGACTATTAGGTCATACTTTGTTGGTTTGGGCTAGGCATCAATCTGTATAGGTCTTGATACCGTTTGGTCATGTATGTATGGGTGTTGTGTGTTTTTGCGGCTGTGAGGGTGTTCATGGCCGTGAACGTGTGTATGGCCGTGAACGTGTGTACGGCCGTGAACAGATGTTCGGCAGTGAACACGTTTGCGGTTGGTTGGTCCCTATAAGTAGTGTCAGATGTGTCAGATGAACAATAGTCGTGAAGTCGTGTGTGTGTTTCCAAGTGTACCAGACGTTTATGGCCCTAATAGAACGTGTGCATTGTTGGAACTTATTTGCTTGTACTCCTTCTTTTGTTCATTGATTACTGCTTGAATTGTGTGTTTGATCACTCGTTGGATCCTATTCTGTGGACTTACAATTGGTATCAGAGCCATATCAGTGTCAAAACGTATCCAACTACTATTAGTCTGGTAAGTTTCAATTCAAGTTAACTCTTTGGTCGACCCATAATTAAAGTGACACTATAACTAAATGAACGAACGATCTTATTTGACAAATAATAGTTTGCCGTGAATTAAACAGAACGTTGACTTAATTTGTTGTTGCAACTAAGTTTTCATATTTTACCATAATACCCCTTGTTGAACTAAAATTTCATTTAACATATAAAGGAGTAAAGGACATGTAATATAAAGTTTAATTTTATTGAACAGTACATTCAAATTCAATGTTAGATCTAAATACTAGTTTGTTTTATTTAATATGTTAACAAGCATTCATTAGGTCGATTTTAATAGGTTATGATGCGTGATCAAAAATTCAACACTAGTGATTATGATGTATTTAGACAATGGCACATGCATTTGCCCTATAAATCAAAAGTTTGTGGGGCCCTTTAACAACCCTTTTGCTTCTCGCTATTCGCCAATTTTTCCATTTTCTTTTTTTGGTAAAATTCGGTTTACCAAACTTCTGAGTCTTTAAACATCGGCGCAACTACTCGTGAAGAAATTAACCACGATGACATGGCATTCAAACGACCCTTGGAATTGCCATGTGTCAACTTCGTAGGCCCACTACACACATATGCGAACCACCCCTCACATGCATGTTCAGCTGAACCGAACCCTTGCGCCCACTTATTATTGATCATGCATTGCTAATCTTATCCACTGAATGCGAAGTTGATGGAAACACAACTTCATTGATTTTAATTATATAAATTCTACTGATTTTATAATATTTTATGTAATTATTGTATGATAGTCACTAGTCAACATACACATATAATGCGATCAGCGACACCGATAATTTCGTAGGTGCTGGTGCACATCATTTTCCAATTAAGTATTAACTTTTGGAAAAAAGGTTTGAGCCATGTTAGCTGATGGGTTAAGATGGTAAGGTGATGATGGTGACATGGCAACCAACTCATCTACTTTACATACGTGTTATCCATTTGGTAATGCCACATGGCAGTCACTCTCCACCATTAGCAATTCTTCCGATTGCACATGGGTTTCTATTCATATCCTCACATCATGCCCTTAATTTCACACTACCCAGAATTGGTCCAATTTCAAGATTTTCAACATGAAAATTTCCCTTATTTTATTGCATAACTTATGGCAAATTTAGGCTACTTTTCATCATGTATATTCTAGGGAAAACATTTCGCAAATCAACTGTTTTAAAAAAATTGACGATAATTTCTACAACATATTGAAATTTTGTTTTATATATATATATATATATATATATATATATATATATATATATATATATATATATATATATATATATATATATATATATATATATATATATATATATATTCAAATTCATTTGAAACCATATTAATTTTGTGAGACCGTGAGACACAATCTAAAAATAATTTTAAAATACAAAATAAAAGAAAAAATCCAAAAATTCTTTTTTTAATTATTATTTTTGTCACTTTTTTACCTAAAAAAATAAAAATAAAATAAAATAAATAAAAAAAGTTACCGTTTTTTTTAAAATACATGAAATATATTAATAGAATATTATACTATAAATATTATAATGTGATTTTCATAATGTTAGAATATTCTATTAGATTTGTCAGATATGTTAAATATTCTAATAATCTACTATAATATGTAAAAAGACAGTATTTATTTTTTATTATTTTTGGTATTTTCAAAAAAAAAATGGAAAATATAAATGACGAAAATAATATTTCAATTATTTTGCATTTTAAAAATGCTTTTTTATCTACAAAATGAATAGATATGATTGCGTCTCACGGTCTCACAAAATTAGACCGTTTCACATGAACCTAACACTATATATATATATATATATATATATATATATATATATATATATATATATATATATATATATATATATATATATATATATATATATATATATATTGCATTTTAAAAATGTTTTTTTATCTACAAAATGAATAGATATGATTGCGTCTCACGGTCTCACAAAATTAGACCGTTTCACATGAACCTAGCACTATATATATATATATATATATATATATATATATATATATATATATATATATATATATGTATATATATATATATATATATATATATATATATATATATATATATATATATATGTTAAGAACTCTAAGAGCTATTTTTAATTTTTTTTTATTAAGGATATTTTACACAAATCAGAAATTAATATTATAGTTGTCAAAATCGTGATCTTGATCATAGGATCATATGATCCTACGATCCTAGGTAAAAAAATGATATGGATTGGAAACGGATCGTATTTTGGGTAGGATCGTAACATCGTAGGATCGAAATCCGATCCGATCCTACCTTCCCTTGATTTTTTTTTTTTTTTGCAAATGAATTTTTTTTTTACCATTTTATGTCTTATACCATTTACCATTTTACCATTTATCATTTTGTGTTGTGACTTATGACTAATATTTTGAAGTTTTTATAACTTTTGAACAAAAAAATAAATGTTTGAAATATTTTTCATGACTAAAAATTAAAATTATATTTTATTTTGTGGGATTTTAAGATCCCGATCCCGATCTTGCAAACCCAATAACTATCCTACGTAGGATTCCAATCTTGACAACCTTGATTAATATTATATTAAACAAACTTATGCATTCACTAGTTTACAACTAGTTGCCACTTGTCATTTGACCGCTATCGGACTACCGTCGGACTAACATCGAATTTAATGGTATTTTTTTAGTCGTATTCACAGCTTATATTAGAACAAACATTATAGCTTTCATTTATTTGGTAATACTTTTTAACAATTACAATTTCACATTTGTAGTCAAATACACAAAATATAGTAAAAAATAGAATTATGCTTTGATCAATTTAATTTTCTCTTACTGAATTATAAATTTCTTTTAATAAAATTTATGTTTACAAGACATATTCACAGTTTAAAATATAATATTCACAGTTTCATAAACATATTTAATTCACTAATAGACAATTTAATATTTCCATGCATACATTCATTCATATATTTACACAAAATTTTTATAAAATACAGAATATAACACAGTCTATTTTTATTTGAATACGTAAAAATCACAATATAATACAATCTTTTATACACTAATTCACATATTTACAGAAGTCAAACCCAAACTTTACAACCACCACCACCAACTACTACCACACACCACCACAAACCACACGGGCTACCATCGCAACAATCATTCATTCCAAATCAGATTTGTATATATAAAATCATTGATTGACAGCTTAAATATTATATTCACAATTTAATAAACAAATTAATTCACTTATTCAAAGCTTAATGCAAAATAATTATAAAAAGTAATACTTTCGTACATATTTATACAAGAAAAAAAATTAATATGTTCACAAAAAATTAATAACAACATTCATACACAAATCATTCATATTTAACATAAAATTCATTGAAAAATCCACAACTTAATACAATCAATTTGTAGCACTCCAAAAATCATAAAAATTTAAAATTTTGAAAAACAACCATTAACCATAAATGTTTACACAAAAAGAACCATTGTCTCAAATGTAAGTCATGTCAGAGTGTCCAAAAAATCAATTCCATGAAAATAGCAAGTTGTGTACGATCAGACATTCGCTTTCCCACGATCTCTGAAATACCTAAAACCATAAACTAAAACTGTAAACCAAAGATTAGTATGTTCCCCTAAAGTACCATCACACAAACATAGCACTCAAAACATGCAAACATGAGCCTTCAGCCATACTAGATTGCCTCGCAGGGCCTACAACCTATCTGGACCGCTCTACGGGCCTTTGGCCTGACTGGACTACCTCGTAGGCCCTATAGCCTATCCTGACAACCCCTGATGTCTTGTCCTTCTTTAACACTCTAAATCAGGTATTACTCTTTAGACCCTTAAAAAGGAAAAGATGGCATAAAAGGTCCCTTAGTACACAAGGCGTACTCCAAGAGTACGCTTAACGTACTTAGGATGTATGATCGCAGAAGGTGGCCGCGTATGCAAATAAAGGGCCAAAACACTAATTCTCGGACTTAACACCTATTTAAACATCCTTAAGCCTCGTGGACGTAACCCTAGACAGCCTTCATAGCCTAATCCGTCCTTCTACACCATAGATAGCTTGTAAGGTCATTTTTAAGCTTAAAGACGGTATTTGTGGCCATTTTAGTGCCCATTCAAGAAGAAGGAGTTACTAAGCAAGCTTGGAGTGGCCTTGGACTTCAAGGATCTGCATCTAGTTCACCTTGAAGATGTAACACCGTAAATTTCAAAATAATTTTTCACAATTTATAAAAACATTTCCCATTAACTTTTCATAAAATCATCAAGTTTAAATCCCAATTTACATTATACAAAATCCCAAGATCACAAGTATAACAAAATCCCATGCGTGTGTACGGATCAAGCCGGCGCCTTCCCACGGTCATCGCTAGTACCTGAAACAACAACACTAACACTGTAAGCACAAAGCTTAGTGAGTTCCCCAAAATACCACACATAAAACACATATTAGCCACTCGAGGCTATAACTCTATGGGTCCGTGCACCCAAACTCTGTGAACCCTCAGGTTCTAACTCTAGGAACCTTCCGGTTCCAACTCTGTATACATGCACAGCATAATCACATAGAAATAATGCAGTACAACATATAGCGTACAATACTCTATCACATAACTCTGGTTACCTACTCAAGGTAAAATATAGTGAGAAGACTCACCTCCCGTAATCCCTCATGCCCAATCCTCCGAGCTATAATCCTCCTATAACATCATATGTCTCTAATTAACACTTTTTATCTCTAAGGTTGACTATCCCTAAGAAGTCAACACAGGTCAACTCTGGTCAACGGTCAACTTTGACCGGACTCGACGAGTGCACGAGGGCAACTCGGCGAGTCTAGACGTTTTCACCAACTCTCTAGGATTCCCTTCTTACACGTCGAGTACTCCCCCTGACTCGACGAGTTCCACCTGGAAGAATCGTGGGGCCACCCCGACTCAACTCGCCGAGTCTCAAGAACAACTCGGCGAGTCCCAGCTCGACTCAGTCCTCTTGACCACCCTTCCTTAACTCTCCCTGACTCACTGAGTCAACCCATGACTCGACTGGACCATTCACTGGCCGATCCAAGGCAATCTTCAAGCTACTCGCCGAGTTTGCTCATCGGACTCGGCAAGTCCATGCCATGCAATCACTCAAACTCGCTTCTAAGGTCAGATCTGTTCCATCAATTCATAGATCTGGCCTTCCTAGACTGATTCACCACGTAAAGCCCCAAACTTGGTGTACATACAACCTTTATATGTCCATATATGAAGAATTATCAACAAATATCACGACTCAAGGTCATAACCTCCATTGTTCTTCATAAAGCTTGATGAATGAGGCTCTCTGGACCTTTATGGATCCAGATCCAAAGCCTCATCACTAGCAAGGGACTATTTGGCCATCAAATCAACCCAACAAAGGCCACAAGAAACCCTAAATCCAAATATACTTCACAAAACAGAAGATGAGCCGAAATCATACCTTTAGATCGATGATCTAAGCTTCAAATCCACATAATAGCAACCTCCTTTGCTTCCTCTTGGCTAGAACCTCCCTCTTCTTTGCTAAACAACACACAAAGGTCAAGAAATGCTTCCTCTCTCTCTCAAATCACTAAAGCACTCTAGGGTTTCTCTCTATGGACTGCTGGGTACAAATGACGGCCATAAGGCCCTTTAAATAGGTCCCAAACCCGAGAAATTAGGGTTTCATTAAACAGCGCGGACTCGCCGAGTCCATATCCTGGACTCGCCGAGTCCAGGCGAATCCCGCGTCCAGAATCGCGTCCCTACTCGGCGAGTCTGAGCTCCAACTCGCCGAGTCCCCTTTCAAAACACCAAAATCATAAACAATAAAGATACCTGGAAATCCGGGCTTTTACAATTCTCCCCCACTAGAACTAGACTTCGCCCTTGAAGTCTTGCTCTGAAAATAGTTCCGGATGCTGCTTCCGCATCTCACGCTCCGGCTCCCAGGTCATCTCTGATCCCTTCCAGTGTTGCCACTGAACCAACACCAGAGGTACCTCCTTGTTCCTCATAACCTTGATCTTCCGATCTCTGATGGCCACTGGCCTCTCATCATAATTCAGGCTCGCATCCACCTGAATATCCTCTAATGGAACCACTGCCGACTCATCGGCTATACACTTCCTCAATTGCGACACATGAAAAGTGTCGTGGATCTGCGCCAACTCTGCTGACAACTCCAAACGATAGGCTACCCGACCTACCCTCGCAATCACACGAAATGGCCCAATATACCGGGGTCCCAACTTGCCCCTCTTCCTGAATCGAATCACTCCTTTCCAAGGAGAGACCCTCAGGAGAACGTAGTCGCCGACCTGAAACTCAAGCTCGGACCGGCGTCGGTCTGCATAACTCTTCTGTCGGCTCTGGGCGGTCAATAACCTCTGTCTGACCTGCTGAATCTGCTCTGTCTTCTGAAGCACGATCTCTGTACTGCCCATCACTCTCTGCCCAACCTCTCCCCAACAAAATGGGGGTCCGACACCTCCTACCATACAACAGCTCAAAGGGTGGCATACCAATGCTCGAATGATGGCTGTTGTTGTAGGAAAACTCTGCCAAGGGTAAATACGCATCCCAGCTACCCCCAAAATCTAACACACATGCTCGAAGCATGTCCTCGAGCGTCTGAATCGTCCGCTCACTCTGGCCTTCTGTCTGGGGATGATATGCGGTACTAAAATGCTATCTAGTACCCAACTCCTCATGAAATTTCTTCCAGAATCTGGAAGTGAAACGCACATCACGGTCCGAAACAATCGAGATCGGCACCCCATGCCGAGATACCACTTCTCTCACATATATCTCCGCCAACTTCTCCGCTGAAGAACTCTCACTGATGGCAAAGAAGTGAACGCTCTTCGTCAACCTGTCCACAACCACCCAATTGCATCAACTCCTCTGGCAGTCCTCGGCAATTTGGTGATGAAATCCATAGTGATCTGCTCCCACTTCCATTCGGGAACCTCCAATGGCTGCAACTTGCCATGCGGTCTCTGGTGCTCGGCTAGAACCTCCCTCTTCTTTGCTAAACAACACACACAGGTCAAGAAATGCTTCCTCTCTCTCTCAAATCGCTAAAGCACTCTAGGGTTTCTCTCTATGGACTGCTGGGTACAAATGACGGCCATAAGGCCCTTTAAATAGGTCCCAAACCCGAGAAATTAGGGTTTCATTAAACAGCGCGGACTCGCCGAGTCCATATCCTGGACTCGCCGAGTCCAGGCGAATCCCGCGTCCAGAATCGCGTCCCTACTCGGCGAATCTGAGCTCCAACTCGCCGAGTCCCCTTTCAAAACACCAAAATGATAAACAATAAAGATACTTGGAAATCCGGGCTGTTACAGAAGAGCTTTTAGAGGTATAAAGATTTGATCTTGCCATCTTATTCATTAGATTTAGCTAAGGTTTTTGGTTGGTCCCTTTTTGTGTTCTTGAACCACCTCTTGAGATTTTGAGCAACTCCATAGCTTAGGGAGGACAAATCTGAAGTCCTTTGGTCTGTTCATAGCATAAAAATGAAGTCTTGATGGGTCTTTTGACCTCATGCATAGATTAAGATGTAATGCCCGTAGATTAGGGCTAGTCAATTTAGAGACTATGAGTGTCAAAAATGACTTTTTGATGAAACATTATTTAGAAGGAGTAATCTTAACTAAGTTGTAGTATATGTTACAAGGATTCCGTACATATAAAGAATACTGAAATCCGAGTTATAACGAAGAAGTTATGGTCTGTCGAAGTTTCACGACAGAATCGACACGACACAACGCGACGTAAATAGTGAATTTACGTTAGAGCAATATTTAGCCTTAGCAATCTAAATGAAAGTCGTAGAATACGTTAAACCAAGAGCGTACGTAAGAAGAACGTCCAAATCTGACTTCGTATGAGGAAGTTATGATTTTTCTAAGTTCCAGCTTAGCAGTATGCAGCCCAGAGTTCGAATATGAGATCGACGGATTTCTAGCCGAAACAATCTAAATTAGAACCGAAGATCTCGTTGATAGTAGTTCAACGGTAAAAAGACAGACGAAAACGGACGTCGGATGAAGAAGTTATGAGTTTATAACAGAGTTTTCCTGTCCCGGCCTACTAAAAATAATATATTAAAAATTAAATTCAAAATTAGCCGACGAAGTCTAAATGAAAGTTGTAGATCTTGTTTTTACCTACGCGTGGAAAAAAAGAACGTTGAAAACGAAGCTCGTATGCCAAAGTTGTGATTTTCTGATGTTCTGGGCGCGAACCCCAACACTGTGTCAAAGTTCACGACGTGAACATAGTGTTCACGATGTGAACTCAGTATTTATGACTTCTGGAGCCTGACAGACGCAACTTGCGATGACGCAATCAGTGATGATCAAGACCATGACATGAAAATACTATTCACGACGTGAAAATCGAGAAATTGGCCCTATAAATAGATTTTGAAGGAGTAGCCGGCCAAGGTTGCTAATTCACCCTTCTCTCACCCATATTACCTCGATTTACGTGGAAAAAAAGTACCCTCGGAGCCCCGATATCATCCCGAGACCCGAAGTGAGTCCCGACGCTCCGAAGATCCCGAGAAGAAAAGACTTTTCTAGCCGAAACTCCGCCCGCGAGAAATCCAGTGTGTGAAGATATATCGGTTTCATCGAAGAGTTACTACTTGGAGAGCCGTAGTGCTGCCCGATAATCATCTTATCAAGTGAGTGTATAGTCCCACTCATAAACACAATTTTAATACAAGTATTGATTGAATGTATTACATCTATGTTATGAGTGAGTGTGTAGTTACTTTCTTCTAACACATAGATATGAAGTATTTGCTATGAAATGCGTGTTATGTGTTTATATATTGTTTGTTTATTTGAGATGGATGTTGGATGAATGTTTTATACAGGTTTGTATATGATTTAAACTATATATGTAATCTATATCTATAAATATGTTGGGTAGAACATGAGTAGATAAAATAGTTGGTGTGTGATGAAAGATTAGTTTGAGGATGAGACGAAAGATGATATATATCATGAGATGAAGGTGATAGGTGAAAAATGAGTGAAACCTTTACCCAAAAGATGGCACCCATCACTCAGCAGAGTAGGGATGACAACCAAGGACGATTCTAGACAATCCAGTGGAACACTAGCAAGCTCGCAACTTGTAGGTATTGTGGACTTGATGTTCACTTGTGTACTCTAAAAACCCTGGCAGCTATAGATTTAGTGCCTCATAATAAAACGAGGGTAACTACTGATTTAGTACAGTGTAGATGAACTTTGTTAGCTATGGATTTAGTATTGTATAGATGAACCTTGGTAGCTATGGATTTAGTACTATGTAAATGAACGATGGTAGCTATGGATTTAGTACAGTTTAGATGAACCTTGGTAGCTATGGATTTAGTACTGTATAGATGAACCTTGGCAGCTATGGATTTAGTGTTTGTTATAGGAACCTCGGGCAGCAATGGACTTTGTGCCAATTCCTTAGGTCAATCCTTAGGAACGAATGAAGGAAGGATAGTCGATTCTTAGGGCAAAACCTTAAGAAATAAAGAAGATAATGGGGATGGGTAATTGGGTTGATTGTTTGATGATTGAATATAATAATTATATTAATGTGGGTTGAAAACCCTATATGCTCACCAGGCTCCTAAGCCTGGCCCACTCAGTTTTCTTTGCATTACAGGTAATGGTACAAGAGTAAAAGTTGGTGGACTTGACAAGAGATTTTGGATTATAGATCAGTAGTTATAAATAACTATTGTAAGGTCTATTTTATACTGTTTATGCTTTTGGTCTGTATCGGAACATGACATCCCGAGATTTTGTTATTTAATGAAAAATACATTTCTTTAAACAAATTCTTTGATAAATTCTTATCACATTTTGTTTTGGGAACAAATTCCGCAGTAGTTTTCTTTAAACGATTACTCTAATTTTAAAACAAAGCATAAACAAATCGGTCTTTTCTGGTCGTGAAAATTGGGGATGTCACAGAACACCCTTGAAAAGGTCTTAATGGGTTGTTGGGAGCATAGGGGACATGCAAATGCATAAGGTTGCCAACTTTATGCCTTCGGACGTCTTAATAAGATCAGATCTAAGGTTTAAACGTTAAAACATAAAGTATTAAGCACTTAATGGAAAAGGTTCTTCATCTGTTTGTACAATGGACGTAGCCTAGAGTACGTAGCGTGTATGGCTCAAGAACTGAGTACGCAGTGCGTACCAGGGTGGTACCCAAGGCGTACGCACATCAGATGGACATAGACTTGTTTTGGGCTTGTAAGCTTTTGGGCCTTAATTAGACATTGGGCCTGGTCACGTTTTGGAGTTAGTGGACCAGTTTATCTGTTTTGGGCCAGGGATGCTGTGGTTGGGCCTTATTGGGGCATGAGGCCCATTAGTCATTTTAGACATGGTCTTTGGATCCATTAACAAAGGAAGACTATTATGGCCATTATGAAAGGACTCGGGGTTTGGGTTTTTCCATTGGATTGTGTTAAGTCCCAACCTTGGGTAATGTTATCATTGTTCAGCACAGGTGGTTACAGACTATTAGGAGAGCAACTTTCAGATTCATCAGATAGAGGTGTGTCTCCTCACCATGCTAATGGGTTGAAGGCACCAACGCCTACCCATTAATTGCTACATGTGTGTTAGTGGATTATGTGATATGTGATATGCTGGTTGTAGCTGTGATATATGTATGGAAGACCTCGGGGGGTTCCCGAGGCACTTAGATATAAGACCTTGGAGGGTTTCCAAGGCGTAACGACGTAAATTTTTAAACCAAAATTTTCATTTTAAAACCACATGATTATCATAACATATCTCACAAAAACCCATTTATTTAATTTACAAAACGCAACTCCATAATTGTTTGATTGACAATCTAGGATCCTCAAAACATAACTTTTTCTCTGGTGTGTAAAATCAACCGCCGCCTTCCCGCGATCCTGAAAAGAACCTGAAATACATATCACATAGCACGGTAATCACGAAGCTTAGTGAGTTCCCTCAAAATACCACACCAATATCATTTTCATCTCATGGCTAAACACAGATAAGACCCTACGGTCAATGTGTCTCAATGGGACCCTCCGGACCTAAAACTCAGTAAGGTCGGAATAACACACAGCATAAATCACAAAGACATAATGTAGGATATCACAATACTCGATATAAGCACATAAGACCCTCCGGTCACACAAAGGTTACCACACTAGGTAAGTATAGTGAGAAGACTCACTTCAGATGATGAACAGCTCCTAGAGATGTTGCTACTGCACATCGGCCTCTAACACTGGACCAAGATTCACGACTAACCAATAAAGATCTAAGTCCAAACCCTCACTCTTTAGGTCTAAAGGTAGTCCACTAACTAGCCCATCATTAACCTAAAACTCACTGGACTTACCAAAGCCCAATAATGAATGTGCTCTCCCGAGGCCCAACTCTCATGTCCAAGTGACTAACCCAACTCAAGGGCTTAAGGCATATATATATATATATATATATATATATATATATATATATATATATATATATATATATATATATAATCCTTTGGTCCAAAAAGTCTAGTGCAACAAGCCCAAACTCCAAGCCCAATACTCAAGGCCCAAAATGAGATTTAGCCTAAAAGTCCACAGTGAGGTTACACGGGGCGTACCACCCTTGCTATGCTCAGCGTACTCACGAATCCAAATTAGCCATCGGGGACACTTGGTTAGTACGCAGGGCGTACTGGAATTACGCTCAAGGTACTTCCCAGGTTCACTCTTTCTACTTATTTATTCTTAATAATTTAAGACCTTGGCCCATATCTCATGCATGGAGAGATCTTGACTACCAAGATCTCATTTTATGACTCCAAACAACTAAAAGCATCTATAAGGATAGATATTATACTCTGGAGTTCATCAAACTCATAAAGTTCTAAGCTTGGGACATAAAACCGCAAAAATGGACTCAAAACAAGAACCAACACAACAATGAGCAAGTTTCAAACTTGATACCTCTAGAAGATGCACCAAGAAGTGTATAACTCAGATCCAAAAGCTAGATGCTCAAGCTACTCTCTTTCAAGGCTCCTTCTTCTTCCAAGGACAAACATAACAAGTCATCACCCTACTAGATCCACATAAGAAAGCCCCCAAGATTCAAACTTTATGCTTCCTGGAGCTAGATCAATATGATTAGGGCTTGGATCCACAAGCTCCAAGCCAAGCAATGCTTCCTCAAGGAACTCCTTCTTCCACAATAAGCACCAAAAACTTCACTAAATCACCAAAAAGCTCAAGAATCACTCCAATGGAGTCTTAGGGTCGATTTCTAGGGTTTAGAGGGATGGAAGCTGAAGATATTAGGGTTAGGTTATGAGATAAGGAGCTTAAATAGGGTCCAAGACCCTAAAATAGGTTTCAAGTTTGATTGGCGTACGCCCAACGTATTCCAAAGAATATTTGCGACCCTCCCGGTCAGTATGCCCAACGTACTCCAAAGTACACCCAGTGTACTGCCTTCCTCACTAGTACGCTCCACGTATACTTTGTGTACACCCAACGTACTTGGCTAACCCTGAAACCATGAAACTTTTTAAGGCCATAACTTCTTCGTTATAAATTTGTTTCCGACTATCCTTATATCCACGAAAAGGTAAAGAGAAGCCCCACACTTCTATAAACTTTATTCCTCCTGAAGCCCACTCACAAGCGCCTTTAACAATACATTTGGGCTTTAAAGCACAAACCGAACTCTTTTATCACACAGCCTACCTTACCCACATCCCAAAAGGGCCTAAACCATTCTCCTTTAAAGCCTCAAAACCTTCTCATACTCGGATTAAGACCCACAGGACTTAAATCATAAAACAATCTGAAACAAGATGTTACAATTCTCCCCCACTTAAATTAGATTTCGCCCTCGAAGTCGTTCTTTATCTTCGCATAGATCGAAACAAATAACCCAAGAAGCACAACCGGAAAATCTCTTAACATTCAACGATCCCTCACCCAAGACATCCGAAACCAAATAGAAATTCCCAAGCCGAAGAACGACATACCCCTTTTCTGTGGAAGTACCTGCTCTAACTCTCAAGAACTGGAAACTATAGTGGTCTGTCTCCCCGACAGACCGCCCATTCAAAATATCACCTTCACAATCTTTCATAGAATAACAGACTCGGATAAAACACTTCCAACTCTGAGTACTAGGTCAGCTCCCGACCCGATGGTTGAACCTCCAAGGGCCACCCCTTGCACACCCAATAAAATGACTTTTCAACCATCCTTTTCACAATAGTTATCTCAGCCCATCGTATGACACACAAAGTCACGAAGTTCTCTTTACCTCAAGCAAATACTTCAACCCATCTGATGTCGCCTCGCCTCCAGCCTCTGTCGTCTACCACTTACTAGTTCCATGCGTCTCGTGGTCCTTCCCAACCAATGAACCGACGCATTCGGGTCTAAAAACATCATACATAAACCATTACCACCCATAATGAGATCCAAAAGAAAATCCAGAATCTCATACTGCCTACTTAATGCTCAAAAAGAGCCAAACTTGAACTCAAGAGTCTGGTTCAACAGTAGAATTGGAACCACTCATATCTAATCTGATACTCAACTCAAAACCCGAGATCGGTGAATTTTCGTATACATTACCTCTCCAATCCCTTTGGATTAACGACAACCCCCTCCCTAAAATCACGATATAACGGTCCCCGACCATCACGAAGATCCCAGTCTTGCCCCTCATCCGGCCACCAGTTTCCGGAAGACTCAAGTGGTAAGGCTACCCAAGCCTAAGATGTCACACCCCGAAAACCAAAGGCGGAAACATTTTCGAGGTTGACTCCACGTTGAGTATCAAATCCGATGTACATAGTAATCACAGTAAACAACCATTACATTACATATATTTGAAAGTTTACATTTGTTTCAAAAGTAAATTGTACAAGTTATACATATATCATATGAACAAAAGTAGAGACGAGTCTTCTGAGTACTCCGTCTTCACCAAAAGATATCGTCGGGTACCTGTCTAATGCGGACCTGAGAATACAAGCAGTTTGAAAATCAGCATAAAGCTGGTGAGTTCATAAGATATTTGTTTTCTGAAAAATGCACCAGTTTCCTTTAGTTTTCCGAAAAGGTTTGCTATCCAAGAAAATCCCATATTTTCTTATGTAAAACAGTTTAGTTATCCTTCATTATAGTTCAATTACGCGTTATATGTTATCCCAGGAAAATCCCATATTTTCCTAAATACAAGACCGATTTAATATCACTGAGTATAGTTTAATACACAAAACTATATATTGAAAATCTTGGGATTACAATCCCGAACTAGATATAAAATACTTTAATATACGTGAACTATAGATGGAAAGTAGTTTGAAAACCTTGGGACTAACATCCTGTATTACATATAGATTTAATACCATGGGACTACCATCCCGGACTAGATACAAGATAGTTTGATATACATGAAAATATACACTGAAAACCATGGGACTACCATCCTGGACTAGATACAAGATAGTTTGATATAACCATGGGATTACTATCCCGAACTAGATATAAGATATTTTGTTAAAACCATGGAATTACTATCCCGAACCAGATATAAGATATTCTGATAAAACCATGGGATTACTATCCCGAACTAGATATAAGATAGTTTGATAAAATCATGGGATCACTATCCCGAACTAGATATAGATTCTAACCATAGGAATAACATCCTGCAATAGATATGAAACCTATAGACTAAAAACCATGGGATTACCATCCCGTACTAGATATATATCCAAAACCAAAGCCGTGAATAAACTTATATTAATACATATTGTGAGTCGGGTAACCATGCTGATACGACAATGAGACCTCCTTGACGCTTGTCAGGCGTCGGACGATATCCAGAATTTGTCACCCCAGGCATGCCCGCCTAACTATAGCTAGCAGTTAAGGTGTGGGATTGTCAGTCCCGAATAGATCTATTCACAAATTCCTCGCTCTCCCTCCCGGAGACTCTGGTTACACTTCCGGGGAGGATTTACTGATCATCCATAAAGGGTAGTGACGAACTCACAAACTAGTACTAAACTATTCACAGGTTTCTCATACGATATCAAACATACAAAAGATTATGAAACATAATACCGTGAGTATAGATACATACAATGAAACTATCTGGCAATACATTCAAATGATACGGAGATAAACTGAATCAGACATAGTTTATCTAATAACTTTATATACATATCAGTACATGATAAAACGAACACTAAAGAACCCCAAATTATTCCCATAATAATTTGATTAGTTTGGTTATTTTCTTAACTAAAATCCATTTAGTTGTAGTTGATAAATCATCCCATATGCTCAACATAATACATAAGGGGCTAAAGTGTTTATAAGTTTGCCAGATATTATTTGAAACACATCAATGTTATGTTTTGAAAACAGTTATAGTTTGCTTGTATTCCCGCCCCCCCCCCCCCCCCCTGAAAACATTGAAAAACACGGAAAAAGCGTAGGGGTATGAACTCACCGGACGAGAAACGTGACGATTTCGGATGCTAAACGTGGGTTCGGGGCTTGCAAACGCACGAGGTTCCTAAGTATAATGCAAAGATATACATTTGTATCTAATTAGGACTTAGATTATTTAATTGTTAGGGACAAACACTTTTAGTCGCGGAAACACCCCATTGCAAGTGTTTGGAGGAACCCGGGTGACATTTGGGGACACATATAGCTAGGATATTGAATTGGGACTTCAAGAGTAAACTCCTTAGGGAGTTTACGGCCCTAAATACCACACCCATATGAGTTCACGGCCGTGAACTCATAAGTGGTGTTTTTGGGTGCTAAATGGCTTCATAATTCATGGATAATTTAGCTTGGATTGCATCTAAGGCATATGAATGAATTTAAACTCATTTAGGGACCATTTATTGGAGTTTACGGCTGTAAACATGGAGTTTACGGCTGTAAACTCCCCCACACACAAGATCCTTAATGTTTTGGTCCTTTAATCAATCACATATGATTCTAATGATTTTTCCTAGCCTTGAATGGACTTTTAAGGGACTTTTGACATGGTTTTAGGAGTTTACGGCCCATGAACCCCCTCATGGCCATGAACTCCCTTGATGTGTGATTTATTATGTTTTAATGTCAAAAACTTGTTTGTAGACACTTCTAGAATTTATTCCAAGGCTTTAGGTGTGTTAAAGTGGCAATTTAACACTTTTAGAGGAGTTTACTCTCCATGAACAATGAGTTTATAGCCCAAGCATGACCTTGGGCAGTAAACTCAAGTTTACTCCTCTAAATTGATGTTCAAGGTGTTCCAAGGCCAAATCCAATATTCTACAAGTCGTATCTAAGCCTTATTGGTGTTTTGGAAGGGTTTAAGGGCATAAAAACCCCATTTATATGAGTTTACGGCCCAAGCATGCTCTTTGGCAGTAAACTCATGTTTACTCTTTAAAATCCATGATTAAGGCATTCCAAGTCTATTCCATAAAGCCATTAAGTCATATTTAAGCTCCAAAGGTCGATTGGAAGGGGTTTTGGGCTCTAAAACCCAATTTATGTGAGTTCACGGCCTAGGACTGTTCTAGGGCCGTAAACTCATGAATATGGTCCTATTTCATGATTTAAACTCGAATTTGAAGGCCTAAGATGTTATACTAGGAGTTAGGGTAGTTACCTTGGTGATTTGGAGCTTAAATTTGATGATTTTGGACCCTTAAACTTGGTTGAGGAGAAAGGTCAGAGAGAGAGAGAGAGTAGAGAGAGGAAGAAAAAGATTCAAATGAAAGGTTTAACATGTTTATATAGGTCGCAAAACTTGGACACGGTGGAATTCTACCCGATACCGGCATTAAACAGGGCTTTTGGTCGCACCCGATTAAGTTTTCGTTGCTAGGTAGGAACGTTCTAAAATTTATGAAATAAACATTTTGGGCTAATTTCATTATTTCCTAAGGGGTTTGGACACTCATTAGATTATAATAAACATATAAGTTTAATTTATTTAACCCAAAAACGAAATTGGAACAAATTGATATTCGGCGAGTTTTACGGGTATAATGGGTTTCGGCGATGAACAACTTCGGGTTGTTACATTATCCCCCCATTAAAGGGAATTTCGTCCCGAAATTCAAAGAATATGATATAGATCATGAATTGGAATGGGATACGAATAGATTTGTTGCCTCGGATCTTCACGTTCTCAAGTGGGATCGGGTCTCTGTTGGGCGTTCTAGCGATTTCTCACTATCGGGATGTGTCTTTGTTTTGCACATTGACTCTCTCTCAATCTACGATCTCATTCGGTTCTCTCATGGAAGTTTCGAACCTGGATGACTTCAGTTTCCTCATAGGAAATCACTAGGGTTTCGCCGGGTAGGTACTTCTTAGGATTCGAGACGCGAAATACCGGATAGATGTTACCAAGCTCTAAGGGCATCCGAAGTTTGAAGATTGCAGAATCGATTCTACGAAGATCTTGAAAGGTCTGATGTATCACGACGTAAGTATTCTATACTTTCCAAAGCATATCATGCTTTTCTAGGATAAAGCCATCAACAGAACACACGCTCCAACAGGAAAGCACATCTTCAAGGAGCCGGGTAGCTAAGGGTCTGATGGCTTTAGAAGAAATTTTATGGGTAGGTTTGCGATATTAGTCGATGGGACCCAAGAATCGACAGATTTCTATGGGTGTTTTCGGTGCCGACTAATTCCCTATCGCCTTAGACGTTGGAAAAGTACACGGTTACGACTGCTTTGCTTGACTACATGATCAAGGGAAAAAGATCTGACCGAAGGATACCACTACTAATCCGTAGCTATCATATTAGTTCTTGGTTACCATCTTGATCACATCATTCTCACTGAGGTTCGGTCACGAGGTAGTTCTAGAGATTAGGCCGATGCGGAACTAAGCTAAACGTTCGAAAGGAATTCTCGAGAGTCCTTCGGGAAAGACATTTAGGGGAAAGAGCGGCTGACTTCTCGTTTCTCGATGATCACAGGAACGAGGGATGCATGGCAATTCACATCGGGAAAACTTTTGAGCTTTAAGGCATGAAATGATACGAAGGTTTGATGCCGAAGATCACGAGAGTCGGGTCGGGGAAAAGATCTAGACGAGCGACCCTTTCGAAACCAAGGATAACAACATGAATGAGACTCGGTCATTACATGTCAATCATAGCATCAAAGCATATCGTGAAAAGTTTCCCATTTAGATCGGATGGAACAGAATAATCCCCTAAACTGAGAATACAATCTACAGGTACGAAGTTAGTGTTCTCTATCTCACTGGTTAGCCTTCTCGATTGTACTTAATTTCGATTACTAATAAATGATTAAGTTTAGAAATTGCTCGGATGGATAGATAACAAGTTTCCCTTCTGGTACTAGAATCGAAAAGAGTTGCAGGTATAAGAATTGTCAAAGAGGAGTATACCTGCGGCGACAGTGGGATCAGCGGTTGTAGTTGCTTTGGGGCAATTTCTTTTGAAGTGCCCTACTTCACCACAACTATAGCAGGTCGGACTGATTCCCGTTCCGGATGATAGGTTCGTTGAATTGGCTGGTTTTCTGCAGGTTCGAGCAAGATGGACCTTCTTGCCACAATTGTCACAGATCCTTTCGTGACATGGACCGGGAATACGGTGATGGTAGCTGCACTTACCACACCAAGGAAGGGTACCAGTGTATCCACTGGGTGGAGTTTGGGCCGTGGACCCGACAGCTGAAACAACAACAGGGGCAGTAGCAGCATGGACTGCTACTGTTTGCTGTTTCTTAGAAGACCCTTGCGTACTCTGGGCCTTCCGCTTGTTCCAGAATTTCTTTTTGCTTCCGCCTCCACTGGTGACTGGCTCGGGAGTGGTAGCCTCCTCATCAGAGTTGTCTTTGTGATCGATCAAGATTTGCGCAAGACATTTAGCGCTATCATAGGTGTCTGGCTTTGCAGCCATGACATTTCCTTTGGTTGGTTGGGTCAATCCCCAGATGAACCTCTCAATCTTTTTACTCTCCGGGGTAACCATTCCCGGACAGAGTAACGCCAGATCATCAAATCTTGAAGTATAAGAGGCTATATCGGAACCCTTCATCTTAAGGTTCCAGAGTTCGTGTTCTAGCTTCTATAATTCGCCCCGAGGGCAATACTCAGCGAGCAGAAGCTCCTTCATAGCTTCCCAACTCATAGCATTTGCTACCGGTAGAGTTAAGGATTTGACTCGGCCGTTCCACCAAGTCAGGGCTTTGTCAAGAAAGGTGTAGGCGGTGAACTTTACTTTGTCAGATTCCGAACAGGCACATATCTCAAAGATTGATTCGATTTTCTCGAACCATCGGGTAAGGGAAATGACACCTCTAGTGCCATCAAAGGATGTGGGCTTCGTGTTCATGAAGTCTTTATAAGAACCCCCTTTTTGGTGTCCCTGACTGTTCTCTTGGTTTTGAGTTTGAGTACCACTGGAACCATCCGAGTTCCTTTGAGACATAGCAGCTGCCACCGCGGCATTGACAGCTGCCTGGAACATCACAGGGTCAAATTCAGGAGGAGGTGGTGGCGGAGGGTTGTTGGTGTTCTTCGAGCTGGGTCTCTTTCTTGGAGGCATCGTGATCTAAAAAGATCAGGAAAGAGAGGATCATAAGTCCTCTGAATTGGATCATGAGATATGGAACAGAGGATATCTCATCAAGACAGATATAGCACCGTATTAAGCGATAAAGCAGGAAAGAGTTATCAAGACAAAACATTTTATCGCTAGAGGAATGATCAAGGAACAACGCGTATATGAAGACTTTCTACAAAGGATTTACTCGAGAAATACTCCCATAGTATTTCATGATTCACTGTAACGACGACTCGTTGTTTGGGGTATTAGGTAAGTTTTAGGTATGCCGCATACCACAGTCACTCCCAAGCACATGTTGGCCGTGTCTCGAATAAATATAGTTGGCCAGGCTATATTGACCCTAGACATGACTACATAACTGCCCAGGTTTAAACGCAGCGTACAACACCCATTTACTTATGTTTTGTTCTACTTGTAGTTACGGATCTCGACGGCTCGGTATACTTATATACTTTTGAAAATACTTATATTTTGAAGGATACTTTTAGTTCAGAGTACTTAGGCCCCTTAATGTTTATAGTTTTATACCATGTAAGGTTTGGTATACTCCGTTCACTATAAACAAGGGCTCTGATACCAATCTGTCACACCCCGAAAACCAAAGGCGGAAACATTTCTGAGGTTGACCCCACGTTGAGTATCAAATCCAATGTACATAGTAATCACAGTAAACAACCATTACATTACATATATTTGAAAGTTTACATTTGTTTCAAAAGTAAATTGTACAAGTTATACATATATCGTATGAACAAAAGTAGAGACGAGTCTTCTGAGTACTCCGTCTTCACCTAAAGATATCGTCGGGTACCTGTCAGATGCGGACCTAAGAATACAAACAGTTTGAAAATCAGCATAAAGCTGGTGAGTTCATAAGATGTTTGTTTTCTGAAAAAATGCACCAGTTTCCTTTAGTTTTCCGAAAAGGTTTGCTATCAAACAAAATCCCATATTTTCTTATGTAAAACAGTTTAGTTATCCTTCATTACAGTTCAATTACGCGTTATATGTTATCCCAGGAAAATCCCATATTTTCCTAAATACAAGACCGATTTAATATCACAGAGTATAGTTTAATACACAAAACTATATATTGAAAATCTTGGGATTACAATCCCGAACTAGATATAAAATACTTTAATATACGTGAACTGTAGATGGAAAGTAGTTTGAAAACCTTGGGACTAACATCCCGTATTACATATAGATTTAATACCATGGGACTACCATCCCGGACTAGATACAAGATAGTTTGATATACATGAAAATATAGACTGAAAACCATGGGACTACCATCCCGGACTAGATACAAGATAGTTTGATAAAACCATGGGATTACTATCCCGAACTAGATATAAGATATTTTGTTAAAACCATGGAATTACTATCCCGAACTAGATATAAGATATTCTGATAAAACCATGGGATTACTATCCCGAACTAGATATAAGATAGTTTGATAAAATCATGGGATCACTATCCCGAACTAGATATAGATTCTAACCATAGGAATAACATCTTGCAATAGATATGAAACCTATAGACTAAAAACCATGGGATTACCATCCCGTACTAGATATATATATCCAAAACCAAAGCCGTGAATAAACTTATATTAATACGTATTGTGAGTCGGGTAACCATGCTGATACGACAACGAGACCTCCTTGACGCTTGTCAGGCGTCAGACGATATCCAGAATTTGTCACCCGAGGCGTGCCCGCCTAACTGTAGCTAGCAGTTAAGGTGTGGGATTGTCAGTCCCGAATAGATCTATTCACAAATTCTTCGCTCTCCATCCAGGAGACTCTGGTTACACTTCCGGGGAGGATTTACTGATCATCCATAAAGGGTACTGACGAACTCACAAACTAGTACTAAACTATTCACAGGTTTCTCATACGATATCAAACATACAAAAGATTATGAAACATAATACCGTGAGTATAGATACATACAATGAAACTATCTGGCAATACATTCAAATGATATGGAGACAAACTGAATCAGACATAGTTTATCTAATAACTTTATATACATATCAATACATGATAAAACGAACACTAAAGAACCCCAAATTATTCCCATAATCATTTGATTAGTTTGGTTTTTTCTTAACTAAAATCCATTTAGTTGTAGTTGATAAATCATCCCTTATGCTCAGCATAACACATAAGGGGCTAAAGTGTTTATAAGTTTGCCAGATATTATTTGAAACACATCAATGTTATGTTTTGAAAACAATTATAGTTTGCTTGTATCCTCCCCCCCCCCCTGAAAACATTGAGAAACACGGAAAAAGCGTAGGGGTATGAACTCACCGGACGAGAAACGTGACGATTTCGGATGCTAAACGTGGGTTCGGGGCTTGCAAACGCATGAGGTTCGTAAGTAAAATGCAAAGATATACAGTTGTATCTAATTAGGACTTAGATTATTTATTTGTTAGGGACAAACACTTTTAGTCACGGAAACACCCCATTGCAAGTGTTTGGAGGGACCCGAGTGACATTTGGGGACACATATAGCTAGGATGTTGAATTAGGACTTCAAGAGTAAACTCCTTAGGGAGTTTACGACCCTAAATACCACACCCACATGAGTTCACGGCCGTGAACTCATAAGTGGTGTTTTTGGGTGCTAAATGGCTTCATAATTCATGGATAATTTAGCTAGGATTGCATCTAAGGCATATGAATGAATTTAAACTCATTTAGCGACCATTTATTGGAGTTTATGGCTGTAAACATGGAGTTTACAGCCGTAAACTCCCCCACACACAAGATCCTTAATGTTTTGGTCCTTTAATCAATCACATATGATTCTAATGATTTTTCCTAGCCTTGAATGGACTTTTAAGGGACTTTTGACATGGTTTTAGGAGTTTACGGCCCATGAACCCCCTCATGGCCGTGAACTCCCTTGATGTGTGATTTATTATGTTTTAATGTCAAAAACTTGTTTGTAGACACTTTTAGAATTTATTCCAAGGCTTTAGGTGTGTTAAAGTGGCAATTTAACACTTTTAGAGGAGTTTACTCTCCATGAACAATGAGTTTACGGCCCAAGCATGACCTTGGGTAGTAAACTCAAGTTTACTCCTCTAAATTGATGTTCAAGGTGTTCCAAGGCCAAATCCAATATTCTACAAGTCGTATCTAAGCCTTATTGGTGTTTTGGAAGGGTTTAAGGGCATAAAAACCCCATTTATATGAGTTTACGGCCCAAGCATGCTCTTTGGCAGTAAACTCATGTTTACTCTTTAAAATCCATGATTAAGGCATTCCAAGTCTATTCCATAAAGCCATTAAGTCATATCTAAGCTCCAAAGGTCGATTGGAAGGGTTTTTGGGCTCTAAAACCCAATTTATGTGAGTTCACGGCCTAGGACTGTTCTAGGGCCGTAAACTCATGAATATGGTCCTATTTCATGATTTAAACTCGAATTTGAAGGCCTAAGATGTTATACTAGGAGTTAGGGTAGTTACCTTGGTGATTTGGAGCTTAAATTTGATGATTTTGGACCCTTAAACTTGGTTGAGGAGAGAGGTTAGAGAGAGAGTAGAGAGAGGAAGAAAAAGCTTCAAATGAAAGGTTTAACATGTTTATATAGGTCGCAAAACTTGGACACGGTGGAATTTTACCCGATACCGGCATTAAACGGGGCTTTTGGTTGCACCCGATTATGTTTTCGTTGCTAGGCGGGAACGTTCTAAAATTTATGAAATAAACATTTTGGGCTAATTTCATGAGTTCCTAAGGGGTTTGGACACTCATTAGATTATAATAAACATATAAGTTTAATTTATTTAACCCAAAAACAAAATTGGAACGAATTGATATTCGGCGAGTTTTACGGGTAGAATGGGTTTCGGCGATGAACAACTTCGGGTTGTTACATAAGAACTCCTATGCGTCATACTCTGACCAGTGAATACTACAGCTCCCCGCATAACAGTATTCACTCTTATTGACTACTGAGTGCTACAGTTTCCCCATAGTATCACAACACTCTCTCGCTAACTAGTAAATACTACGGCTCCCCGTAGTACCATGATACTCTCTCAATGACTAGTGAGTACTACGGCTCCCCGCAGTATCACAACACTGTCCCACTATCCAGTGAATACTATGGGTCCCTGCAGTATCACGACACTCTCTCGCTGACTAGTGTATACTATGGCTCGCCACAGTACCACGATACTCTCTCCAACTGACTCATGGATGCTACGACTCCTTGTAGTCTTACAACACTCTGCCGCTCACTGACTCACCATAGGCTCACTCCATGGTTTTTCCTGATAATCCCAAGCGATTACTCCCACTTGGATCCACTTGCTCTCTTACCACCCCATAATCTCTTCATCAAGTCATCACTACACTGAGTTCACAAACTCATGCTCTGTAGCTCAACATAAATAGGTTCTTACACCCACCTAGCTTATGCACCACCACTCTGTTGTAAGTTCTCGTCGACACTTTTCTCAATACAGATACACCCTTTAATAGTCCCACTCTGATGACAATTAACTGGTGGGTTCCCACTCGAATAAAATTCAGTTGGTACTCCACTTACCATGACACAAATCGAGTCTCAATACGATAAAAAATTAGGAAACTAATACACGAGTACCTCGGTACACCATCACAACATCTCACGTTGTCTTGCCTCAAACACTGATCTTCCACTTATGCAACTCGAAACCTCGAAAAGCTCCCATCTTACAAATTGAAACCCAGGGGAATCATCGATGACTGAAAACACGTTGACGAAAATCTGAAGCTCCCTCCTCTACTGATCACCACTCATACGTAACTACTCACATTGACTCTAAAATTGGTTGACAAATCAATTGCTGCCTCTCTGGGAGTATAGATCACAATCTACACCCATACCCGCAAATCTCAACTATTGCACCCTGAACTCAACGACCCAACCGCCTCGAAATCAACATTTGAAAACCCGAAAAATCCTTGGTCACAATAAATTCTCTGACAAACGACCACCTGCCATGGATTCACTCATCCTTTCTTAAGCACACACATACATAGATCATCTCGCCTTACACCTTGCCACATCCGCCAATAACCCAGGTCTCATGTGTCTGCACCGCAAATCTCCATAACCAGTTCTGAGTTCTCTAACCGTATTTGAACGGATCGCTGATCCTCTCAATAGAATACCCAGTTCTCCCCCACTCAGGGTTCGAATCATCACCAATTGGCATACCAACAATCTACTCCATAGACAGTTTCACCAGGTGCATCACACTTGAATCTTGGAGCGTACCATGTAATCACATCAACGATCCTCCCGATGGAAACCAAGCAACTAAACCAGGAACAAATCTTAGAATCCTCCCAACGTGACTACCTCTAGTCATCTCGAAGCCTCAGACTGACACACCATTGGATACCCCAACTGTTTCAAATTAGTCATGACTCTCAGTCTGGAAATAATGCATTATCACGCACCTCGTCTATGATTCCTCAACCAGCCTCCCATCGCGGGGATCATCATAACACAAGATACCTCACTCTCACAGTCGATACACAATGTAGATAACGAGGGCCACCGCCCCGATATAGTCCTCTTAATTCCCTGGAAATGCTGCTAGAAGTATGCCTCTCTCAATAAAGAATGTCCTTGTTCTCTTCCATCTTAGTCCCACTAATGACTCTCTCATGGTATGAGAAATACCTCACAGCAAACATACTGTCCAGATACTCTAGTGAAAAGGTCACCACCATATGCTACCCCATGCAGTTTACCTCCAAAATCTAAAACCGGAAACTCGTTATCTCTTTTGCTTTACCCATGAAACGAGGACAACACGAATCTTGTCACACAGGTGACGTCTCATCTTTCGGTTGATTGCTCAACTCAAACCGCGATCCTCCAATAAGCATCATCTCTACTCATCCCTGAGTCTTGCAACTCGAACTGACATCTCACCAAAAATCTCTCGATAATTAACTTGATACCCCTCTCAAGCTATGCTCCATTGAAACTCATTCAACATTAGGGGTGTCAATTTATGACACGACACGACAAAAATATACGAAACGAAACGAAATCGGGACGAAATCAAAATTCAAATTCGTGTTCGTGTCAAGATTAAAAAATACGATGGCGTGTCGTGTCGTGTTCGTGTTCGTAAATCGACACGGAATTGACACGATTAAGCATGTGGTTGTCGGGTTTTTCATGTTTGTCGTTTTTATCGTGTTATATATCCTTAAGTATGAATGAAATACACTAATAGTTATGTAATATTATCTGTCGTGTCGTGCCGTGTTGTTGTGTTTTAATTGGTTCGTTTTCGTGTTAAAGAAAAAAAACACGACATCGTGTCATGTCGTGTTCGTGATATACAAAACCTCGTCACGTCGTGTCGTGTCAGACCAAAACACGACACGACTGCCCGATTTGACAGCCCTATTCAACATGGCCCTCTAGCCCCACACTCTATTATATATGCTCTCAGTCTAATCAATCACAGCAGAATAAATGATAAAATCTGAAGAACTAACCGCCACGAATCATGGTACTCGAACCATGTTATCACCTCTCAATCTACCACTTAGAATCTCTAGAATTTTCGTTGTTTCGAGTATGGGTCCTCTGCTTTCAATAGTACGGGCCCATACTACCTGCCACATCTACCAATACTTTCCACACGGACCGTCCCAGATTTCCTAAGTAGCTTCTTAACCTTCTCAATCACCAATCCCGATATACTTGGTCGCTACCCAGCGAATACTCTCCTCTATCAGCATACTCATCTGACTACGGATACTCCCTAGACTCTTCCTAGGTTATCACACTTCTCTGCCACTAGCTGCTGAGGAACTCCTTATGATGCCAGCCATCTACATCCTGAATATCGTCATATTCACTTAGTATCTTAC
The DNA here is from genome assembly GCF_002870075.4 of Lactuca sativa. Taxonomy (NCBI): domain Eukaryota; kingdom Viridiplantae; phylum Streptophyta; class Magnoliopsida; order Asterales; family Asteraceae; genus Lactuca; species Lactuca sativa. Next base: position 29,768,124 of record NC_056627.2, on the reverse strand, counting down.
TCTCATCATGAAGAGTTCCATAAATCACAAAGCAAGCAAGATTCAGGTATCGAATAATCTCTAATAACACGTAAAACCACTCTGGGTTACAACTCTATTTGCTCTACTCGCTCTGAAAAGGTATCACCGAGCTCAAGCAACCCTACCTCTCGCAGGTATCTAACTACTCCCTCAGCAAGCTCCCCCAATACCCATTTAGGTATCTCTCCTAGATTTACTGCTCTACTCAAAGCTCTCTAAAAGATTCATGTTGGATACTCTTACCCCGCACATACTCAAAGCACGTCACAAATAGCAACAATTCCTAAGCTAAAGCATCACAAATCACGCAACTCTAGCCCTAACATATGAAATACCTAGCCTATCTCGTAGCATGCATCACTAATATCTCAATAAGAACTCATAACACAAACAAATAAGTAAGGCTATTTTGGGAAATCACCGTCTGGGCTCTAGCTGATTGTACCCACTATTTCTTCTCGTTTTATCTTAAAAACTCTTGCTCGTTTTAGAAAAATCATATTTTTAAGTTTTTATCTCAAATCCCCAGTTTGAGTCTAGACATACCCGAAGGTGCATCCGGATCCCTCAAACCAAGGCTCTGATACCAACTTGTAACGACGTAAATTTTAAAACCAAAATTTTCATTTTAAAATCACATAATTCTCATAACATATCTCACAAAAATCCCATTTATTTAATTTACAAAACGCAACTCCATAATTGTTTGATTAATAATCCAGGATCCTCAAAACATAACTTTTTCTCTGGTGTATACAATCGAACAGACACCTTCCCATGATCCTAAGAAGAACCTAAAACACATACCACATAACATGGTAAGCACGAAGTTTAGTGAGTTTCCCAAAATACCACACATATATCATTATCCTCTCATGGCTAAACATAGATAAGACCCTCCAGTCAATGTGTCTCAGTGGGACCCTCCGGTCCCAAAACTCAGTAGGATCAGAATAATACAAAGCATAAATCATAAAGAAATAATGCAGGATATTACAATACTCGATATAAGCACATAAGACCCTTCGGTCATACAAAGGTTAGCACACTAGGTAAGTATAGTGAGAATACGCACCTCGGATGATGAACAACTCCTATAGATGCTGCTGCTGCACACCGGCCTCTAACACTAGACAAAGATTCACAACTACCCAATTAAGATCTAAGTCCAAACCCTCACTCTTTAGGTCTAAAGGTAGTCCACTAACTAGCCCATCATTAACCTAAAACTCATTAGACTTACCAAAGCCCAATAATGAATGGGCTCTCCCGAGGCCCAACTCTCATGTCCAAGTGACTAACCCAACTCAAGGGCCCAAGGCACACACACGCACACACACACAAATATATATATATATATATATATATATATATATATATATATATATATATATATATATATATATATATATATATATATATATATATATATATATATATATAGAGAATCTTCTGGTCCAAAACTCTAGTGCAACAAGCCCAAACTTAAGCCCCAACACTCAAGGCCCAAAATGAGACATAGCCCAAAATTCCATAGTGAGGTTACATGGGGTGTACCTCCTTTGGTACACTCAGCGTACTCACGAATCCAGATTAGCCATCGGGGACACTTGGTAAGTACGCGGGGCGTACTGGAATTACGCTCAGCATACTTCCCAGGTTCACTCTTTCTACTCATTTGGTCTTAATTAGTTAAGATCTTGGCTCATATCACAGATCTGGACTCCCTAATATCTCATACTCCATAAAGTCAGTGACTTTTTAAGCCTTTTCATGGTCGATAAAGTCCCAAACCCAAATACACTCACTCTTTACTCCAAAAAAATGCCTATATCTCATGCATAGAGAGATCTTGACGACCAAGATCTCATTTTTATGACTCCAAACGACTAAAAGCATCTATAAGGACATATATTATACTCTGGAGTTCATCAAACTCATAAAGTTCCAAGCTTGGGACATAAAACCCCAAAAATGGACTCAAAACAAGAACTAGCACAACAATGAGCAAGTTTCGAACTTGATACCTCCGGAAGATGCACCAACAAGTGTATAACTCAGATCCAAAAGCTAGATGCTCAAGCTATTATATTTCAAGGCTCCTTATTCTTCCAAGGACAAACATAAAAAGTCATCACCCCACTAGATCCACATAAGAAAGCCACCAAGATTAAAACTTTATGCTTCCTAGAGCTAGATCAATATGATTAGGGCTTGGATCCACAAGCTCCAAGCCAAGCAATGTTTCCTCAAGGAACTCCTTCTTCCAAAATAAGCACCAAAAACTTCACTAAATCACCAAAAAGATCAAGAATCACTCCAATGGAGGCTTAGGGTCGATTTCTAGGGTTTAGAATGATGGAGGCTGAAGATATTAGGGTTAGGTTATGAGATAATCAGCTTAAATAGGGTCAAAGACCCTAAAATAGGGTTCTGGTCTGATTGGCGTACGCCCAACGTACTCCGCAGAATATTCGTGACCATCCTGATCGATACGCCCAACGTACTGCCTTCTTCACTAGTACGCCCCGCGTGCACTTTGTGTGCGCCCTGCGTACTCGGCTAACCCTAAAACCACGAAACTTCCGAAGGCCCTAACTTCTTCGTTATAAATCTGTTTCTGACGATCCTTATATCCACGAAAAGGTAAAGAGAAGCCCCACACTTCAATCAACTTTATTCCTCTTGAAGCCCACTCGAACTCAGATCCAAATTCATGAAAAACCCGCACCAACGCCTTTAACAATACATTTGGGCTTTAAAGCACAAGCCAAACTCTTTTATCACACAACCTACCTTACCCACATCCCAAAATGGGCGTAAACCTTTCTCCTTCAAATCCTCAAAACCTTCTCATACTCGGATTAAGGCCCACGGGCCTTAAATCACAAAACAATTCGTAACAGAATGTTACATAGTACATCCTAGGTAAAGACCTCGGGGGGTTTCCGAGGCACTTAGATGTAAGAACTTGGAGGGTTTCCCTTTCATCCGAGGTTAAGACCTCGGGGGGTTCCCGAGGCATTGGGCTAAGACCATGTGGGGGTTCCCATGACACCCAGAGTAAGACCCTGGAGGGTTTCCAAGGCTTCCCTATATGTTTGTATACATGGCTTATGTGGTATATGTAGCTTATATAGCTAATATGATATGTGTTTATGTGGATCATGTGGGTGGTATGCTGTGGGGAACTCACTAAGCATTAGCTTATAGTTTGTGAATTTGTTTCAGGTACATCTGAGCCCAAGGGCAAGGGAAGGCTTGATGGTGTGGCGTGTACTCTTTCTCAGACGCTTTTATGGGACACTCGGATAATTTGAAATAAAATTGTACTTGATATGAATTTTGAAAACAATTGTATTTGGGATTTCATGGTTTGTGAACAGTGTTTTGGTTAATCAAAAATGAAAATTTTCTTTTGAAAATCGGGTCGTTACACCTTCAACACAAAGTAGGACCGCCTTAACCCAACCACAATATGTCGACATATGTAACAGATAAACTTAAACAAAAAACCAACAATACAGATATCATGCATATCTACTAATCAATCATATACTAGCATAGTACTATCATATAGCTAGGATACATAATCTAGTTGTAACATCATGATTTTTCACCTAATTTTTTTAAAACAAAATTCAAACACTTTTTAACATAATACATTGCGGAAGACTTATTATGATTATTTCAAAAACATCGCCATTGTTATTTTCATGTTAAAACAAACTCATCAAAATTTAAAGTTCACAAAAATAAATGATGAAAATCCAAAATGTCAAAATGGTATCATAACTAAAGATACTAAATAAAACTACCCAATGTTTCCCATCCTCACCAAGGCATCATGTTAAGCTACATGTTCCAATGCACAAAAATCAACAAGCAAAGAACAAGTGTTAGCATAGGCTAAGTGAGTCAATATTGTACAGTGTTAAGAGAACACACATATTATAGATGGATTCATACAAAACATCCACACACAGTCAAAAGCTCACAAGCAAGACATATAACATCACACCGCATAACAAACACATGTTTAGCTCAATTTATTTTAGTTCCTCTTTTAGAGCTTCTTTTATTAGTTACTCTCCTCAACGCCGATGTAACTAATTTTATTTTGTCGATTCACCACTTAAATATTAATATATAATATTTTATTTCTTCACTTTACATTAATAATTACTCACCGCTCCCTGTCGTTGCAATTATTAAAGTAATACCTCTTGATTAAGGTCTATTTGTTCACTGCAAAACCCCCAAGGTAAGACCCTGTTCGTTACTAACGTGACCGGCACGACCCAATGCACTAAGTGAGGTGCGACTCTCACCCGTAAGCATTGCCCCCGGTGTCCTGCGTTCGCTACTCCGACTTTGCACATACATATACATGCGTTGTCGTTAAGGATTAGTACAAGCGGTGCCAATTCCAACAAGTTACACCCCCCCAATTCCCACATGATATTTGCGTCGGTCCTACCGTTGACTAACATCACTCCAGTCCTGATGTACCAAGGTGCACCAGGACCATGTCCCGAGTGGTTGTCTAGAAAAACCATTCGGCGTCAAAGTTGGCTTTAGCTCTTTCTCCTATAGATATCTTTCAACCCATAATGCCATCATAATATCCAGATAGGGTATATACATATGACTAGGTTACTACTCTTCTCCCCACTAGTGTGTTCCCCTTTTTAATTTAATAATAATTAATTAAATAAGGAGTTACACTTTTACCCTCTCAAGTAATCATGTAAATATTATGAATTTCTTTTATTAACATATTACCTCTTTAAGGGTTCTTTTCATGCAAATATGTAATTTTATGTAGTTATTATATTTTACATCATACATTACCTTCATTCACAACATTTCTATAATGATTATACAATACTAACATGCTTATCCTAAAACATCGTAAACAAATATTTTCAACAAGTATTAACATGATCACATCACATAGTATTCATACACATCACTCAATCTAGTATGACCCAAGCTCACATCTCACATCAAACAAAGAGGAATCTAGTATGCAACATCCTAAATACTGTTACATATAAAACATTTCAACAATGACATCACACACAATCATCAAAAAAACACATACATCCTAGATTATTAGGTTCATCAAATTTCATCTAAGATATGAGATACTCCTAACAATGTATTTTTAAAAACCATGGAGTTGACTCACCTTGTGAATTGGCAGTAGAATTTCGTTTTCACCTCGACTAGTGAGATCCGTAATCATCAAGGTACCTAAATATAATTATATAATTCCAATTATATTTAGTTGCATCCAAGAATCCTTAGATTATAAGGTAATAACCTAAAGCTTAATGTAGTAATTAAGATATCAATATTTATTAGCTTCGCAACTTTTCTGATGCACATAAACATACAGTATTTACATGTAGTTTAGGCCTTTAAATAGTTTATGATATTATGATCTTTCTTCGAATGACATTGCAACTTAATACTATTGACTCGTCTAAATTAAATATTGACACCTAGTTTATTAGTTTAATAATCCAAGAGAAGCCATACATCATAATATGATTGAAATTATCTCGTACGTTTTTTAACCAAAAAATCACAAAATTATAATTATATTTGTTTAATTCACCAGACTACTCACTTTTGTATATATACGTACTTTAATTCCTTACAAAAGATCAACTACTGGCTTTTATTGATTCACACATATGTGTTTGCATCAACCGACCTTTATCTAAGTAAGTAAGTAATTAACCAAATATTTGAGAATGTACCTCCTGATTACTGATTAGTGTAACAGATCACGTCGCATGGGACTCCTCAAGTTTCATACATAGGATTAATCGAGCATATCACTAACATAGACTTGTAGCCTTTTCACATATATAGATTTTTGACTCACTGAACTAATCGAGACCACACATCATTCGCTTAACATCATAACGGGGAATATACCCAATCGTTAATGAGATAATCTCAGCGCAAAACTGATGTGCAATTGGTATCGATCATCTTCATTGGTGACATAGCAATCACAACGATGATGGTCACCATGTTTCCTCAGCCTTCCATGGTCGAAACTAAAAACTGGAGAAAAGAAGATGATGATCGGTTTGTAGGCAGCGGCCAGAAAAACGACCCTGCTGGAGTCACAGCCGCTCACCGGAAAACACCCTCTCACGTTCTCTCGGTCTCTCTCTCCACCTGCCTAGTCAATGCACAGAATCATGCCGACATGACTATGGGGTTTATCGGATTTTTAGGTACGCTACCAGAAAATCACGATGCCTCGCCGGAAGTCTAACCAATGGCCGGAAAACTCGGTTCTTGGTCGGAGTTTAATCTCGCCGGAAAATCGAAAAGCCTCACTATACTCTCGATGCTTGTCTTGACTTCCCCAACAACTTCTCGTCGCAAGAACCGTCCACCCAGAGGAACGAATGCAACATACTTGGGATAAGTGGTCGCATGTAACTGACGGGAAATGAAACGAAGAACGTATGCCCGTTTCCTATTAATATTGGGGTTTATTAAACGTAATTACAATATTGGTCCTTAGAGCTTAGCCATATTGACACTTTGATCGACGAAACTCAAAAACATTACATTCTTTACTTTCAAATATGTCAGTTTAGCACCCTAGAGTTTATACCTTTAATAGGTTATATTTGTTTTAATTATTCCCACAAATTATTTAGTTAAATTATATACATTTTTATTACAAACTAATTATTTTAAATATTAATTAAGATCATTTTATGTAATTTGTTTTATATTATTTTCACAAAATCGAAATCATTTTACAAGAACAACTATTCGAGTAACGAAAACTAACATTGTTTAATGAAATGATTTTTGGGTCGTTACACTAGTGTGTCAGCATTGGTGCCTTTGATCGACAAGTACAATGAGGAAAACTCACCTCTCAGTTCAAACAAAAGCTTAATAATCCCTGCTCTGAATACTGACTCTACCTGACACCTATTATTCAAATCATGGCCCAACTTTAAGTTAATATCAAAATGCCCAAGATACCCTTGCTCAAAATTGGTCAAACCCTAGTCAACAGTCCACCACGCTGTGGTCATCCTTGACCACGTCGTGGTGTCGATACGACAAAATAGTCGTGACCTACGTAGTTGCCACGTCGTGTCCATTGGGTTTTCAACAACTTAATGAATTAAGTTGTTTTTCTTTGATTCCAAGGATTCTCCAACTCAGATCCGATCCATTTTAGGGTCTAGATGGATAAAGTTTCCACCTTTATCCCTTAGAACCCTCCAAAAGGTGTATAAATCTCAACTTTATGGTCTAAAATACCACATAGATTAAGCAATAAACACTTAATCTATAAGGTTACTTGTCCGACAAATCCAAAAGAGTTTTTAACACCATTATCATTATAAAAAATCTGTGCTTTTCATACATGCATGTCTTGAACTCTTATTAGGTCAAAAATAGGGCAAAAAGAGCCAAGATCCATGCATGGTCTCAAAGCTCAATCCTAGCCTAGATCCAAAGCACCATATACTCCAAAAGGCCTCTAGATCCATAAAGTTACAAGCTTTATTAGAGTAAACCATTCAAGAAAACAAGGCATAGAAAAGGATGGAAAAAATCTAGAAATATATAAATTTACTCATCAAGATGAAAGATTTAAACCTCCTAGAGATGTTTGAGGAGGAAAAACTTCTACATCTACATTGCTTTGAACTCCCAAGATGATCTACCACAACCTTCTTTCTTTACTAGCACCAAAACATACACTTTAGGCTAAGAAAACTCACACAAGAGATCTAGTGTTTGCAAGGGATAATTATGAGGGATGGAGGCTGATGGGAGGGAAGCAACAAGAGGTTAATGTTGTTTAAATAAGGCTCAAACCCTTAAACATTAGGGTTTTCTCCAACAGTATCCACCACCTCGTGGCACTTATTGCCATGTCGTGGTGGTTCATTAAATCCCCCCGATCCATAAGCTATTGCCACATCGTGGTGAGGCTCTACCACGGCGTGGTGCTGCTGAAAATCCAAAATATACAATTACAAAAATATTTTAAAATAAAGTACCTCCAAGGATCCGGATGTTACAATTCTCCCCCACTTGAATCAGACTTCGTTCTTGAAGTCCGCTTATGCAAACAAATCTGGGTGATGCTCCTGCATCTCAGACTTGGGCTCCCATGTCTATTCTGAACCCTTGTGATGTTGCCACTGAACTTTAACCAAATACATCACCTTGTTGCACAATGCCTACGTCTTCCGGTCCAAAATTGCCACTAGTCTCTCAATATAGTTCACGTGATCTTCAATCTGAACATCCTCTAAAGGAACAACTGCAGAATCATCGAAAACACACCTATGAAGCTGCAAAACATGGAAAGTGTTGTGGATCTGGTTGAGCTCATCAGGAAAATTCAATATATAAGCTACCATTCCAACCCTGGAAATCACCCAAAATGGCCCAATATACAAGGGCCCCAACTTCCCCTCTTCATAAAGAGTATTACACCCTTCCAGGGTGATACCTTTAGTAAGACCATATCCCCAACCTGGAACTCCAACTTGGATCGATGCTTATCGGCGTAGCTCCTCTGCCGAATCTGAGCTGTTTAATTCTCTGCCTGATCTATTGGATAAGTTCTATCGTCTGAAGGACTATCTCAATCCTTCCTGTGACTCTATGACCAACCTCTCCCCAACATACTAGGGTGCGACACTTCATCCCATAGAGGAGCTCGAAAGGTGGCGCACCGATACTGGAGTGCTAGCTGTTGTTGTATGAAAACTCAGATAAGGGAAGGTAAGAGTCCCAACTCCCAATAAAATTATTAACACAAGCTCTTAACATTTCCTCAAGTGTCTGAATGGTCAACTCGCTCTGACCATCCATCTGAGGATGATAAGTAGTGCTGAGGTGCAACCTCATACCCAATTCCTTGCGGAACTTCATCCAGAAATGAGATGTGAACCTAACATATTGATCAGATACAATGGAGACTGGAATACCATGTCGTGAAATGATCTCGCACACATATAAATCAGCCAATTTCTCTGCTGATGAGCTCTGTGGGATAGCTAAGAAATGAGCACTCTTGGTCAAATAGTCCACGATAACCCATATCGCATTGAATCCCTTAGTCATCCGAGGTAACTTGGTGATGAAATCCATAGTAATATGCTCCCATTTCCACACGAGAACCTCCAATGGATGTAACTTTCCATGCGGCCTTTGGTGCTCAGTCGTGACCATCTGACAGGTCAAGCATCACTTGACATACTAGGGTATCTCTCTCTTCATGAACGACTACCAATAACTAAGCCTCAAATCTCGATAAATCTTGGTGGCTCCGAGTTGTATCGAAAACCTAGACTTGTATGCCTCCTCCAATACTATCTTCCTGATCCCAAAAAATTTGGCACCCAAACCCGTCCATACCGGGTCAATAATCTGTGACTGTTTGTAACAAACCTGTTAATCTCACCCCTGAGCCTCTCGTGCTTCTAATTTTCCTTCTTGACCCTCTCGACCCGAGCCACCCTAATCAAATCCAACAATGACGTATCAATCAATCGAAATCCTCATACATAGGCCCCCAATAGCATAATTAGCCGTCTTGTGACTCAAAGCATCAACCACCATATTGGCTTTACTGAGATGATACAATATCTTGCAGTCATAATCATTGACCATGTCGAGCCACCTACTGATATTGCCATATTTATACATATTTTTAGGAAACATTGATTTACATTTGTACTAATACTTTGTTTATTTGCATAGAATATTAGTACTTATAAGCTTATTTATTATTTTGCAACCAAAATAGAAGCATTTTCGAAGAAAGGGACCAAAAATGATAAAATGTGGAACTTTGGAGACTTGGAGAATGCAAGAATAAGAAATCCATGGATTTAGCTCGATTCATGTTGTTAAACACATCTACACGACATGGCCTTGAACCTTTTAGAAGATGAATACGCGTGAAGTAGGAATCCATGCCTGAGAAGGATATCTCTTAAGTCATGATGTGAATGGCTTAATCACGACGTGAATAACAACTTTTGGGAAAAGTATATAAACACTCGATCCTTACAACTTTAAGGACTTTTGGCTCCCTTTGAGGATTCCTGGAGACGACTTTCAGAAGAAGGAAAGGTTTGGAACTAGTTTTCAACACCAAGGAAGAAGAAGTTCATAAATTGGTTTATAGATTGGTACAATTAAACATGTCTTTGATTAAGGATTTTGTTTATTTAGTTGTTAGTATGTACAGCTAAATCTAGTTGCTTTTGTTAGCTAGATGAAGCTGGAACTCATGGTTTTAATGCATTAGATTTGACTTTACTCGTTGGTAATATGCTTGTGTTGGATCGATTTTACCTAGTATGTTTGTTTGATAATTAATTGCTTAAAATTCTTGTTCTGTGTAGTTAGTGAATACAAATCTACATGAATTTGAATATCTAATAATTCAATGAACACTAGTTTATTAGAGCTAAGATCAAACCAATCTTAGTTAAGCTACTAAATTATTAAAATTAAGCTGTGCTAGAGAATTCATGATTATGACCATAATGTGTGTTTATCAAATCAATCTTACATAGCTCCAATCTCATTTAATAATTGATTATGTGTTAACTATTGTGTGAACGTACATAGATTTACATGAGTTAACTAATGTTAGTAGATTTATAACTAAATTGCTAATACTTTATTAATTGGTAATGTAACATACGGATTCCCATCTACATTATTTATTCATTTATTTTGGAGATTTTGGAGGGACTCGGCAAGTTGATGCTTAGACTCGCCGAGTAGGATCGTGAATTCTATCCAGGTTAATAACCGGACTCGGTGAGTCGACTAGTGGACTCGGCGAGTCCGTGCTGTTTAATGAAGCTCTAATTCCCAGGGTTTGGGACCTATTTAAAGGGGCTTATAGCCACCATTTTCGGCTACTAGACCCCTGAGTGAAACCCTAAGATATCTAAGGCATTTGTGAGGAAGAAAAGGCCATTTTTGGTCCTTGTGTGGGTGTTTTTGCAAGAAGAAGGTGACCAAGGCAAGAGGGAACTGAAGAGGGTGCTATTCTGCGGATTTCGGAGCCTAGGGACATCATATTGAGGTACATATTCGATCCTTCTTCACTTTTGGTGTTAATCTTTGAGAGTTAGGGTTTCTAGCCCTTTAGAGCATGAATTGTGGAGCAATTTGTCCCTTCTTGTGTTGAGACTTTGGATCTGGATCCAAAGAGGTCCAGAGACCTTAACTCCTTGATCTTTATGGGTGTCATTGGGAGATATGAGCTTAGGGTGGCATATTGAGGCCATTTCTTCAAATAGAGCCATTAGGTCTTTGCATGGGCATCAAGATCCAGACTTTACGTGTTTCTCTTGCTTAAGGAGGCCATATCTATGGGTTAGAGGAACGGATCTGACTTCAGGAGGTCGTTTGAGTTTGAGCATGACATGAACTCAGCGAGTCCAAGAACAGACTCGGCGACTAGGATAGTTTTCCCCCATGAATCACACAGTTGGTGACTCGCTGAGTTGGGGAAGTGACTCGGTGAGTCATTGGGGATTTTGAGGACTTGAGTTCATGACTAAACTCGCTGAGTCACAATTGTGCACTCGGCGAGTCTCGTCAAAGGGTTGACTGTTGACTTTTAGGGTATGGTCAACAATTGGACTTGTGAACTGTTTGAAGGGTAAAATGGTCTTTTAGCCTTCTTAGAGGACGTTTGAGGATTTAGTCTAGCCTGGAGAGCCGTTATTAATTGGGATGATCGTTTATGTTTTTAGGCAGAGGCTAGATCAGTGTTACGCGAGCGAGATATTACCGAGACATCCGAAGTGAGTCTTCTCACTATACTTTACCTTGAGTGGTAATTAGAGTATGTGACCGAGTTATTGTATGCTATTTATGTGATGTGTTACACTGCATTATTTCTGTGTGATTTATGCCGTGTGTATATCAGAGTGTATCAGAGTTAGAACCAGAAGGTTCACAAAGCTAGGACCAGAGGGTTCACAGAGTCAGGGCCCAAGGGCCCACAGAGTTATAGCCTCGAGTGGCTAGTATGTTATATGTGTGGTATTTTGGGGAACTCACTTAGCTTTGTGCTTACAAGGTTTTATGTTATGTGTTTCAGGTACTAGTGAGGATCGTGGGAAGGCGCCGACATGATCAGTACACACACACGCGCAGAGTTTTATTGATATGTTATAATCTTGGGATTTGTAATGAGATAATGTTGATACATTGTTTTCTTGAAAGTGATTATGAATGAATATATATAGTTTTAAAAAGTGAAAAATTGTTTGAATTTTTACGGCGTTACTAGTTGGTATCAGAGCCTTGGTTTGAGGGATTCGGATGCATCTTCGGACGTATCTGAACTCAAACTGAGGATTTGAGAAATTTTTTGATAACAAAACAATTTTTAAAAAGAGTAAAAAGAGTTTTGAGACAAACAGAGCAGAGCCGTGTGTACGATCAGCCAGCGCCCGAACGGTGATTTCCCAAAATACCCCTGTAATAAGTGTTATGAGATATATTATTCTATGATATATGTTGAGGTATTTTGATGCATGCTAGAGTAGACTAGGTGTTCTTATTAGGACTAGAGTGGCCTGATATATGATGCCTTAGTCTAGGAGTTTTGCTGTTAGAGATGTTTGAGAATGTTTAGATAGCAGTGAGGAGCTTATGAGAGATCTGCTAACGAGTAGCATATGATGAAAGAGAGTAGAGTACTTGGGATTTGGGACTCTGGGAGGAGGACTTGGGATGAATGCTGATGTGGTGTGGATGGTAGTATTGGGCCCGTACTACTAAAGACACCGGGAGGAGGACTTGGGATGAATGCTGATGCGGTGTGACGGCACACTATACGCCTGCTGAGCTTACTGCAGTGACCTGGGAGAGGTTCACTGCTACGTTCCGAGATGAGTACGTTCCCCAGGAGGAGAGAGAGCGGTTGGCACAGGAGTTTCTGACCCTCAAGCAGGGTACCGAGTCTGTTACAGTGATTACTCGGATGTTCCATGAGAGAGCGATGTTCTGCCTAGAGCACATGTCCTCCGAACAAGCACGTACGAGCCGATATCTGAGTGTGTTGAGGAGCGATATACAAGAGTTTGTGGTGAACTCAACGTACCGGACATTTGCTGAGCTTCAGGAAAATGCCCGTAAGAGGGAGATAGAGCTGGAGACCCAGGCTATGGAGGAGGCTAAGTCTCAGGGGAGAGATCGACGACCGGCACAGTCTCATCCGGCAGCCAAGCGGGCCAAGCTCGCTGATTCGAGATCTGGGAGTCAGAGGGGCCGCACTTGTGGAAAGTGCGGCAAGAGCCACGATGGGGTGTGCAGAGCAGGGTCTTGCTACAAATGTGGCAAGGAAGGGCATATGGCCAAGGATTGCCCCAAGGGGTTTGCAGTATGTTTTCACTGCAACCAGACCGGACAACGGAAGGCAGAGTGTCCATAGTTGGGAGGGACAGCACAGGGAGCACCTCAGGGATCTGCCCCTGCTATAGTAAGAGCTACAGACAGTCGGCCCGCAAAGGCCGAGGCACCGAAGGCATGAGGGAGAGCCTTCCAGTTGACCGTGGAAGAGGTTCGCGCAGCGCCTGATGTCGTGGCTGGTATGTATTCTTTCATGTATTTATTTTTTTATGTTGAGATATTGTTCTTATATTATGATATGCATAGGTACTTTTGTTGTGAGTTTTGTACCTGCTTTAGTGTTATTCGACTTGGGTGCGAGTCGGTCTTTTGTATCTCTGGCTTTTATCTAGCACATCAGTATTAGTCGAGAGGCGTTGAGTCGACCTCTGAGAGTTTCCATAGCTGATGAGAGAGCGGTGTATGCCACAGAGGTGATTCGAGGTTGTGTAATCGAGATTTTCAGAGTGGAGTTTTCGATTGAGTTAGTTCCTATCGCGATGGGAGATGTCTGTGTCATCGTGGGCATGGACTGGTTGAGCAGATTTGGGGCGGTTATCAACTGCGAGCGATAACTGGTGACCATACGAGACCCTAGTGGGGGAGTTCTTATAGTGTACGGCGAGGGTACACGTTCTGGGTCGGAATTTTGTTCGGTCGCTAGATCGAGACAGAGTCTACAGCAGGGCTGTAAAGGGTTTGTGGCATATGTGATGGATACGAGGGTTGATACAGAGAGGCTACTTTTGCAGGAGCTATGACGTCATTCCTTGCGGCAACCACTGGAATATTACAGAACGATCTAAAGAGGGTCATCCACGAGTAGATATTTAGTATTGAATAGTGTCAAACTTGATGTCAGTTGATGAGGTTCCGATAGTGCGTGAGTTCCCGGATGTATTTCCGGAGGAGTTGCCGGGTGTGCCTCCCAAGAGGCAGGTAGAGTTCCGTATCGATTTGGCTCAGGGGGCTGCGCCTATCGCCAAGGCGCCCTATTGCCTTGCGCCTCCAGAGATGCAGGAGTTATCCTTGCAGCTTCAGGAGCTGTTAGGGAAGGGGTTTATTCGGCCGATCAGCTCGTCGTGGGGAGCACCTATCCTTTTTTCATGAAAAAGGATGGTTCACACCGGATGTGCATTGATTACTGGGAGCTGAACAAGTTGACGATCAAGATCCGTTACTCGTTGCCGAGGGTCGATGATTTGTTCGATCTGTTACAAGGAGCATCTTGGTTCTCCAAGATCGATTTGAGGTTTGGATGTCATCAGGTGAGGGTGCGAGATGAGGATATCCAGAAGACAACGTTCATGACTCGTTACGGGCATTACGAGTTCATGGTAATGCCTTTTGGGCTCACCAATGCTCCGGCGGGGTTCATGGATCTCATGAACAGGGTGTGCAGACCGATGTTGGATCGCTCGGTGATCGTGTTCATCGACGACATGTTAGTGTATTCGAGATCCAGAGAGCAGCATGAGGAGCATTTGAGAGAGATTCTCGGAGTTTTGAGATCATAGAGGCTTTATGCCAAATTCTCCAAGTGTGATTTATGGTTACAAGAGTTCTAGTTCCTAGGGCACCTCGTTAACCAGAAAGGGATATTGGTCGATCCAGCCAAGATTGAGGCAGTGATGAGTTGGGAGGTGCCGAGGTCACCTACCGAGATCAGGAGTTTCCTAGGGTTGGCTGGTTATTATCGAAGATTTATCAGGGATTTCTCCAAGATCGCCGTGCCACTCACCAAGTTGACCAGGAAGGGCGTTGCTTTTTCATGGGGCCCAGAGCAACAGGCCTCCTTCGAGACACTTCGCCAAAGACTATGCGAAGCCCCAGTGTTAGCCCTTCTGGAGGGGATGGAGCACTTTGTAGTGTATTGTGACGCGTCGATATTAGGGTTGGGAGCGGTGCTTATGCAGAGGGGGCATGTGATAACATATGCATCGAGGCAGCTGAAACCTCATGAGTCGAGGTATCCCACCCACGATCTGGAGTTGGGGGCAGTGGTGTTCGCCCTCAAGATATGGCGTCACTATCTGTATGGGTTTCAGTGTACCATATACACGGACCATAAGAGCTTGAAGTACCTGATGGATCAGCCCAACCTGAATATGCGCCAGAGGAGATGGTTGGATGTGGTAAAGGATTACAACTGCGAGATTCTGTACCACCCGGGCAAAGCTAATGTTGTAGTCGATGCCCTGAGCCGTAGGGCGGAGGGCGCCCCGATGCGAGACATTTGCCTGAGATTGACAGTGATGACACCGATGTTGGACACCATTCGTGGGGCCCAGGCTGAGACCGTGAGACCAGAAAACCATAAGAGAGAGCGGGTTATTGGGCATGTATCAGAGTTCGTTACAGATAGCCGAGGGCTTATGACATTTTAGGGTCGGATTTGGGTACCCTTTGTGGGAGGAACGCGTACCATTTTTATGGAGGAGGCGCATCGATCGAGTTTCTTGATCCATCCCGGGGCCACTAAGATGTATTTGGATTGGAAGAAAGAGTATTGGTGACCCTGTATGAAGAGAGATGTCGCATGGTTCGTAGAGAGGTGCTTGACCTGTCGCAAGGTTAAGGTCGAGCACCAGCGTCTGCATGGTAAGTTGCAGCCATTAGAGATTCCCGAGTGGAAGTAGAAACCAATTACCATGGATTTTATCACCAAATTGCCGAGGACTACTAGGGGTGTCGATGCAATTTGGGTGATTGTGGACAGGTTGACGAAGAGCGCTCATTTCCTTGCCATCAGTGAGAGCTCTTCTGTGGAGAGGCTAGCAGAGTTGTACGTGAGGGATGTGGTATCGCGGAATGGAGTACCGATCTCGATTGTCTCAGATTGAGATGTACGTTTCACTTCCAGATTCTGGAAGAAATTCCATGAGGAGTTGGGCATGAGGTTGCATTTTAGTACCGCCTACCACCCACAGACTGACGGACAGAGCGAGCGGATGACTCAGACGCTCGAGGACATGCTTCGGGCATGTGTATTGGACTTTGGAGGGAGTTGGGACACATACTTACCCTTGGATGAGTTTTCCTATAATAATAGCCATCATTCGAGCATTGGTATGCCACCCTTTGAGCGGTTGTATGGGAGGAGGTGTCGGACTCCCATTTGCCGGGGAGAGGTAGGGCAACGTGTGATGGGTAGTACAGAGATTGTGCTTCCGACGACTGAGCAGATTCAACAGGTCAGACAGAGGTTACTGACGGCCCAAAGCCGTCAGCAGAGTTATGCGGATAGACGACGGTCAGAGATCGAGTTCCAGGTCGGTGACTTCGTTCTCCTGAAGGTATCTCCTTGGAAAGGAGTGATCTGGTTTAGGAAGAGGGGGAAGCTGGGACCTCGATATATTGGTCCATTCCGAGTGATTGCGAGGGTAGGCAGGGTAGCCTACCGGTTGGAGCTACCTACAGAGTTGGGCCAGATTCATGACACCTTTCACGTATCGCAGCTAAGGAGGTGTATAGCTGACGAGTCGGCAGTGGTACCATTAGGGATATTCAGGTGGATGCGATCCTGAACTATGTTGAGCGACCAGTAGCGATTATGGATCGAAAGATCAAGGTTAAGAGGAACAAGGAAGTGCCCCTGGTGCAGTTCCAGTGGCAACATGGGAAGGGGTCCGAGCTAACTTGGGAGCCGAAGCGAGAGATGCGTGAGCAGTATCTAGAGTTGTTTGCGGAGTAAGACTTCGAGGACAAAGTCTGATTCTAGTGGGGGAGAATTGTAACATCCGGATTCTCAGCTACATTATTTATTCATTTATTTTGGAGATTTTGGAGGGACTCAGCGAGTTGATGCTAAGACTCGTCGAGTAGGATCGCGAATTCTATCCGGGTTAATGACCGGACTCGACGAGTCGACTAGTGGACTCGGCGTGTCCGCGCAGTTTAATGAAGCCCTAATTCCCGGGGTTGGGGACCTATTTAAAGGGGCTTATAGCCACCATTTGCGGCTACCAGACCCCTGAGTGAAACTCTAAGAGATCTAGAGCGTTTGTGAGGAAGAAGAGGCCATTTTTGATCCTTGTCTGGGTGTTTTTGCAAGAAGAAGGTGGCCAAGGCAAAAGGGAACTGAAGAGGGTGCTATTCTGCAGATTTCAGAGCCTAGGGACTTCATATTAAGGTACATATTCGATTCTTCTTCAGTTTTGGTGTTAATCTTTGAGAGTTAGGGTTTCTAGCCCTTTAGAGTATGAATTGTGGAGCAATTGGTCCCTTCTTGTTTTGAGACTTTGGATCTGGATCTAAAGAGGTCCAGAGACCTTAACTCCTTGATCTTTATGGGTGTTATTGGGAGATATGAGCTTAGGGTTGCTTATTGAGGCCATTTCTTCAAATAGAGCCATTAGGTCTTTGCATGGGCATCAAGATCCAGACTTTATTTGTTTATCTTGCTTAAGGAGGCCAGATCTATGGGTTAGAGGAATGGATCTGACCTCAACAGGTCATTTGAGTTTGAGCATGGCATGAACTCGCCGAGTCCAAGAACAGACTCGGCGAGTAGGACAGTTTTTCCCCATGAATCACACAGTTGGTGACTCGCTGAGTTGGGGATGTGAATCGCTGAGTCATTGGGGATTTTGAGGACTTGAGTTCATGACTAAACTCGCGGAGTCACAATTATGCACTCAGTGAGTCTGGTCAACGGGTTGACCATTGACTTTTGTTGACTTTTAGGGTATGGTCAATAATTGGACTTGTGAACTGTTTGAAGGGTAAAATGGTCTTTTAGCCTTCTTAGAGGACGTGTAAGGATTTAGTCTAGCCTGGAGAGCCGTTATTAATGTGGATGATCCTTTATGTGTTTAGGCAGAGGCTAGATCAGTGTTACGCGAGCGAGATATTACCGAGACATCCGAGGTGAGTCTTCTCACTATACTTTACCTTGAGTGGTAATTAGAGTATGTGACAGAGTTATTGTATGCTATTTATGTGATGTGTTGCACTGCATTATTTCTATGTGACTTATGCCGTGTGTATATCAGGGTATATCATAGTTAGAACCGGAAGGTTCACAGAGCTAGGACCAGAGGGTCTACAGAGTTAGGGCCCATGGGCCCGCAGAGTTATAGCCTCGAGTGGCTAGTATGTGATATGTGTGGTATTTTGGGGAACTCACTAAGCTTCGTGCTTACAGTGTGTTGTGTTATGTGTTTCAGGTACTAATGAGGATCGCGGGAAGGCGCCGGCGTGATCAGTACACACACGCACAAAGTTTTATTGATATGTTATGATCTTGGGATTTCTAATGAGATAATGTTGATACATTGTTTTCTTGAAAGTGATTATGAAGGAATTTATATGGTTTTAAAAAGTGAAAATTGTTTGAATTTTTAGGGCGTTACAGGTAACCAACAGTAATTGTCATAACTAATGTATAACCATTGAGTAAAAAGTGGATTCGAACTAACATAGGTGTTTTGTTTGTTGATTGAGTTTGTGTTAAAAAAATTAAGTTCATCTAAACTTGCAAAATTAGATAAAACACTTTTCTTTGTTAATAATTAGGTTAATTAGTAGTAGATAAATAAATTAGTCAAAACCGTTCCCCGTGATCGACACTCGACTTAGCTAGACTATTGTACAATTTGGCTAGGTACATTGCCTAGGTGCAATTTAGTTAGTTGAGTTAGTTAGGTTATAAATATAAAATTAGGTGTAGGTTGTTGCATACATCAACTTTTTGGCGCCGTTGCCGGGGAACAGCTTATTTGATTTTTAATATTTATTTGCTTTAGATTGATCGATCCGTTTTGTGGGGTAAAACCTGCAAAAAGTTAATTTTCCTTCTTTAGTTTTTGTTCCAGTACCCGATTCACGACGTGAGCTTTAAGATCACGACGTGAATTCAGTAGTTCTTCATTTTTTTGTTTTTCTTTTATTTAGTTTTCGTTCAGTTTCACGTTTTTATTTTTTTATCTTGCAGGAGTTCATGACCAGAGGCTCTAACACACCATTGGTACCACCACTTGAATATCCAGAGTTAGCCCTTCACAAAAAGAAAGATAAGAACGTGAAAGAAGATCAAACACCAAAGAAGACACCTTTACAAGAATTCAAGTCAGTGTTTTCAAAGAATTCAGGAAAGAAAGCGGAAGAGCCGAGTTCATTTTCTAAGAACAAGAGCAAGGTTGAAAACTTAGATCAAATAACTGTCCAAACTAAATCCAAATATGATACCGAGCCCGAATTTTAATTATTTACAAGTGAACCCGGAAACGAGCCAAGGAACGAAATGGCAAACATTGAAGAAATGTCAATGGGAGCTTACAGGAAGCGAATAAGGGATGATGTTGGTGCAGGTTTAGTACAACCTGCCATACCTGCCACTACCACATTCGAGCTGAAAGGACATATCCTTACTGCATTAAAGGATATTCCATTTTATGGAAAAGATCATGAGGATTGTTGAAACATAAAGTGACCCTCTTAACTTAGTCTACCGCAACCCACAAGGATCTACAACCAAGCTCTCATCAGGAGCCTCATCCGAAGTCATCTATCCAACCACAGTCTTACTTACTTTATTTAGTTTGATTTTATCTATCTTTTCTGTAATACTATCTATTGTCCAGTATGCCTTGCATGGCTACTATTAGAGAGTGGATAAAATGTAATTCTTGAGACTCTATATATAGAGCTCACTCTTTCAATCAAAATACATCTATCAATCTGAACTAACTTCAAATATATCAATTAATTCTTGAGACTCTACTCTCGAAGCTAACTAATAATAACTTCTCTTCGGAGCAAGTCATTCGTGAATTTATCACTAAGCTTGATCTCACTCACTAACTTGGTTTGAATGCATTCCATGTTATTAATCAACTTATGTGTTTACTTGATATATCACCTGTTGTCATTTACACTTTCTTACATTTCCACAACCAACTATCTAACTATCTAACTCGTTAACTTATTATTGTTGAGCTTTTAGATCTTTTAAGATTAACTAATTTCGCAACAATACTTGTTCTAACGTTTGTTCAAGTGTGTCTCAAGTTTTTCTCTCAACAATTGGTATCAGAGCCATAGTGGTTGCTTTTTGAAAAACAAAACTCTGATTTTCAAAGGGCCTTCTATACCACTGAAGCTCATTTCTTAAAAAAATGGCACAAGCATTTTCTCTGAATGTTTCCAACAGTGTTGGTGGTTCAAATCGAGCTCCAATATTGGTGGCAAATGAATACCATCACTGGTCTCAGAGAATAGAAAGATACTTAAGGAGACTCGGTAGGATGTATGGCGATCTATTGAAGATGGACCACATGTCCCTGTTCTTACACCTGTTCAAACTGATGGCACTACAGCAAGACTAGGAGGAGGACAACCAGTCTTGAACCGTCCCACCAAAGATGATCTCGATAAAATGGAAAATGATGCGGTTGATTTTTATGAAATCTCTTGTGGAGTTGCTCCTGACAACTTCGACATTATCATAAATTGTAAATCTAGTAAAAGAGATATGGGATGTTCTCAAGAACTTGTATGAAGGATTAGAACAAGCTCAAGATAAGAAGCTTACAATTACACTCAATGAATTCAACAACTTCAAAGCTCATACTGGCGAAAGTTTAGAAGACTCTTCCAAAAGGTTCAATCTAGTTCTCAAATGCTGGCACCATCCGCAGTAACCATGAAACAAACCTTCAATTTCTCAACGGTTTGGGAAGACATTGGACTACTGCTAAGATGATAGTTCAAGGAAATAGAAAGATTCATTCCCTGTCTCTCTACAAGCTCTATGGGGAATTGCAAGCACAAGAATCCACTGTACTCAAAGACTATACTGACTTCGGAGGACCACTTGTTCTTGTAGCACAAGCTCCTCATAATCAATCTTACTCTCCATCGTATGACACTACACCGTATTCGTACGAAGCCAACTCAGAGTAAGATGATGAAGAAGAATTTCAGAAGGCTATTGCTCTTGTTAGTAAATAGTTCAACCGGCTACCACCTCCCTCTTTTCACAAAAATCAACAGTTCAACAAATCTCCTTTCAACCGTAAGTTCAACCCACAAAACAATCACTCTCATTATCCTAAAAGTTCTCACCCACCACCGCAATCTCAAAACACTCAATCAATGGAGGCACTGCAGTCCATTCAAACCTCTGACTCCAGTACTCCTTCAGAAGTAAAAAGTGATGCTGTAATATGTCACAAGTGCAACAAAGAGAATCATTTTGGAAAGGATTGCAAAGCTAATGTGGTGAAAGACAGAGCATTCTACCTTAGAATGGCTCAAGAACTGGAGGAAAAGGAAAAGGCTAGGGCATATGTAGCCCATGTCAAAAGAGACCATCATGTTTTGTCATTCGGAGATGAAGATGAAACCATCAGCAATATCAAAGGAAAAGGCAAGATCTGCATGCTAGAAACTGCTGATGATGATGCGTCAACAAAGCTGGAAAGGAACTACTACTACATGGCAAAGGATGGAACTCTAAGCATTGTCGACCAGGTAAAACTCATGATCCAAACTCTAAACTATAACATGCATGACTCTCAATCTTTCATAGACAATCTTAATGACACATGTGATGCCGTCCTTACAGACTACAACAAAGCCTTAGATGAGAAGAACATAGTGTCCCAAGAGATGTTTCATGTGAGAGGATGATTGGACAAAAAAAGACTCAAAATGGCCATGTTAGAAAGAGATTTAGAGTTAGAAAAAGATGCAAGAATGTTGAGTGAAACACAACTAGAGATAGCTTTGAACCAAAGAGATTTAGCTCAGAGTGAGATTGTACGGTTAAATCTATTAATAGAAAATTGTTCAATGAAAGTGAAGCTATTGAAAATTTGGTTAATAATGGAACTGTGGACAATACATACAATTGGGGTTGGTCCAATGGATATCCTACCGTAGAGGATTCCTCACCCCGGTTTAACAAAGATCGACTTTATGTCCCTCCGGACCAAGAATTTCATTTTCCAGTCAATGACAAGACTTTTCCCGAAGATATCAGAACCCACTTCGGTAGACTTCATAATCTAAGTAATAATTGTGTCATTGAGGAAATTGTGCCTGAGGTTTTGGATCACACATGTGATTAAACTCCTATCTATGGCACAATCAACTCAAATTCTCAGACCTCATCTGTTGTTAATGAAGAAATTGTCATAGAAAGTCCTGAAGTCTTACAGAACTTTCCACCTTTGTTCTCAGACCGCAGTGTCCCTCACTACAGTCATGATCCTCAGAAAAATCCCACTCCATTCACAAGTCAAACTTATGCTACGGTAGCTAAGTCTTCCTTACCAAAGTCCACATTAAAAGGCTCCGTGACTCTTCAGCCAATTCATCATGAACTAACTATAGAAAACTTTGAAGTAGGTCAATGCTCTCAAAAACCTGAATCTTCAAGTTCTGATGAGTCAAGCCCTCGTTGTCAAAATCTTTCAAAGGTTTCCAAGAAACCGCAGTTAAACACTTATGACTATGGTTCTCCAAAAACTTTAGCAAAAAAGGCTTTCAAAGAAAATATTCGATCTCGAGGCACAAATCGACAAACCTTTTCTAAAAATAAAAGACATATAACATTTTCAAAATCTAAGAGTCCATAAAAGTTTGTTTTTGATCGCTATTTTTCGAAAAACTCTCCAATCAAGAAAATATGCAAAAAGGAATGTGCAGTTTCAACATCCATTCCTAACTCATCTGACAAAACCCAAAAGAAAGAAAAGTCTTTTCGAAGCAATGGTTGTCAAATCTATTCCTCAGATGACCTAAAATGGAAGGGTATCTTACCCACTCCAACACTTTTAAAATCTCATCAAAATTTTAACAAGTGGATGGGCGTTTTACCAAATCCTAGAAAAAAGTCCAACGTATCATCACGTGCTAAATCTTCTTCAAAACTAACTTTTTCAAATTCCAACAACACACATGTCAGATCTTACCAACCTTGGCCCAGTCACAAATCTACTACATCCTTCCGACCGCTGACCAAACAAAGTGACAAAACAAAAGACAAAACTTCAATTTGTCAATGTCAATGTAGGTATCAGAAAAGGTTATCTCATGTCAAAACTATTCCTTTTCAGAAAACTCGTAACTTGTAAAAAAGGCACAACACTCCAATAACTCACAAACACCCAGGACTGGGATTAAAAGTTGACACGAAACTAGTCCCTGAAACCTCGTTTCATGCATCAATCAGAAACTCATCTTTTTCCCCAGGCTCAAAACTAATTTGGATGCCTTAACTAACCATGTAATTTTTCAGGCCTTGTGCAAGGAGGAACAAGAAGAAGAATGGCTAATCGACAGTGCCTTCTTCTTGCACATGACGGGAAGGTTAGAATACCTTTGAGATTTCAGGCCAATTTGCAACGGTTGAAATGTCACATTCGGGAACAATGTGAATGGGATAACCCGCGGTTATGGTGTTCTCACTATGGGAAACTTCTCTATTCAAAAGGTTGCTTATCTAGAAGGCCTTAAACACAATCTCATCAGTGTTGGTCAACTATGTAAAGCAGGCCATCTTGTTGAATTTGATGACCAATTTTGCTATGTAATGACAAGCGATAGGAGCACTTGCCTGATCAAGTCCAGATCCGAAGGTACTCTGTATCCTTTGGATGTATCTCTGATCATAATCAAACGCATTTATGCTTCCTATCCAAAGTAGTATCCAAAGTCAGCTGGCTATGGCACTGCAAGCTCGCTCATCTCAACTTCAGTTACATCAACAATTTGGTCACCAGAGAACTAGTCAGAGGTCTTTCAATCCTCAAGTTCAGCAATGATACACTCTGTCCTGCATGTGAGTGTGGAAAACAATTCAAGGCAAGTCACCCCACGGTGATTGACTCCTCAGTTTCTGAACCATTGGAACTCTTACACGTTGATCTCTGCGGTCCATCTACCATAGCCAGTCTTCATCACAAAAAATACATACTGGTTATAGTGGATGACTTCACACGATTCACATGGGTCTTCTTTCTTCTCCTCAAGTCAAAAACACCACAGGTGTTGATCAACTTCATCAAGGAAATTGAACTTCAGATCAAGTTACCAGTTAGACGTATCCGAAGTGATAATGGAACAGAGTTTACTAACCATCTTCTAAATAGTTTCTTGGTTTCCAAAGGAATTTTTCACAACTTCTGAGCTCCTTACACACCACAACAAAACAAAGTAGTATAATGAAGGAACCGCACTCTAGTAGAAGCTTCCAGATCTATGCTCAACTTTGTGCACCTTCCTCTCTACTTTTGGGCTGAAGCAGTGGCCACAACCTGCTTTGTACAAAATCAAAGCATTGTGTGCAAATGTCTCAACAAAATACCGTATGAGGGCCTTAACAACCGCAAGCCAAATGTCTGATTCTTTCATATATTTGGGTGTAGATGCTCCGTAATCAACAACAGAGATCAGCTCAACAAATTCGCACCAAAGTCTGATGAAGGCATCTTCCTTGGCTACTCCACTAACAAGGTTGCTTATCGAGTTCTCATTAGACGCACAAGGTTGATAATTGAAAGCTTCGATGTGAAATTTGATGACTATCACATCCGCAACACCGCTCCATCAACCGAAACTACAACTATTCTAGAAAGTGATATTCCTACCTCTTCGGGTCCATTAAATCTAGTTGAAGTAAACTATGATGATCTCTTCGATCCGGTAGATACAACCAAGTTATCCAAAGTTCTTGTGTCTCTGGAAGCTCAGTAGTAGCATGCTGATGTATCTAGTTCAACATTATCCGAAGAAGTATCACTAAATACTTCCACCTTGCCAGTTGAGGGGGAAAATCAACTCCAGACCATACAACAACCATCGAGGTTCCAGTAGTAGAAGATGAAGCTCCAATCCGTAGAAAGTTTCAACCATCAAACATTTCTTCGGATTCGAATGATCCGGACCATACAACAACCATCGAGGTTCCAATAGTAGAAGATGAAGCTCCAATCCGTAGAAAGTTTCAACCATCAAACATTTCTTCGGATTCGAATGATCCGGACCATACAACAACCATCGAGGTTCCAGTACTAGAAGATGAAGCTCCAATCCGCATAAAGTTTCAACCATCAAACGTTTCTTCGGATTTGGATGATGAAAACATAGAAAACATTGACGCAAGAATAGATTCAAGGATCTTCACTCTCCCATTCGCAATCCAAGGGGAACCTTTGCAGGTTCAAGGTGAACTCTCTTCTACACTCCAGGGGGAACCTTCACCATCTCCCCAAGATAACTCTGATCCCTCCTGCCCAGTTCAAGACAATTCAGCAGGTTGTTCTTAAGTCCAGGGGGAACTGCCGTCGCCAACCGTAGAGTCTTCCGATATTTAATACATTCCCTCCACCGCAGCAGCTGACCATCTTCAACCCCGTCTTCATGTGTGGACGAAAGACCACCCACCAGGTCATATCATCGGCAACCCATCCGCAGGAATCCAGACTCAATCATCCAAGGACTTATCCGATCACTATCACTACGCAGCGTTTCTGTCCTCGGTCGAACCCCAGACGATCAAAGAAGCATTACTTGAACCAGATTGGATATCCTCAATGCAAGAAGTGCTGGAAGAATTCAAAAGGAACAAGGTATGGCCGCTCGTTTCAAAACCGCAAGGCCACACCATTGTTGGCACTAGATGGGTGTACAAGAATAAGTTGGATGAATCCGGTGTGGTCATCAGAAACAAGGCAAGACTAGTTGCCAAAGGATATAGTCAACTTAAAGGCATTGACTATGATGAAACATATGCTCTGGTAGCACGAATGGAAGCCATCCGGATCTTCTTAGCATACACAGTGCACATGAACATCAAGGTTCATCAAATGGATGTGAAAAGTGCTTTTCTCAACGGCGAATTAAAGTAGGAGGTTTATCTTCAGCAACCTCCAGGCTTCGAAAGTCTTGAATTCCCAGACCATTGCTACAAGCTTGAAAAAGCAGTCTACGGTCTAAAACAAGCACAAAGAGCATGGTACGAGACTCTCTCTGAATTTCTTGTCTCATCTGGATACAAACGAGGAGTGATTGATCCCACTTTATTTAGAAAAGCAAATGGTGATCATCTAATGCTTGTACAAATATATGTGGATGATATCATTTTCAGCTCAACTGATCAAAAGATGGTGAATGAATTTGCTAAGCTCATGACCAACAAGTTCCAAATGAGCATGAATAGAGAGATTAACTTATTTCTAGGACTTCAAGTGAAACAAGTCCTTCAAGGGATATTCATTCATCAAGAGAAATACACCTCAGAACTGTTAAAGAATTATTCAATGGACAACTGTTCTTCGGATATAAGATATATGCTGATCCCTCAGGCGAATCTGTTGATCACAAGACTTATAGAGGTATCATTGGCTCTTTGATATACCTCACCGCAAGCCGACTAGATATAGTCCTTGCAACGGGTGCATGCGCAAGGTACCAGGTTGACTAAAAAATGTCACACATGACCGCAACCAAGCAAATTCTACGGTACTTAAAGGGTAGCAAAACTCTTGGATTATGGTACCCTGCAGCAAACGACTTCAGCCTTCAAGCATTCAAAAATTTGGATCATGCCGGATGTAAACTTGATCGCAAAAGCACCTCAGGTGGATGTCAATTTCTGGGTGGAAGACTCGTGAGCTGGTCATCAAGGAAACAAAATTGTGTATCATTATCTACCACTGAATATGTGGCTGCAGCCAGCTGTTGTTCACAAGTCTTATGGATGAAAACACAACTATTGGACTACGGATACAGAATGCTACGGATACCAATCTATTGTGACTCTAAAAGTGCTATAGAGATTTCTCACAATCCAATAAAGTACTCAAAGACCAAGCATATTGAACTACGGTATGACTTCATCAAAGACCACATCTTGAAAGGTAACATTGAACTAATTTTTGTTCATACTCATGAAGAGATTGCTGATGTATTTACAAAGGCACTTGACTCAACAAAACTCAACAGTTTCTTACAAATATTAGGAATGATGAATCCGGACCCTCAATTCATTTTGAATTGATAGGTACCACAGACCATCAATGGTTTTGATATATCCTATGTACCGCAACCATATATCTGACTTATAATTCAATGGTCCTTACTATTTGTTATTACTAATCTTTGTTCAAGTGCTCCTCTCAGTTCTTCTACCGCAGTCATCCATCCGACGACAAATGATCCATCCACAATGAAGTTTTAATCCACAATAACTTTCTCAAACTGCAATCACCTTAATTGATTTTCAATTTAAAAAAATAATAATAATAAAAAAAACATGGTGTGCTATTTAATGATCCTTCATTAAATAGAGAAAACATTAAAAAAAAACATTCTTTGTGTAACTGTCTTATTCTTTTAGAATAAACATCGTGTCAGACCTATTTTAGGTATGATGACAAAAAGAGAGATTTCTCAAAATCAAATCCTTCTTAATCTGTCTCTTCCTATTACCCTAAAACGTCTAATCCGTTTCAATTTCCCTTTACCCAACGGTTTAATCTCTCCCTGGCCACACGTTCTCCATACGTGATTTTGAGACTGACATTTCATTAAATGCAAACCCTTTTTGATAAATCTCAAAAATAAAAATAAAAATACAGATTTAATCTTTTTTCTTAATCTGTTGCTGAGATTATCTCTCTTAATCTAAGAAAAACACCCAAACGTTTTACCCAAATTAACTTAGGGTAAAATCGTTTACCGCTCCAATAAGCCACTACAAAACCCCCTTCTTCTTCCCCAAGAAAAGTTTACACTTTCTGAACTTCAATCCTTTCTCTTGCACTCGATTTTCTCTCTTGCAAAGCTCCTTCAACCTCCTACAATGGTGAAATCAGGCATCTATAAGAAACATTCAAAGGCATTTGGATCAGTAAACCCTACTGGTTTCGACTCTGCTTCAAGACATCCAACTCCTACGATTGCCTCAAGAAATTTCAGGGTTGTGTTCAAAGAACATTCCTTCTACAATGCTCTAACAAAGTTGATGATCAAGTTTCTGTCCAATCACCCACTATTTGGACCCTTCGATTCGTTTACAGATGTTGTTCCTCTTTCAACCTTCTTCAAATGTGCTTTCTTAGCATATCGACCACTCGAGAGTCCTCAAGAAGTGCATCTGAATCTAGTTAACGATTCTTTGGTTATTCTGACTAAAGAAAAGTTTCTCACTGCCATCAACCTCCTTTTTCATCCTTCAATCAAGTTTTTCACTCCAAGCACGACGGGCATCCTCTCTGCACTTTACCAGATGGGATATCAAAAGAAGATCAATGGAATTGGAGAATTCAAGAAAAATCAATTGCCTGCGGTTTGGCAATTTGTTTGCCACTTTGGGATCTGTAGTCTGTCCGGCAGAACCGGAGGCACGGATAATATGGGACTCAAGCTCCAAGAGTTAGTGTGGAGTATCTTCACTGGCCATGACATCAACTACGGTCAGATACTATGGGACGTCTTCTTATAATATATTCCAATGGAAAGCCCAAAAGACAACCCTACTGAATTCACATTTGCAAGATTCTGGTCCCTATGCATCTCAGATCTCCATGCAGATGCAGGACTTAGCATGCGCAATGACATCACTCTCTTTATCACCAAAGATCTCAAAAGGTACAATCCCTCCTCAGATCAATCTGTTTTTGGACCCATTAGAAGACTACCAGCCCACATTCTCTCTACTCTTGGTCTTGAAACTGCTGATGTCTCAGACCATATTGAGGCTACGGAAGTATTTCCCCATACCTTCCTACCCCGCCTCTACAAACCCCATCCGCAATCACTGCCCTTGGTAGTACCGTAGTCCCATCTTCCACCACTCTATCAAACGTGTCTTTATCACAAAGACTCAAGAAGTTAGCCTCACCTCATCAAGGTCCCCATCACACCAAGAAACAAGGCACTCCAAAGAAAAAGGATGCTCCCAAACAAGCTAATCCTTCAAAGAAAAGAAAGATCATCCCAACTGTACAAACAACTAATGAACCAAGCAAACATCAATCTCCCTCTCCCTCTAGTAGTGATTTTGTTGAGGACGATCAACCCATCTCAATCCTCAAGAAAAGAAAAACCAATCCCACATGCCAAATGCGTGACCGGACTGATGCCACAACCTCTCAAAAGGCTCCGGTAGTCCTTGGGGTGGCCGCTCACCCATTCGATACCACTATCGAATACCACTCAGACACAGAAAGTGTGTCTATTTCACCACAACATGGAGAATCCCCCTCCCCTAGCTTACTCCCAAGGGGATGGAACTGGTTCCTACCCTAAGGTCTCCAGGGCTTCCCGTCAACATTTCTTTTCCCCTAAGGAGTTGAACTCCATCCTTTTGTCTGTAACCCACACACTTCAAACACCTTCCCAACCACAGGGCGATTTTTCAGCCCTTGCCAGAACTGAGCCGAGGCCAGACTTGACCCTAGGTCAAGGAGACCGAGGAAGCTCAGGACATCCTACTCTGCTTACATATGTAACAGGTGCTTTAGGCACAGTGAGCACCAATGTGCAAGGATCCGTGAACCCGAGTGATACCTCGGTGCGATACCAAGGAATTGAAGAATTTGACCTCAATGATTCATGGAGCAAGTATCAACCATCAAATGAAGCCGAAGCCAAGAAATATGCCGCTTTCCGTAGGGAATTTCAAGCAAGAAAGGCAAGACAAACAAAGAAACTTCAACAGAAACAACAAGAAATCCAAACCGTAGCAAAGTATTGGGCAAACGCAATCAATAATGCCAATACCGTATCTACTATCTGCAAAGTTCAAGTTTTGATGGACAACATGGATGATACAATCCGCAAAGATCAAGATGCGACTGCTGATCAAATTCCTTCAAAGCCCCTTCCATCTCCAACTGCCAAAGGCTCTCAAGATGTTCGCACCGAAATAGAAGTCAGCTCTACTCCCACCTTTGGTTTTGATGACGTTGATCTACATGAGGTTGTCAGCCCAATCCTTCGCATGATGACCTCATGATGTTTTATGTAGAAGAGGAATCAAGTGGTTATCAACACTCAACCTCTAAGCCCAAGTAGAAAAAGAAAAAGATGTCCGTTTCAAAAAAAAAAAAGAATTCCTAAGTCTACAATCCAAAGTAGATCAATTTCTTGTCGCAATCAAGTCAACTCAACCGCAATCAGAAGACTATCCGGTACCGCAGTCCTTGATCGAAAGGATTCAAAGATTGGAGACTAGGGAACGTCTAGCGGAGCGCCTCGACAACAATCAGAAGACTATACGGCCCCTCGACAACAATCACCAACCAGATCACAAGGAATTAATGGCTGCTACGGAGCGCCTCATCTCTGAGGTATCCGCAATCAAAGACAATCTACAAACAACCACTGCGGACCAATCCTCTCTTTCCCAGAAACTGATAGCTGAGACTCACACTGCTTATGAGTCCTCTATCTTAGTCCTTCATGCAACCATCAACAGACTCCAACGATCCCTATCTTCAAGTTTCCATGGTCCTGAAATTCTCCAACTCACAAAGGAGATTCATCGGCTTCTCTTCAACACCGCCATCCCTGACAATCAGCAACTAGATGATGTTCTTAAAGCTCAATTTAAGGAGGTGTGTGCCAAGGTCGATGGTATCAAACAATGGCTTGAGGAGTCTCCGGGTCTAAACTCTTCAAGAGGGGGAGGAGAAGGACATCATCATGAAGAACAACACTATAAAGAAGATCATCAATCCAACAGTGCTTCTCAGAAAATTCCTTCACCGCAACCATCTCCTCACAAGAGTCCAAGCAATCAGTCTCCTCCACCACAACAAAAAATTGTTCCCTTTCTTGAACGACCTGAGACTCCTCCTCACCTCAAGAATCCAGCGGATCACATGTCATCTCCAAGCTCCAATGACTATCTCATCACCATACAGAAGAAAGCTAACTGGAAAGCAGCTAAATTTGCTGAGCTCATATGGAGAGAATGCGGTTTCGACACTGTCATAGATGAATCCTTGATAAACTCTTGGATCAATCCCCACCGCAGACTGCTGGACGATGACTACAAACCATATTTCACCTAAGCTGAACCCTCTCCTGATGGCTAATGGGATGTTCCAATCTCCCCAAATGCTAAATACTTCACTGTATTTGAGCAGTTTGACCATAGCCTACCAGATCACAAAAGTCTGCCCATGGAATTCGAGAGACTCAAACGATTCAATGCCAAACATGCCTCTTCCATAGAGAAAATCTGGTCTAATGACAGACCATCCGCAGTCAAGAACTTCAAGCCCCGAAGAAGTCTTTCTTATAGCAAAGGTATTCCAAAACAGAAGTGTGAAAAGTATCCTAAAATGAAGATAACACTTGAAAGGGCAAGCATTTTTCTGAAGGAAACCGTCTGCGACTTCGCAAAGATTGATGCGGACATCCACCCAACCCTTGTTAAGAAGTTGGATCTACCACCCCTAGATCATGCACCAATGCCTACCGAAGGTTATCAAGAAAGATCCCTAGGTGCAACAAACTTCCATGAACTTGGAGTCATCTTCAAAAGAAAGATCGATCAGGTCAAATACTTCATTCCCATGATCTGCATGAATCGTCTTACAAGGAAGCAGCTTGAAATATGTTGAACCACAGTAGAAAAATCAAAAAACACGACTGCCGAAGTTAGGTTCAAGATTTTAAGAAGGATCACCTGTTTGGAAAATATCACGAAGTTTTGGTGGATTCTGATCAAGTTCCTTAAACTTAATAAGTGAAGAAAAGTTAAAGAGGTTACTTAGGGAGAAATTGTTGAAACATACAGTGACCCTCTTAACTTAGTCTACCGCAGCACACAAGGATCCTTAGTCAATCTCTCATCAGCAGCCTCATCCGACGTTATCTATCCAACCGCAGTCTTGCTTACTTTATTTAGTTTTATTTTATCTATCTTTTCTGTAATATTCTCTATTGTCCAGTATGCCTTGCATGGCTACTATTAGACAGTGGATAAAATGTAATTCTTGAGACTCTATATATAGAGCTCACTCTTTCAATCAAAATACATCTATCAATCTGAACTATCTTCAAATATATCAATTACATTTCTCTTACACCTCATATCTTTCTTACTCTCTAAATCCTCTCGAATGTAACTGATAATTACTTCTCTTTGGAGCAAGTCATTCGCGACTTTATCACTAAGCTTGATCTCACTCACTAACTTGGTTTGAATGCATTCCATGTTATTAATCAACTTATGTGTTTACTTGATATATCACCTATTGTCATTTATACTTTCTTACATTTCTGCAACTAACTAACTAACTATCTAACTCGTTAACTTATTATTGTGGAGCTTTTAGATCCTTTGAGATTAACTAATTCCGCAACTATACTAGTTTTAACGTTTGTTCAAGTGTATCTCAAGTTTTTCTCTCAACAAGTTTGCATTTAAGCACTTAGATGATGTCAATGACATTGCAGACTATTTTGATGTCCCGAATGTTAATAGATATATTGTCTTGTTAAGGATGTTTCCCGTTACATTTAAAGGAGCTGCAAAATATTGGTTAAAGGCACTTCCACCTAGTACGATCACTACTTGGGCTCAGATGCGCGAACAATTCTTAAACCAATTTTTCCCACCATCCAAGATAGCAGAACTCAAAAAGGCGATAGCCAATTTTGAGCAAAACCTGGGTGAGTCACTTTACGAGGCATGGGAGCGTTACAAGGGGTTGTTAAGGTATTATCCTCAACATGACCTTAACATTCAACAAGAGGCGTCTATATTCTATGATGGGGTCAATGTATTGGCAAGGCAACTCCTTGATTCTCAAGGGCCACTTACAAAGAAAAATCTGACTGCGGTCAAGGAACTAGTTGATGAATTTGCAAAGCATTCTTGAGAATATCACAATCCAAGACAGGTTGGAGTAAAAGTCAGTGGAGGTGCTCATTCTGAAGAAATGGTTGCTATGATAGCAATGCGTAATACTATGGACCGGAGATCGACCCAAATGGACCAATCAATTCATGCAATTAGAGTTGGATATGAGAGGTGTAATGGGCGACATTTTACTAAGGACTGTAATTTGGATGATTATGGAAATAAAAAGGCTCAAGTTTGCTACTCGAGTGGGGACAAGTATGATGAAGATTGGAGAAAACCAAAGAAAGAGTGGCTGCCATATGATGAGTACAAGAAGTAGAAGGAGGGGAAATACATGCAAACAGGCAGAGGTTTCTATCAAAAGGATCAACCACCGGCTGAAGAAAAAGTTGACTTAGAGAATTTGTTAGCATGTTTTATGGAAGCTTCAGAAAAGAGAAATAACGACACCGATGCGACCTTGAAAGATCAAAAGTTAATGATGAAGGAACAATAAGCTATGATGATTGACCATCAAACATCATTAAGAAATCAACAAGCATCGATTCACAATCTTGAAGTCCAACTTGGTCAACCAACAAATTTGGTTAACGAAAAATTTGATGGGTTTTGAGCATTCTAACACTTCCTAAGTGTACAAGCAACCCTAATAACCTTGAATCTATGTTTGTCTAATTATCATGCAAAGTTGATTTCCAAGGCTATGATCCTATCTAGCATACATGGGAAGAAATTTAACTTAAATAATAAATAGAACTACATACCTTGTTGTTGTAAATGTTCCTTGAAACCTTGTGAGCCTAGCACCCCAAGTGTGATGCCTCAAATGCTTCACACAACACCAAATGTTATGGAGTAAACTTGGAGAGAAAGTGTAACACTCTAAAATCGGCTCTAGCCCTCTTGTTTCTTGTCTAACCGATTTTGGGAGAACACATGAGCTTTATATAGTGTTGACACATCTAGGGTTACACCATGTAAACCCTAATGTGTCATGACTCTTCATTTCCATGACCCATGGGTTTGTAACTCCCATGGAGCCTCCATGGACCATCCAATGGGCTCAACCCAACTTGATTATCTATGGAGCCTCTTAGCCCACTTTATAAGTTATGGATGATTTACATAATCAACCCATATATTTAATTAGTTATCTTTTGATCACTTAATTAATTCTAAATTAATTCTTGATCAAACTAATTAAATAATATTATTAAGATATTAGAACTTATAATATATTAATAAACCACAAGTGTTATTTCTCTCATTTAGTCTATCTAATTGCATGGTTCCATGCAACCCAAATGGACCATGCTGGGTCCGGTCAAGTACATACCAGAAATAGTTATGGACTTAGACACCTTATCCAACAGTCTCTCACTTGGATAAGTCTAATAACTATAACTGAAAGTATGACTTCAGGAACCGATCGATAATTGTAGCTCTTTTCAAGGTTTCTAGGAACTGAGAAGATGATGGTACGCCGTTTCAGATAAGGGATCATATAATCCTCTGTTCTTAGATATCAGCCGGATAAACACATGGAACATAGTCTTGCTTATTGTCCAGCAGTTTGTTTCCCGATTTCTGATTTGTTTGACATAGAACTTAATTGAACACATCAACTTAGTTCTGACCGGGCCCGGTACATAGGTCAAAACAGAATCATCGAGGGGCCCAGATATTAGCTTCTAATCCAAGAAGGAACAGATAAACTTTGACTCATATGGTTGTTCTACTACTTGTTAAATTACACACAAACGCACGTTTTATAACATCGAGTTACCAATGCGGTTTCGCACGTTCAATGCATAACTAACTCATAGTTAACATGTCATATCTCTAGGTTTGAAGACTTATATGATATTACCGTCTCGCGATCACTCGAGATAAATTCCATGAAGTGATACCAGCGAGCGTGGGTTGAATCCAATACTCAGAACTTATGAGCACTCGTGAGTGTTGAGGCCGTGTCCAACATCTTAGACCTCGACAACCAACTCATGACAGTCTCACTTCATATCTGCTTCCAACATATGACTGACTGTGGATAATTTTGAATAATATGTAAAACAACATAAATATTCTGGAAGTCAAAACATGCAAAAGAAATATAGTAAACGATTGACAAGAGATAGCAACACTTTACTCATAAATAAACACAGCTTTTATTCATCATCAAATGTCAATTACATTTTACAAATTTCAAAATTATCTAATTACTAAAACTAATATCATCCTTCAGCCCTATGCTCCTAGCATGCTGGAGATGCTTAACCCAACCCAGTCCCTTCGTGAGGGGATCTGTCGGGTTATCATCCGATGATACCGTCTTTGCCACGAGGAGTCCTTCTTCTATATGATGTCTGATGTCACACCCCAAAACCGGGAACGGCGGAAACGTTCTGGGGCGGAGGACGTCATGTATGTATCACAAGAATGTAAAGTAGTAAACAAGCAACAACATCGTCCATTGCATTAATAGTAACAGTTTAATACATGTGTGTTCTTTCATAGAAATAAGACATTACAACAAGTAATCAATATAAAAGATGAGTCTTGACTGCTCCGTCTTTGCAAAACCTAGTCATCATACCTGTCTACTGGTGACCTGAGAATACAAGTTATTTTGAAAGTGTAGATCAGCATTTAAGCTGGTGAGTTCATAAGTATTTAATGTTATTGTTCGTATAAGTTTGATGATAACATTTGAAATCCTTCAATGTAATTGTTTGTATATGTTTTGAAAACTCCTAGAAAATCCCATATTTTCTACTAGTATAAAAAGTAGTCTTCTACCAAGACCTGAATGTTTTGAAAGTAGTCTTTAACCAAGACCTGACTGTTTTGAAAGTAGTTTTTAACCAAGACCTGACTGTTTTGAAAGTAGTCTTCTACCAAGACTTGTATGTTTTGTTGTAACAAAGATGGTTTTCCCCTTTATGACTACTATTAACAATATATATAGTCTACTTCATCGTTTACGTGAATGTATCACAAAATAAAAGTAATAGGGAAAATATAGCTATATAAGTATTATCCTTTGGTATTAGGATAAACACGACATCGCGACTGCCGAAACGTTCTCACTGTGAATATCCATAGATGTTCATTTTCCTCTATAGATAACAGCAGGTGGAAGGAATGGTTAGTTCCTTAAATGTCTTCCTAGTATAAGTATTAACCGTAGACATCAGGAGATGTGTCATTATCCTCTGTAGCTAATAGTGGCTATAGGAACGGTAAGTCCTACAAAGTATCCTTCGGTACTAGGATATAAAGTCCAATCTATCTCGTCGATTATGTGATTGTATCACAAGGTAAAGATAAGAAGGAGAACTATATAACAGTATCTACACATATAATATGTAATAGTAACTCATCATATATTATCTACGTAAACGTATTCATGTAAACGCATCTATGTAAACGTATTCATGTAAGCGTATCTATGTAAACGTATTCATGTAAGTGGAGATCTCTGTAAGAGTATCCCTATAAGTATATCCATGTAAGAGGAATCTCTATAAGAGTATCCCTTCATATAGCATGTAGTCTAGACTCATGAATGAACTGACTATGGTGTAATTTCTTGTAATAAGAATAATGTTTTTTATCCCCTAAACTATTCCTATAATACTTTACTAGAATGTAATTGATGAGTGTCCAAGTAGGTTTATACACTCTTGTTACCCAAGAGTGTCGGAATTGAACTGACTGATGGAACATTTAAGACTATATATGTACATATGATATATAACTAATATTTAAACGACTTTCGGACGAGTACCCAATATCCCATCAGACCACATCCAAATCGAGGAAAAGGAAACAGGGTGGATAGCCTTCCTAAGTCTTTTAAACATTTCTTATATAACTATACATACAGAGGCATGCAATTTATAATATAAAAGCATAAAAGAAGTTTTGTAAAACCTTTGAAAAGTTTAGTAGATAAGAGTTTATGACTTGATGTCACTTTATAAATCAAATCGAAAACCGTTTGACAACACAGTTTAAGTGTGAGAAAACCTTTGTTTGAAGCACAACTATAAGAGATTCAAAAAGGAAAACTACAGTTTGTAAGACAGTTTCTAAAAGTATTTCAACATGTAAAAACGTTTGAGAAAACTATTTGAAGTACATATGAAAATGTTCGTTTGTTCTGGTATATGAATGTATCTCCTTGAAATAGTATTTCTAGTAAGTAAAAGTTCGTGATGTTCTCGTAAAACTATACCTATTATAGTTTTCTTTAAGTGTGTCTCGTTTGTATAGTAATCCCTAGTAAAATGTTCACTTGTTATGAAAAGTATAATTTCTATAGTGTCTAAGATGGACACATAAACATACAGTATAAGCAGAGTGTTTGATTTATACATATATAACAACCTTTTTCATTTCAAAAGATATGATGTTATCGTGATACATTTTGCATATGAAAGTTTCCTTATAATAGTTATAAATCACATATGATTCCATTCATAAAAAGTGTATAATGAAACTTTATATAACACACGAAAATTATCGTGTGTTTTACTTGTATTCCCCCCTTAAAAGCATATAAAACATTTATAAAACATTTAAAAGTGTGGATTATAGGGGTATGAACTCACATGATTGATCGAAGAAAGTGAGACGAAAACCTAGCAGAACTTCTACTCGAGAAAGCGGATTTCTCGGGATTCTTAGGAATCTCGGGAGCGTAAAACTTCCTTCCAAACTTGGATATGCAAACCGGGCCTTTGGGATGACTACGAGGGTTGAAACGCAGAGCTTTGGCGAGAGAAAGGAAAGAATTGAGCAAAAATGGCCGGCATCCTCGCATCCCTTTTATAGGGTCTGAATCCCTCGCGTACGTTGGGCGTACGCAACGTCATGCATGAGAGCATCCTCGGTCGAAGCATCAGAGCGATGTGGACGAGCCGGAGCCTAGCATCCGAGTACGTTGGGCGTACGAGGGTACGCTAGGCATAACCTGGATTGGTCTGATGACTCCTCCTTCGGATAATATCGGGTTTTAAATATAATTTATATTTTATTTATTTAGTAAACTTCAAAAATTCATATCTTTCTCATACGAACTCCGTTTTCGACGTTCTTTATATCCACGCAAAGGTGAGACTACGATCTACAACTTTAGTTTAGACTCCATTGGAAAATCTTGACTTTATATTTAATATTATAATTTAATAGGTCGGAACAGGAAAAATTTGTTAATGTTCCATAACTTCTTCATCCGACGTCTGCTTTCGTCAGACTTTTTACCGATGCGCTTCTATTGTTGAGACCTTCTATTCTTATTTAGTTTGTGTCGGCTAAAAGTCTCTCGATCTCTATTTCGAGTTTTTAGCTGTCTACTGCTATATCTGTAACTTAGAAAAATCATAACTTCCTCATACGAAGTCAGATTTGGACGTTCTTTTCATGTACGCTTACGGTTTAATGATATCTAAAACTTTCATTTAGATACCTAAGGCTAAGAATTATTGTATTGAAACCTCACGTTTTACGTCTATCACTGTTGCCGGTTTTGCCGAGAATCTTCGGTTGGTCATAACTTCTTCATTATAACTCGGATTCTAGGGTTCTTTATATGCACGAAAACCTTGATACGATTCCTATTACTTTATTTAACCCAAATAAGATTTTAGGAAAGTTAATTTTTGACGTAAATTTGACTTGTGATCCATCATATTGTCTCGAAATATCGGGTTGTCACATCTGATGAAATGATAATTCTATCAATGTGTCTGGATCTCCCTTGATCCCTTGGTACCTTTGCTAAGGCCACTACACTTTCACTATCACAGAAAATCTCTATAGGCTTTGATATAGCTGGTACAACTCCAAGGTCTCCAATGAAGTTCATTAGCCACATAGCCTCTTTTGCCGCCTCGCTTACCGCTATATACTCTAATTCGCAAGTTGAATCATCCACTGTCTCCTGCTAGGAACTTTTCCAAGAGATTGCTCCTCCATTTAAGGTAAAGACCCAACCCGAATGAGAGCGGAAATTATCTCTATCAGTCTGGAAGCTAGCATCACTATACCCTACGACTCTCAAGTCATCACTCCCACCGAGGGTAAGGACCCAGTCCTTAGTCCTCCGCAGGTACTTGAGAATGTTCTTTACTACTGTCCAGGATTCCCCTGATACCTGCTAACCATGCTTAAAGAAAAGGCTACATCAGGACGAGTACATGTCATAGCATACATGATCGTGTTTAGAGAACTTCGAGAAAAGTATCTCCGAGGGTAATGTTTTCCGCGGGTTCCTTCTTATTGCGAGAGCAGATAAGTAAGTCGTTACATTGAGAATGACAAACTGATCCAAGTGAGAAAGACGGACTCTATTCATTAAACTTGTGAATGCTTCAGGCGTATTGGTCCTATCCGAGGGATATCACTACGGACTCGAAGTGTCCGCATCGAGTTCGGAAGATACTCTTCGAGACATCCTTCGCTAACACTCGAAACTGCTGATATTTGGATCTCAGTCCATTTCTGAAAAGTAACTCATTCCTTACATTTGCTCAACCGATTCATCTATGCGAGGCAGAGGCAATGATTTCTAATGGAAAAATCTAGACGGAGCCCTCGATAGCCGAGGCACATATGATGCATCCGTCAATCTCTGGAAGAATAAGACTGGAGCTCTCCAGGGTGAGAAGCCTAGTCTTCCGATTCTATTTCTGTGTGGTTTGCTAAGTTGTCCGGACTGCTCTTGTATCTCCGTAGGTGTTTAGACTGTAGGGCGTTCTGTTTACAGAAGTATTACTGGGTTTTAAGTTTGTTCACATAAGGATGCGATTACTCGTAGTCTTGGTCAGTTCTCCGTCCTGAAGTTCATATTAGAATTCATACATGGTTTCACAATCACAATCTCGTGTATACGAGTCGTATATAATTAAGATTGAAAAGGTAGTCGAATAACTGATTCTTTTATAAGCTCACATCCCATCGAGGAAAAAGAAGTTAAAGCGGAATCCTCAATTCTAAACCTGTAGAACCTTGATTATATATCGCCCCTATGTATACATTCTTCAGCGACAAATCAACTGTATGGATCTTTGGATTGAACTTGACGTACTGTACGAGTGGTACTTCGGGGATTTCTTCGGAAAGGAAAAGAACTATGAGGTACTCCATGCTTGCGTACTTCGGTGTTCTGATTTGACGATTCGCTGGAAAGGCGATTTCGAAGAAAGAGATGCACGTATGAAGCTAGTTTTGGTGCGGATCAATTCGAATCTAGATGTATGATAATGTCAGAATCATAAGGAAAAATTAAAGACATTAGATTTGAACATAAGGTGTTACATACAAAACACAACCGTGCAACCATTAACAGAGTTACAACACTTTACACTTACTACAACGCTATTGCTGCGAATAAGGTATACTATAAAAGACAAGTATACAGAACACGAGGATCCCTATACAGACAGGATATCGCAAAAGTAACACTCTAGTTGCACTAGTTTTGGATGGTTTATAAGTCTGTTACAACGAAACGCCTAAATTACATTAACGTGGGTTCCGGAGCAGGTTCTCCCACAACTGGTATCCTGAGAATCTTCCCATCTGCACCCGAGTTCTTCGCTATCGGGCAATCCTTCTTGAGGTGTCCAATTTCACCGCACTGGTGACATATATGGACAGCACCAACATTGGTGGTGGAAGTGAAGTGTCGAGTGGGAGTCATGGGGACACAGTTGCTTTCATTGATCTTCTCTTTTGGACAATTTCTGTAATAGTGCCCTTCCTCACCACAACTACTGCAAACTAGGCTTGCTCCAGTGGTGGAGGTAGTTAAACAGAAACGAGCAATGTGCCCCATCTTGTTGCAATTATTGCATTGCCAGGCTCGGCAAATTCCCTTGTGGTGGTAGTTGTACCGGTCGCACTTCGGGAGTGTTCCTTTATACGGTCTGCTCGGTACTGGGATGGCAGAGGTTTCCACTTGTGGTTGTTGCACGACAAGTTTTTGGGATTTCTTGCGTTCTTTCTGGGCTTGACGCCTTCGTTTCTTGTTCTCTGTCTTTCGGCTTTGCGAGCCTGTGACTGTTGCTGTTTGTTGATCTCTCGGATCGTTAACATGATCGGGATTGTCAACTCCTTTTTCAGTCTTGGTTGTGTTGACAGTGCTGCGATTTGCTAGGACAACTGTTATGGCAGCCATGACAGCAGTTGTAACGGCGGCTTCAAAAGTAGCTGCGTCCATAGGAAAAGCGGAGGTTTCGTTGTTCGACTGATTGCTTCCGGATGACGACATGATTCTGTAACACGGAAGATAAGGATTTTGTGAGCGATTCTGGCTGACCCTAGATGTACTTCGATGGTTCAAGTAAAGAGTAAGACTATGTTCTCGAAAGGTTGACCTACATCCTTATGATGCAGTCCTAGTAATGGGTAGAAGTAAGTTCGTAGAATGGTCTCAAGACGGTTGTCGTTCAAGCCGAGGTATCGATGGTTGGTGAATAACATGATCCAACCACTAAAAGATACTTAGAAATGTCTCTGGAGTTAAATTACTATAGTCCAATGAATTAACTAACGCATGTTTCAGATAGACTCCAATGAAAGTATGATAAGAGTACTTGAATAAGGAATGACACAGAAGTTAGCCGACTATCAATATCTTTGATATTCATGACGAAAAAGTTCGGGAGAATGACCTTGTAAAAGGTCTTACATCATAACCAGAGAAGATAGTCCTTGACAGCATAAAGACCTGACCAAAAGTACCTATGGTACAAGATAGTTTCATAAAAAATGCCACATCGGGCATAGACAGAAATCGATTATTTTCTAACAAGGAAAGTAAAGTATGGCATCTACTATTGGCGACAGTCATCCCTCTGGTGAACTCTCAGTTCAGCCAGTTGACGTTCCACATCAAGTAGGTGTCTTTCGTACACCTTTTGGCGTACTCGGAGCTCTATGACTTCGGCTCATGATTCAGCCAGTGCTTGAAGCAGGGTTTCATGGTTTCTATCAAATCTCTCATGAGCATCTTCTAGAAGAATGGTGCGGAGGGTATGCATTCTCGCATCGGCGACAACTTCGGTGATCTGATGTAGGGCTATCCTGCCTTGAATCTCATTTCGGGCCACTTTGCAGACCAAGATTGGCAACACTATGTCTGCTGAGCCCCCATTGCTCAAGTCGTAAAAGCTTCGATCACCATTAAATGGCATGGGTTGATCTTGTCCTTGGCTCCATGTTTCCAAGCATTCCACCCACTCAGGCGTCAGGCCATGAAAAGCCAGACGAGGGTTAGGAATTTGAAAGGGAGCTGCTCGGGGTAGGTTCTCAACTTCGGGTTCGGAGTTAGCATCGTCCGAAAGGTCTTCATCACCCCTTACTGCTACTATTACATATTTCATACATAAACATACTATCAGACATATCTGGGGTGTCTGACCTACCCTTCGGTCCTAACAACCGAATTCTACTACTATCACATATAACATATCATGCCAGCATTTAACATATTAGGTAGTAACAAACCTAGATGATATCACAAATATAATCATCTAACATACAACTCCTACTGGTGGGCCGACATTGTCGCCGTAGACCCACCGCTACTGGAAGGTAACTCACCTAGAACAAGTAGCTGTTGATAATCCGTGTGGGAAGTCTCTGCCTGCTGCTGCTCCGGAAATCCACCGGCTACAATCCCCGCAAAACACTTAGTCAAAAACTGACATCTGCTCTTAGGGTAAAATGACTATTTTACCCCCAATCAAGTCCAAGTCAAAGTCAACTTCAAGTTGGCCCGACTCGTCGAGTTGGGTCGTCAACTCGTCGAGTCCTAATCCCTTTACACGACCTCATCCATGGCTCGACTCGTTGAGTTTGGCGATGGCTCGACGAGTTCCTCTTCTATAAGAACATCGAATGATCCTTCATCCGACTCGCCGAGTTGTATGAACAACTCATCGAGTTCACCTTTATTTGATGAACCATTCCTGACCTCGACTCACCGAGTTGAATGAACAACTCGTCGAGTTAATCTTCAATCTTAAGGAGATTCTCTTGGACTCGCCGAGTCTGTTCTAGTGCTCGTCGAGTCCCATGAACTCCAGGTCTAAAACTAATTCCAATGCGTTGGGTCACTCCTTCTGTCCTGCTACAACCCTTCTAACACTCAACTGATTTCTTTTGACTCTTAACAGATATGGGACACAAAGCCTTCGACTCGTCGAGTCCCAAGAACGGACTCGCCGATTCGATAATGTCCACACTCTAAATCCTCGATTTCTCATGTACAAAACTTGACCTAAAGATAGATCCATGCCCCTAAGCTCGATCTAGCACGTAAAGTTACAAAC
The DNA here is from genome assembly GCF_002870075.4 of Lactuca sativa. Lineage (NCBI taxonomy): Eukaryota > Viridiplantae > Streptophyta > Magnoliopsida > Asterales > Asteraceae > Lactuca > Lactuca sativa. The sequence goes on along the minus strand of NC_056627.2, from coordinate 29,724,483 downwards.
TTTACGTGCATGCATGGAAGAATGAGCCCAAATGGATCAAAAAGGAACTCCCAACATGCAGGAGGCTTTCCATGGGTTCTAAAACAATTGCTTTCTGCCTTAGGGTCCCTCGAGAACCCTGGATCCGAAACCCTAGCCCTCAACCATCATTGCAATCATGGTTGGTAGCCAAAATGGCTCTTAGAAGCCCTAACTTCCTTCAAGAATAGATCTATAATAATAATGAGCAAGGTATAAGCTTTATATCTCAAATGCACTATGGAAGATGCTCAAACTCGGATCACTCTAGCCTCTTCTTTTTCTTCAAGCTTTTCCTTCCTTTCTTAGATCACAAAAGCACCAAAGTCACTCAAAAGGCCTTAGATGTTCACTCACACGGTTGGGATTCGCTATAGGGGGTCTTTTGGAACAAATGGGACGATGGGTGACTGAATGAGATGTTTAAATAGGGTGCAAGCCTTCAGATTAGGGTTTTTGTCCAGCCAGGGCCTACTCGTCGAGTCTGGGACCCGACTCGTCGAGTCCATCACTTAAATTCTGCGTCCCGTCCCGCTTTTACTCGGCGAGTTGGTCCTTCAACTCGCCGAGTCCAAGGCCAAAAATGCAAAACACTTAGATAAAAATAAAAAGAATTATGTACCAAGAACCAGGTGCTACAAATCTACCCCACTTATTTTAGACTTCGTCCTCAAAGTCTGCTGCTTGTTCCTGAAACAGCTCTGAGTAATGCTCCATCATCTCGTCCACCGGCTCCCAAGTCCATTCCGAGCCCTTCCGGTGCTGCCATTGCACCTTCACGAGCTCCACCCTCTTGTTCCTCAAATCCTTCGACTTCCGATCGAGGATCGCCACAGGTCGTTTGATGTAATTCAGGCCGCCATCAACCTGAATGTCCTCTAAGGGCACCACTGCTGAGTCGTCCACCAGGCACTTCCGCAGCTAAGAGACGTGGAAAGTGTTGTGGATCTGGCTGAGTTCGGTTGGCAGATCCAACCTGTATGTCACCTTGCCCACCCGGGCTAAGACCCTGAACGGTCCAATGTACCTAGGGCCCAACTTGCCCCGTTTTCTGAATCGGATGATGCCCTTCCATGGCGACACTTTCAGGAGAACCATATCCCCGACCTGGAACTCCATGTCTGATCAACGCTTATCAGCATAACCATTATGTTGACTCTAAGCAGTCTGAAGCCTGCTCTGGACTTGCTGAATCCTTTCTATCGTCATGAGCACTACTTCAGTGCTCCACATGACCCTCTGCCCAACCTTGCCCCAGCATATCAGGGTCATGCACTTCCTCCCGTATAACATCTCAAAGGGAGGACAATCAATACTACCGTGGTAGCTGTTGTTGTAGGAGAACTCAGCCAACAGAAGGTAAGTATCCCAACTACCTCCGAAGTCTAACACGCATGCTCGCAACATATCCTCTAGGGTCTGGATGGTCCGCTCACTCTGACCATCCGTCTGCGGGTGAAAGGCGGTGCTAAAATGCAGACGAGTACCCAACTCGTCATGAAATTTCTTCCAACACATGGAAGTGAACCGAACATCTCTGTCTGAAATCACCGACACTGGCACCCCGTGCCGTGCAACCACCTCCCTGATATAGATGTCGGCCAGCTTCTTGGCCGAGATGCTCTCCTGAATCGGAATAAAATGAGCGCTCTTGGTCAGTCAATCGACAATGACCTAAATCGAATCCACCCCTCACGCAGTCCTGGGAAGTTTTGTGATAAAATCCATTATAATGTCCTCCCATTTCAACAGCGGAATATCCAACGGCTGCATCTTGCTGTGTGGCCACTGGTGCTCGGCCTTGACCTTCCTGCAGGTCAAGCACTGCTCCACGTACCATGCTACATCCCGCTTCATGCAGGGCCACCAATAGTCTAGGCAAAGATCCCTATACATCTTCGTCGCCCCGGGATGAATGGAGAATCGGGATTTGTGCGCCTCTTCCATTAGAACCTAACGCACACCCCCGTGGTATGGCACCCACACCCTACGGTGTAGTGTCAGTACTCCTTGGCTGTCATAGTTGAAGGAGGAAACCTGCCCCACAATTCGTTCGCTCTTCCAATGTTCCTCCTTCATGGCCTCCTGCTAGGCCTCCCGAATCTGCTCCAATAGCGGATTCACCACTATCATCCTCAGACAGATATCCCTGATCGACGCTGCCTTGCGCTTAAGCGCGTCGGCCACCACATTGGCCTTTCCCGAGTGGTAGTGGATTTCACAGTCATAATCCTTTACCACATCAACCCACCGATACTGCCTCATATTCAGATTTGGCTGGTCCATGAGATACCTCAGGCTGTTGTGGTCCGTGTAAATCATACAACGAACCCCATAGAGGTAATAACGCCAAATCTTGAGGGCGAACACGACAGCCCCCAACTCCAAATCATGCGTCGGGTATTCTCCTCGTGAGGCTTCAGCTGCCTCGAAGCGTAAGCAATGACATGCCCTCTCTGCATCAATAATGCGCCCAAACCCGAGATGGACGCATCACAGTACACGACGAAATCCTCCATTCCCTCTGGCAGGGCTAAGATTGGTGCCTCGCACAATATCTGTCTCAGTGTCTTGAATGCGGTCTGCTGTTCAGGCCCCCAACAAAAGACCACGACCTTCCTTGTTAGCCTGGTCAGGGGTACGGTTATCTTGGAGAAATCCTGGATGAATCTCCGATAGTAGCCGGCTAATCCTAGGAAACTCCGAATCTCAGATGGAGACTTTGGAACCTCCCATCTCATCACGACCTCCACTTTGGCCGGGTCTACCGAAATCCTGTTCTGGTTGATGAGGCTCCCAAGGAACTGCACCGCGCGTAACCAGAACTCACACTTGGAGAACTTAGCATACAAGTTCTCCCAACTCAAAGTCTCCAAAACCTCTCGCAGATGCTCCTCGTGCTCCTCTGGCATCTTGGAGTAAAGAAAAGATATCATCAATAAACACTATCACAGATCGGTCTAACATCGGTCTACACACGTGGTTCATGAGGTCCATTAATGCGGCAGGAGCATTGATGAGCCCGAAAGGCATCACCACGAACTCGTAGTGGCCATAGTCGTCCGAAACGCAGTCTTCTGTACATCCTCCTCTTTGACCCTCATCTGATGATATCCTGAACGTAGATCAATCTTGGAGAACCAAGATGCTCCCTGTAGTTGGTCAAAGAGGTCATCAATCCTCGAGAGTGGGTAACGGTTCTTCACCGTTACCTTGTTCAGCTCCCGATAATCTATACACATCCGATGCGACCCGTCCTTATTCTTCACAAATAGAATCGGGGCTCCCCAGGGAGAACTACTCGGTTTAATGAATCCCTTGTCTAACAGCTCCTTCAACTGTGTAGACAACTCCTGTATCTCAGGAGGATGCAACCGATACGGTGCCTTGGCTATCGGAGCCACACCAGGGACTAGGTCGATCCTAAACTCCACCTGCCTCTCCGGAGGTATCCTAGGCAACTCCTCGGGGAATACGTCCGTAAACTCTCGCACCATGGGTACATCACCCACTTTCGCCTTACCCGCCTCTCAGGTGTCCATGGCATAAGAGACATGTCCTGCGCAACCCTGATGAAGGTAACGCATAGGTCTCGCTGCTGAACACACAGCTGGTCCTCGTTGTGGCCTCTCGCATTGAACTACAAAATCTCCCCCACTCGGGGTCCTAATTCGCATCAGCTGCTGTGTGCAATCTATCACTTCCCCATTGGGGCTCAACCAATCCATACCTATAATCACCTTGTTCCCTCGCAAAGGTACGGGAACCAAGTCTACTAGTTAATGCTCCTCGAACAATCTCAAAACACAATCTCGGAAGACCTCCGATGCTCGCACTGACCGGTTGTCTGCAATCTCGACCTCTAGAGGGCAATCCAACATGTCCGAAGACTCAGGAAACTTCATGCTAAGTGCAAGGGAGACAAATGATCGGGTAGCACCCGAATCAAACAATACCTGAACTGGGATACCTTTTACATGGAACGATCCTAAACAAAGCACATACATAACATATCAAAATCACATCAGCATATCGTAATAGCATAAATAAGATGCCATACCCGTCACCACATCGGGTGCAGCGCGTGCCTCCTCGGTAGTCAACTGGAAGGCCCGGCTCCTCACCATTGGAGCCTTAGCCTTTGCCTGCCGGCCATTAGTAATCTGCAGGGCCACTGGAGCTGGAGCCTTCACTGGCACTGATGCTGTCAACTGGGGGCAGTTGACCTTCTTGTGGCCCCTCTGATTGCAGTAGAAACACAACAACTCTGATGTCTGAATAACTAGTGCAGGGGTAGTATAATCCCTGCTGAAGTGCCCCATCTTGCCGCACTTGTAGCAGCCCGACGACCCCAATCTACACGCCCCCTTATATGGCCTGCCGCATTTCCTGCAACGGCCCTGTCCTGACTGGCCTTTCGGCCCACCGTCTAATCCCTGGGGCTTCTTCCCCGAAGCCCCAGTCTTCTATCCCTCCTCTATCTTCCTCTTCCGGACATGCTCCAGATCGATCTCCCTTTCCTTTGCCCTTGCAATCATGGAATCCAGGGTAGGGTAAGCTAAAAAACTAACATGCTCCTGAATGTCGCCTCCTAGCATGTCATGGTAGCAGGTCCTCCTCATGTCCTCATCTCTCTCATACTGGGGCACCAGCAATGCCTTCTCCCGGAACATGGCGGTGATCTCCGCCACAGTCTCCGTGGTCTGTCTCATGTCCAAAAACTCTCTGGCCAGCTGCTGAAGCTCTATAGTTGGCGCAAACTCTGCCCTGAATCTGGTCACAAAGTCTGACAAGGTCATAGCCTCAACAGCCGAGGCTCCCAATAAGTCACCAATAAACTCCCACCAATCCCTATCTCTGTCTCTCAGGCACCCTGCTGCATATCTTACCTTCGACCCCTCGGAGCAGAAGCTAGTCAGCTGTGCAGACTCAATGTCCGCAATCCATCATCTGGCAGCAATGAGGTCCTTCGCCCCATGGAAATCCGGTGCACCACTGCCCCTGAAGTCCTTAAAGGACAGTGTGCGGGATCCTAACTGGCTGGCCGCCATGTCACTCCTGAACGCCCTGAGGCAATCCTCCATCAGCTCGACAATCTCTTCCTTGATAGACCCAGAGATGACCGGGGTCGCATCAAGGATGCCTCTAGTGATCTCAGACGTGATGAACTCGCGTAGTCTCTCATCCATTGGTTCGGAGCCTGAACCGAACCCGATCCCTCTCCCGAGCCGCCAACTGCTGGTCTCAGACGTAGTACCACCATTCTGCAATACATAATGACAACTGTTAGTGATATTGATACATCTCGAGGAATCACATCCACTTCAAGTTCCCCGGTCTTGTCTCAACCTTCCTCAATTCGGGTACGGATCCTCTGCTTTCAGTAGTACGGGCCCATACTACCTTCCACATCTATCCGTACCCTCCTCAAGGACTGCCTCAACTCCACCTAGTCCGTTTTACCACTGTTGATCTCTGTTATCCTCATCCTAGGCTTACCCTAGGGAAAATCTATGAATCCACCCAATGCGGTCCTCAGTTGCTGAGGGCCTCCTTATAATGCCATTTAGCCATTACCTGAATACCATCACATGTAATGAGGCTCGGATAATCCTTCGAGTAAAAGACTCGTCCCTACAACGGTTAGACTCAAACGAGAGCTACGCAATAGGGCCAACTCCAGCACTCTAAGATTATCCAACCCTAATCACGTGTGACGTGACGTATTCACCTAATGGCTAACTCCCATCATTCAAAGTCCCACAAAGCACAAAGCAAGCAACATTCGGACGCAGGAAAATTCCTCAAGAAAAATTTGTTCTCATGGTGAGAAATTGCACTAGCATACAATGCTGAGCTCATACTACCAGGCATAACCTAACAGGCTATCCTATTACTATCTACTCAATACTAGCATGCAATTCTCATAAGCTGAAGCACATAAAGCAGGCACATAAGGCATCATTCCTAGATCCTTAGTCCTATTCTAGCATGCTGTTCTACTGAACTGATAAACATAATATAAACGTTGTATAGGTACTTTGGGGAATACTTACTTGAGCTCGGTCGGTTGCGCACATCACACACTTTTTTCTTCCTCAAAACTCTTTTATCTTATCTTTTAGGAAACCATTCTTCTTGTAAAAATCTTTTAATCCCTCAATTCGAGTCCAGACACACCCGAAGGTGTGTCCGAATCCCTCAAACCAGGGCTCTGATACCAAATTGTAACGACCAAATTTTCAACTCCAAATATTTCTTTTTAAAATAACTAGTTCATAAAAACATTCATCAGAAATACTGTGAAATCACATCGTTTCATAAAACAACGTATCACGTCTGAGAACCCAAGTCACAAAATAATAACATTTCAGTGTACAACCCCAGAATATCCATAGTGCGGAAAACAAATAGTGTGTGTATGATGTGCCGCTACCGTGCCAAGTCCTTCCCCTTCGCTGAAGAGGTACCCGAAACAAAAACTGTAAACTGTAAGCATGAAGCTTAGTGAGTTCCCCCATCATACCACGTACCATACAATCACATAGCATACATACTGTTGGGCAATTCTGGGGTGCCCGACCTACCCGGTACAGCCATTCTAGGATGCCGACCTACCTGTACGGCCATTCTGGGGTGCCGACCTACCCTTACGGCCATTCTGGGGTGTCGTCCTACCCATGTCAAGCCATTTTGGGGTGCTGACCTACCTGTCGGTCCTAACAACCGACCCTCGGGGACTATTCCACCCCTACTGCTATTATTGTATATATCATACATAAACATACTATCAGACATATCTCCGGTGTCTAACCTACCGTTCGGTCCTAACAACCGAACTCTGCTACTATCACATATAACATATCATGCCAACATATAACATATCAGGTAGTAGAAAACCTAGATGATATCACAAAGACAATTATCTAACATAGAACTCCTACTGGTGGGTCGACATTGTGGCAGTAGAAGTCTCTGCTTGCTGCTGATAATCCGTGTGGGAAGTCTCTGCTTACTGTTGCTCCCGAAATCCTCTGGCTACAATCCCTACAAAACACTTAGTCAGAAACTGACATATGCTCTTAGGGTAAAACGAATATTTTACCCCCAATCAATTCCAAGTCAAAGTCAACTTCAAGTTGACCCGACTCACCGAGTTGGGCCATCAACTCGTCAAGTCCCTATCCCTTTACACGACCTCATCCATGGCTCGACTCGTCGAGTTTGGCGATGGCTCGACGAGTTCCTCTTCTATAAGTACATCGAATGATCCTTCATCCGACTCGCCGACTTGTATGAACAACTCGTTGAGTTCACCTTCATCTGATGAACCAATCCTGACCTCGAATCGCCGAGTTGTATGAACAACTCGTCAAGTTTATCTTCAATCTTAAGGAGATTCTCTTGGACTCGCCAAGTCTGTTCTAGCGCTCGTCGAGTCCCATGAACTCCAGGTCTAAAACTAAGTCCAATGTGCTGGGTCACTCCTTCTGTCCTGCTACAACCCTTCTAACACCCAACTGATTTCTTTTGACCCTTAACAAATATGGGACACAATGCCTTGGACGCGTTGAGTCCCAATAACAGACTCGCCGAGTGGATAATGTCCACACTCTAAATCCTCGATTTCTGATGTACAACACTTGACCAAATGATAGATCCAAGCCCCTAAGCTCGATCTAGCACGTAAAGTTACAAACTTTGCGTGCATGCATGGAAGAATGAGCCCAAGTGGCTCGAAAAGGAACTCCCAACATGCATGAGGCTTTCCATGGGTTCTAAAACAGTTGCTTTCTGCCATAGGGTCCCTTAAGAACCCTGGATCCAAAACCCTAGCCCTCAACCATGCTTGCAATCATGGTTGGTATCCAAAATGGCTCTTAGAAGCCCTAACTTCCTTCAAGAATAGATCTATAATAATAATGAGCAAGGTATAAGCTTTATACCTCAAATGCACTGTGGAAGATGCTCAAACTCGGATCCCTCTTGCCTCTTCTAGTTTCTTCAAGCTTTTCCTTCCTTTCTTAGATCACAAAAGCACCAAAGTCACTCAAAAGGCATTAGATCTTCACTCACACGGTTGGTGTTCGCTATGGGGGTTCTTATGGGAGCAAATGGGACGATGGGTGACTGAGTGAGATGTTTAAATAGGGTGCAAACCTTCAGATTAGGGTTTTTGTCCAGCTAGGGCCTACTTGTCGAGTCCGGGACCTGACTCGTCGAGTCCATCACTTAAATCCTGTGTCCCGTCCCGCTGCTACTCTGCGAGTTGGTCCTTCAACTCCCCGAGTCCAAGGCCAAAACGCAAAACACTTAGATAAAAATAAAAGGAATCATGTACCAAGAACCAGGTGCTACATGATAGTTGATTGCATGATATGTGATATGATAGTTATCATTATGATACTTGCATGGAGGACCTCGGGGGGGGGGGGGGGGGGGGGGGGGGAGGGGGGGTTCATGGTGCACTTAGGTGTAATTCCTTGGAGGGTTTCCATGACATCATAGGTAAAGACCTCGGGGGGTTCCCGAGGCATTTAGATGTAAGACCTTGGAGGGTTTCCACGACATCCTAGGTAAATAAGACCCTAGAGGGTTTCTAGGGCATCCTTATATGTTATATGCATGGCCTATGTGGTTTGTGTAGCTGATATAGCTAATATAGATTATATAATTATATGGATTGTGTGGGGTATGCTCTGTGGAACTCACTAAGCATTAGCTTACAGTTTGTTGATTGTTTCAGGTACTTCAGAGCCTATGGGAAAGGGCCTGGCAAGCACTCTCCAGCGTTTGGTTGGGACACTGATGTTTTTGGATAATTTATTTGATGTTATGGATTTTTGAAAAACAAATATGATTGAAATATTATGCTTTGAGAATGGTTTTTGTTAATTAAAAATAAAATTTTTATTGGAAATTTGGGATGTTACAAGTTGGTATCAGAGCCTTAGTTTGAAGGATTTGGGCGCACTCTCTGATGTGTCAGGACATAAACTAAGGAAATGATAAAATTGTTTTCAAGAATACAAATTAAAACTTCTTAAACTGGAAAAACGAGAGTGCAACACTCAAGTAAGTGGTTCCCCAATATGATTAGCCATGCTATATTCATATTTGGATTATGATATTCGGAAGGATTTTGCTATGTGTATGCTTTAAAAATTGTATACGACTAGGATCTTATAGCCTGAGAATGATTTATTTGGCCTTATTTCCTGTTCCTTGTCTGATTGTGGTCCTAGGGTAGAATCTGTTACTCAAAAGTTTATTTGATCCTGTTTTGTGTATAATTTGCAAGCATATGGCAACCTGTTATGTCAGTTGTGATTCTGGTTTGATGGGTTGTGCAAATCTTAGGATAGCATAGAATTTAAGTTAGGCCGTAGCCTATGAGATATGTTTTGTGTTGGGACGAATTAGAGTTATCAGGTAGAGCCTTGGGGATTGTACAGACAGGTGTGGAAGGTAGTATTGGGCCCATACTACTATAACCACAGGACCCGTACCCGAACTAGTGATAGATCTGCAAGCTCTAAGGAGAACCAGTGTGGAGGGATCCCCTTTTTGGATATTTGATCATTATGTTTTATGGTATTATAGATCAGTATGGTGGTTTCACGACATGGAGCAAGGGGATCAGAATCAGGATCGGGATCATGATACGGGTCGGGCAACGATACCGAGCCCATTGATGAGAGGTTGTGCAAGCTTATTGTAGTCGAGGTTACGATAGGCATCCTTGACTCTACCCCAACGATTTTTAGGAAAGTCAAGGAAGGGATGATGGATATCATGCAGGAGTGGCTAAGGTCCTTCCGAGACGAGATTGTTGTGGGCCAGGTCGGGGCCTGGACTCCCTCTTTCAAGGTATTCAAGGCGTGCGGAGCGCCTGAGTTCTTCGGGGTCAGGGACCCCATAACTAGTCGACGTTGGGTGGTAGACATGTAGAATTCCCAGCGCACAAGCTTTGAGATGATGCGGAAAAGTTAGGGTTTTCCTCGTTTATGTTGAGGGACCGAGCCAAGGATTAGAAGGAGGATGTGATTAGCCAGGCGGGAGCAGTCGGTGTGGCTGTGTTGACATGGGTAGAGTTTGTCAGATGCTTTGATTTGGAGTTTGCACCGCCTATCAAGGTGCCACGGTTAGTGAGGGAGTTCCAGGAGCTCCAGCAGACCACCGAGACTATGGTGGAGGTCACCCGCCAAGCTTCGGGAACGAGCACTGTTGATCCCGTAGTATGTTGCAGATGAGGACATGAGGAGGACAAGGTATCATTCCGTGCTGAGGGATGATATTCGTTAGTTTGTGGGCTTTACAGGGTGGAAGACCCTGAATGAGATGGTGGAGAAGGTCCGAGAGCGGGAGATGGAGTTGGAACTTCGCACTAAGCGAAAGCCAGAGCAGGTTTAGACAAATGTGGGTCAGGCTAAAAATCCTAAGACCTTGGATTCTTATGGTAGGGGAAAGTAGGGCCTTGGTCAGTGTGCCAAATGTGGGTGATCGCATGGAGGTGTTTTTCGGGTGATGGGCACAGTATGTTATACCTATGGTCAGCCCAGCCAAGTGAGCAGAGACTGCCCCAAGAAGGGCTTGATATGTTTCCACTGCAACCATACCAACCATAAAAAGGACGATTATCCAAGGTTGCAAGCAGGGGGAGGAGCGGTGGCAGCGCCTATGCCTGCTACATTGAGGATCACTAATGGCCGCCCTGCCAAGGCGAATGCTGCTGCAGTGAAGAGTTGTGCTTTTCAGCTGACTACCGAGGAGGCTCGGGAAGCACCAGACATCGTGGCTAGTACGTAATCTTAACTTTTTCCTGTTGATATTAATTGTTATGCTTATATATATATATATATATATATATATATATATATATATATATATATATATATATATATATATATATATATATTCACTTATATAGGGACCTTTTTGGTCAACGGTATGTCAGCTCATGTTCTTTTCAATTCTGGAGCCACCCAATCATTTGTGTCTCTTGCGCTCAACAAGAAGTTTACGGATGCTCCGGGAACCTTGGATTCCCCACTGGAGGTTGAGATTGCTGATGATCTCACCGTGAGTGCTACGAGGGTATATCAGGATTGTGTCCTGAATGTGTTTGGGGAGAGGTTCCTAGTTGATTTGGTTCCGATTCCGTTGCGAGGGTTGAATGTGATTATCAGGATGGATTGCTTGGGGGCCAATGGGGCCATAATAGACCGTGAGCGCCGGCTGGTGAGAGTTCAAACCCTAAGTAGGGGAGAACTAGTTATTCATTGGGAGAGGGCCTCGCAGGGACCAACTCTCTATTTAGTTGTGAGGGCTAGAAGACTTCTCCATCAGGGTTGTTCAGGATTTTTGGCATAAATCTCGAATACGAGGGTCGATCCCATGGCAGATTTGAGTAGCATATCGATTGTACGAGATTTTCGGGATGTCTTTCCCAAGGAGTTGTCAGGGGTGCCTCCGAAGAGGCAGGTAGAATTTCGTATTGATTTGGTGTCGGGTGCCTCTCCGATAAATAATTTACCATACTGGCTAGCTCCACCGGAGATGCAGGAGCTGTCTACTTAGCTTCGGGAGCTGCTAGACCGAGGTTTTATCCGTCCAAGAAGCTCCCCGTGGGGAGCACTGATCCTGTTCGTGAAGAAGAAGGACGGGTCGCATAGGATGTGCATCGATTATCAGGAGTTAAACAAGCAAACGGTGATAAACTGTTATCCGCTTTCGAGGATCGATGATTTGTTTGATCATCTACAGGGTTTGTCTTGGTTTTCCAAGATTGATCTTCGGTCGGGGTACCATCATATGAGGATTAGGGATGAGGATATACTGAAAACAGCTTTTAGGACTCGATACGACGACTACGAGTTCGTGGTGATGCCATTTGGGCTCACTAATGCCCCAAAACCATTCATGGATCTCATGAACAGGGTATTTAGCCCGATGCTTGATGGGTATGTGATCGCTTTTATTGATGATATCATGGTCTATTATAAGACCAAGGGGAAGCATGAGCAGCATCTGAGGGAGGTATTGGATACACTTAGGACAGAAAGGCTTTATGCCAAGTTCTCAAAGTGTGATTTTTGGTTGTGAGAGGTATATTTTTTGGGACACATCATCAACCAAGAGGGTATTTCGGTTGATCCAGCCAAGGTTGAGGCAGTGATGCAGTGGGAAGTGCCAAAGAATGCATCTGAGATCCACAGCTTCTTGGGTCTAGCGGGGTATTATCCGAATGCATCCAGGATTTCTGTAACACTCAAAATTTTCAAACCAATTTTTCATTTTTAAATCACATAAAATCAGTATCACATTTTCTCAAAATCACAATGTATCAAATGTCAAAAACACGATTTAACAAAACAACTGATAAGATCCCATAATCCTCGACATAGTCTCAAACATGTGTGTACAATCCATCCGGCACCTTCCTGCGATCCTGAGAAGTACCTAAAACACATAACACACAACACGGTAAGCACAAAGCTTAGTGAGTTCCCCAAAATACCACATACACAAATAATACGTTTCTCATGGCTATAACTCGGCATGTACCCTCTGGTCTCATGCATCTCGGTGAGGACCCTCCAGTCTCACGGCTTGGTGTAGACCCTCCGGTTATGTGTCTTAGGGAGGACCCTCGGGTCTCACAGCTCGGGTTGGACCCTCCAGTCCTATATCTCAGTGAAGACCCTCTGGTGTCACAACTCGGTTTGGACCCTCCGGTCCTAACTCAATAAAGCACAGAATAATATAGCATATATCACAAAGACAACATGCATAATATCACATAACTCAGTATAAGCACATAGACCCTTCGGTTTCACAGTATTACCGCTCAGGTAAGTATAGTGAGAAAACTCACCTCGGAAGTAGGCAATTATATCTAGAACCCCACGAACAGTCTAGACTCCGCCTACATAATATAATTATCTCTAATAAGGAATTTGTAATAACCACTTCGAAATGGTAAGCTAACTCCTCCACTAAATCTCAAAAAGGGTGAAAAGACCATTTTACCCCTCCATGGTCTCTAAAGTCCACAGTTGACCAAAACCTAAAAGTCAACGCTTAAGTCAACAATCCATGTTGACTAAACTCGTCGATTGCGTCTACACGACTCGTCGGGTTCCCTCATTTTCTCAGAAGTATAGGGAAAATCCAAGTCAGCTCGTCAAGTTGTCTCATCAACTCGCCGAGTTGTAGCGCGTTCAGTCTATCGGGGAAAACTCTAGCTGACTCGTCGAGTTGGTTCATGCACTCATCGAGTCCCTCTAAAAAATTTCTCATTCAGACGATTCTAAGCAGAAGTAAGGTTTCAAACTCTAGATCTAGCCTCCCAAGGCTGAAATACCGCGTAAAGCTGCAAGCTTTACGTCCATGCACGGTACCTAGGTCTCGAAATGCCAAAACAAGCTCTATATAAGGTTTAGTGCTTAAAAGATTGCCACTAGCTTGATAAAGCATGGATCTTTGGTTTCAAAGGAATACATGTTGGATAAGGTGTCTAAGTCCATAACTATATTTGGTATGTACTTGACCCGAAAGTAGCATGGTCCATTTGGGCTGCATTTCACTGGAACAATTTGAAAGGATGGACTTTTGAGAATTGGTTATTTATGATATATTAATATATTATAAGTTCTAATGAAATCATATTATTTAATTAGTATTGATCAAGAATTAATTTGGAATTAATTTAGTGATCAAAAGAGACTAATTAAATGTACGGGGATTGATTTGGTAAATCAATAATTCTTATAGCGTGGGGCTATGGTTATTTAGGATGGGCTAAACTAATATGGTAGTCCATGGATAATTGATAGAGGTTTAACCCATGGATCCTAAGTAATATGAAAGGTCATTGTGCATTAGGGTTTTGCCACACTATAAAAGAAGCCCCTTAGCTCCTAAAATTGGAACTAGTGGTTCTAGGAGATCATAAGAGCCGATTTTTGTGCTAGTCGCTCTCTCTCAATTCCTCCATTGTTGTTGGTGTTTTTTGAAGCATTTGAGGCATAACATTTGGGGTGCTAGGCTCTTAAAGGTTCAAGTTAACAAGCTACAACAAGAGGTTAGTAATCTAACTAAATTTTGTTGTTTAATTACCTATGTTTTGTATGCTAGTTATGATGAATGCTTTGGAAAACAAATTGCATGTATAATTAGAGAAAACTTAGATCCAAAGCACCTACGGTTTTATGTGCACCTTAAGGTTGTTAGAATTCTCAAAACCCATCAGTGGTATCAGATCCAGGTTTGTTTTCAGTTATACTTGATGCTAATTGCTTTTCAAAGTTGAAAAAAATCGAATTTTTGCCTTTTGACCAGTAAACTCGCCGAGTCCACTAGGTGACTTGTTAAGTCCACTCATAAAATGACCAACTCGATGAGTCTAATTCATGTACTCGTCGAGTTGGTGCTCCAGTATGCTGAATTTCGAGTTTTGGCCTGAAATTGGATTAGGATCATTACCCCCAAACTGTTTTTTAAACCATGAAATTTGTTTTTTTCATAAGTGATGATCATGCTTGTCCAATTAAAAGATAATTGTCCAAGTTTCAAGATTTGTATTTGTTTATATGATTAGGCTAATTTCTTGAAGATTGTTGATATGAATTATCTTGTTCTTATGAGTTTAATTAGATCATGGATGATTTATTTGATTATTATGTTAATTCAAAGTTTAAAATTCAACCGTTATACTATTATAATATTAAAATTTTAATGATTATATATATGTATAATACAAGTCAGTCTTACCGTTAGTATGCCTCTTTCACGAAGCCAATCTATAAGGGGGTATAAGGTTACTGCCTATAAAATGGTGGTTTAATGGGTGTCCACTTTCACCAACCGCTTCCTTGACTAGTGGAGGGTCGTTAGACGAACGGGTAGGATAGGAAATTAATACTTGTTAAAAGTATAATGATAATTATAAAGTAAATAAATGTTTTATTAAATTCCCAATCTTAGTTACTTTAGGAAAATCTAAATTTGATGCTAGGCCATGAAATTACACTTTGCACCTTGCGAAGTCGTTAATAGAGTGTGTATGGTTAACCGACACATTAACTTGGACTAGTAAGAATAGCAAAAGGTAGCTTGATGGTTGTCATAGATCGGTGGAGTGTGTGTGGTTAACCAACACATTGATTAGGTGATAAATGACATCAAGTGTACCAAGCAAATTTGCATGGTTATTCACACATTGTTTGTGATCCTCGGTATCCCAATCACAAACTTGAAGAGCATAATAGAGATTTAAACATGCCATTGAAAAGTTCAATAAATCTCAAAAGAATCTAGGAATTTAAATCCAATTAAAACTTAATAATTAATTTCGTTTTTCATGGCGGAAATTAGTAAATCGTCATTTACCTACCTTTAAATATTTTGCAAGTTGGATTATGACATCCCTCTTCCAAATTGTAAAATATTGTGGTTGTTCATAGCCTTAGTATTTCATTTGGGTGTTATATTGAGGACTCATATCTAATCTAAACTTTGTCTTTCTTTTTCAGATGTCTTCCAACACTGCTTTTGTCTCACAACCCTACTAGCTCCTTGTCTCTCATGAACATGTGTGGGAGAGTGATATTTGATGGCACTAACTTCAATGACTGTATTAGGAACATCAGGATGGTCACTCGCAATAAGGACAAGGAATGTGTCCTAGACAAGGAGCTTAAGGAAATCGATGAGTCTTCTGCTACTCTTGAGGAGATCGCTGAGTTTAGTACTCATGAGAAGGATGCCACCAAGGTGTCTTGAATCAATGAGGCTACTATAACAGCTGAACTCCACAAGTCCTATGAGGACTTCTACCTTTTTGAGATGCACCAAGACCTGATGGAAATATACCATCAGTGTGCTCGTCCAGAGACGTATGAAATCATCTCTTCTATGATAACAACTAAGATGAAGGATTGAGAGTCCATCACGACCCATTTGCAGAAAATGCAAAGGTTTGTGGACCAGTTTGCTAATGTTGAATGTGAACTTTGATGAGGATTTGGCTATAGATATCATTCTACACTCCTTACCTCCCTGTTATGATCAGTTCCGCATGACCTATCATATGAACAAGGAGGAGGTCAGTCTTAGCAAACATCAAGAGCTTTTGAGGAGTGCTGAAAGAAGTCTTAAAAGTAAATCAGTGGTTACTACTCCTACTACTGTCCCTGTTTTGGCAATTAGGCATGGTAAAGGGAAGAAGATGAAGACCCCTTCCAAGGGCCATAAGGGAATGTCTCTTGATGGATCCTTTTTAAGTGGAACCAAAGGTGGTTCTGTACTCCCTCAACCAACCCAAAAGAAGTAGAGTGCTTATATTGTCTTGAAAAGGGGCCCCAGAAGCGAAGCTACCCCAAGTACTTGCAGTATGTTAAGGATGGGAAGGTTAAACCCACACATGCAGGTATTTACACTATTCTATCTAAAAACTCATGACATGCTAACTCTTGGGTCCTTGATGCAGGTTGTAAATTTCACATTTGTTCTTATATGCAGGGCGTAAAAAGAAGTAAGCATGTGGAGCACAGGAAGATAAACTTGATCATGGGGAATAGGAAAGTCTCACCTATCACCAAGATTGGAGTTTACTCTTTATTGCTTTGCAGTGGGTTAGAAATAGATTTGAATAATTGTTGTTACTCGTCTGATATGGAGAAAATTATTATTTCCTTTCATGGTTTCTATGAACAAGGTTTTAGTTTTTCATTTGATAATGAATTTGGTGCTATTAATGCTTTTTATAATGGTGTATTTTATTTGAAAGCATTACCTTGTAATGGTGTATATGAAACTGTGATAATTGTATGCGACTTAGAAAATTATGTGTTACATATTGATTCTTCCAATATTTTGGATAAGGCATCCTTTTGGCATTGTCGTCTTGGACATGTCAACAAGAAGCGTATATGCCAACTCCAAAAGGCTGGAGTTTTGGAGTCATTCGACTTAAGGTCGGGTGACACTTGCGAATCTTGTTTGCTTGGAAAGATGACCAAGTCAGCCTTCACTGGTACTTGTGAAAGGGGTGAGGGTTTGTTGGATCTCGTACACACTGATGTGTGTAGGCCCTTTCATGTAACAGCCCGGATTCCCAGGTATTATTTATTCTTATAATTTTTGGTGATTTGTAAGGAGACTCGGCGAGTTGGAGCTCAAACTCGCCGAGTATGATCGCGGTTTGGGCGAGGGTTCACGTCTGGACTCGACGAGTCCACACTGTTTAATGATACCCTAATTTCCAGGGTATGAGACCTATTTAAAGGGGCTTATGGCCGTCATTTGCGGCCACCAACCCCAGATAGAACGCTAAAGAGTCTTTGAGCGTTTTGTGAGAGAGAAGAGGAAGATCCTTGACTATTTGTGGGTGTTTTTGCATATAGAAAAGGATCAAGGAAAGAGGAGACCAAAGAAGGTGCTAATCCAGTGATTCCTGAGCTCAGAGACTTCATTTGAGGTAACCATTCGTTCCTTTCTCAGTCCTTGGTGTAAATCTTAGAGTTAGGGTTTCTTTATGGAATGATCCATGGAGTAATTGGCCTCTTCTTGTGTTGGTGCTTTAGATCTGGACCCAAAGAGGTCTAGAGACTCTTTTCCCTCAAGCTTTATGAGTGTTAATGGAGGCCATGAGCTTAGAATAGCATTCTAGAGACCATATCATCAAATAAGGCCTTTGGACCTTTGCATGAACACCAAGATTGTAACTTTACGTGATGTATGTTCTTGGAAGGACTGGATCTATGAGTTATTGGAAGGGATCTGACCTCAGGAGTGAGTTTGAGTTTATGCATGGAATAGACTCGCCAAGTCCGAAGAACAGACTCGGCGAGTAGCATGAAGATTGTCCGTAACCACTCAGCGAGTGGTCTTGCCGAGTTAAGGGGTTGACTCAGTGAGTCAGGGAGAGTCAGAGAGGGTGGACGAGTGGACTGAGTCAAGCTGGAACTCGCCGAGTTGTTCTTGAGACTCGGCGAGTTGAGTCGTGGTGGCCCCGCGATTCATGCCAGGTGGAACTCGTCGAGTCAGGGAAGTACTCGACGTGTCAAGAGAGGATCCTAGGGAGTCAGTGAGCATGTATAGACTCACCGAGTCGCTCTAGTGCACACGCCGAGTCCGTTCAGAGTTGACCGTTGACCAGAGTTGACTAGTGTTGACTTGATAGGGGTAGTCAACCTTAGTTGTGAAAGTGTTAATTAGAGACATATTGTGTTATAGGAGGATTATAGCTTGGGGGATCGAGCGCGAGTGATTTCCGGGATTTGCGAGTTATCGAGATACGCGAGGTGAGTCTTCTCACTATACTTTACCTTGAGTGGGTAATCATAGATATGTGATAGAGTATATGTATGCTATATGTATGTTATGTGTTGTACTACATTATTTCTATGTGATTTATGATGTGCATGTTTATAGAGTTGGAACCGGAAGGTTCACAGAGATTAGAACCAGAGCGTTCACAGAGTAGGGTCTACGGACCCACAGAGTTATAGCCTCGAGTGGCTAATATGTGTTATGTGTGGTATTTTGGGGAACTCACTAAGCTTTGTGCTTACAGTGTTGGTGTTATTTGTTTCAGGTACTAGTGATGACCGTGGGAAGGCGCCGGCTTGATCAGTACACACACACGGGATTTTTATGTTATGTGATCTTGGGATACTTTATATGTCATGGATTGGAGTTTCAAACATTGATGTTGTTATGAAAATTAAATGAATATGTTTTTATATTATGCGAAAAATTATTTTGAAATTTACGGTGTTACAAGTTGGTATCAGAGCCTTGGTTTGAGGGATTCGAGTACACCTTCGGGCGTATTTGAACTCAAACTGAGGATTTGAGAACTATTTTCAAAAAGAGTAAAAGATTTTTGGAAGAACGCAGAGCAGACTTGTGTGTACGATCAGTCCGCGCCCGAACGGTGATTTCCGAAAATACCCTCATGTTATGTGATGTTGATATTTATATGATGTATTCTCATGCTAGAGTAGGCTAGGTACTCCTATTAGGACTAGAGTGGCCTGATTTATGATGCCTTAGCCTAGGGAGAGGTGAGCTGCTATGAGATGCTTGAGAGTGAGTAGGTAGCAGCGAAGGGCTTATGAGAGATCTGTTAGAGAGTGGATTATGCATCATAGAGTACTTGGAATTTGGGATCCGAAGAGGAGGACTTGGGGTGTATTCTGATACGATGCGGACAGTAGTATTGGGCCCGTACTACTGAAAGCACCGGAGCGGTGTACAACCCAAGTAGGAATATTTGGAATACCAAGGATCAAGGAGGAATGAGTTGTCGAGTGTGAATATGCTCGAATGGATTCTAATTTATCGTATGTTATATTTCAGAGGTAGATCATGGTCAGGACACGTCTTATGCCTGAGAGCAGTGGGGCCAGTGATGAGGAGATCCGCCGGATCATCCATGAAGAGGTGGCTGCAGCCATCAGGGCAGAGATACCAGAGATGTTCGGGTCTATTAAGACCACGTTGATTGAGACCTTCGACGAGCGTTATGCCGCTCTTTCTGAGGCTGTTGTTGCAGTGGCCACCGCAGCTATTGTTGCCGCAAGGCCGCAGGGTGGTGATGCGTTGCTGTTCCGAGAGTTCAGCAACACAAAACCGCCGGAGTTTGATGGGACCCAGGACCCGGTGGCGGCTATGAGATGGATTTCTGACATAGATGGGTGTTTCTTCACTTGCTCATCTCCTGAGCATTTGAGAGTTCGGTTCGCGCTGAACCAGCTTCGCTTGGGAGCGAAGGACTGGTGGAAGTTTGTGATGGCGCACTTTACGCCTACTGAGATTGCGGCAGTGATTTGGGAGAGGGTCACTGCCATGTTCCGAGATGAGTACGTTCCCCAGGTGGAGAGTGAGCATTTGGCATAGGAGTTTCTGACCCTCAAGCAGGGTACTAAGTCTGTTACGGTGATTACCAGGATGTTCCATGAGAGGGCGATGTTCTTCCCTGAGCACGTGTCCACTGAGCAGGCACGTATGAGCCGATATTTGAGTATCTTGAGGCGAGACATTCGGGAGTTCGTGGTGAACTCGTCGTACCGGAAATTTGCCGAGATTCAGTCAAATGCCCGGAATAGGGAGATTGAGATAGAGACTCGGGCCAGGGAGGAGGCAGAGTCTCAGGGGAGGGATCGGCGACCGGCGCAGTCTCAGCCGGCAGCCAAGCGGGCCAAGCCCGCTGATCCTAAATCACGAAGCCAGAAGGGCCGCACTTGTGGGAAGTGCGGCAAGGGTCATGATGGAGTCTGTAGAGTGGGATCTTGCTACAAGTGTGGCAAGGAAGGGCATATGGCCAAGGACTGCCCCCAAGGGGGTTGCGGTGTGTTTCCACTGCAACCAGACCGGACAACGGAAGGCAGAGTGTCCGCAATTGCGAGGATCATCTCAGGGAGCATCTCAGGGATCTACCCCTGCCGCCATCAGATCTACCGAGAGTCGGACAGTGAAGGCCGAGGCGCCGAGGGCACGAGGGAGAGCTTTTCAGTTGACCGCGGAGGAGGTTCGCAGCGCCCGATGCCGTGGATGGTATGTATTCTTTCGTGTATTTATTTTGATGTTGACATATTATGATTATATTATGTTATGCGTAGGTTCTTTTCTTGTGAATTCTGTACCTGCCTTGGTGTTATTTGACTCGGGTGCGAGTCGGTCTTTTGTATCTTTGGCTTTTAGTCAGCATATCAGTGTTAGTCGTGAGGCGTTGAGTCGGCCTCTGAGAGTTTCCATAGCTGACGAGAGGGTGATATATGCCATGGAGGTTCTCCGAGGGTGCGTATTCGAGATTTTCGGTGTTGAGTTCCCGATTGATTTGGTTCCTATTGCGATGGGTGATGTCTGTGTCATTGTGGGCATGGACTGGTTGAGCAGATTCGGTGTGGTTATCGACTGTGAGCGACAGCTGGTGACCATACGAGACCCTAGTGGGGGAGTTCTTACGGTGTACGGCGAGGGTACACGTTCTGGATCAGTGTTTTGTTTGGCCGCTAGGGCGAGGCAGTGTCTACAGCGGGGATGTAAGGGTTTTGTGGTGTATATGATGGATACGCGGGTGGATTCCAAGAGACCGAGGTCAGTTGAGGAGGTTCCGATAGTGCGTAAGTTCCCGGATGTATTTCCTGAGGAGTTGCCGAGTGTGCCTCCTGTGAGGCAAGTGGAGTTCAGTATCGATTTGGTTCCGGGGACTGCGCCTATCGCTAAGGTGCCTTATCGCCTTGCACCTCCAGAGATGCAAGAGTTATCCTCGCAGCTTCAGGAGCTGCTGGGGAAGGGGTTTATTTGGCCGAGCAGCTCGCCGTGGGGAGCGCCTATCCTGTTTGTCAAGAAGAAGGATGGTTCACACCGGATGTGTATTGATTACCGGGAGTTGAACAAGCTGACGGTCAAGAACCGTTACCCATTGCTGAGGATCGACGATTTGTTCGATCAGTTACAGGGAGCATCTTGGTTCTCCAAGATCGATTTGAGGTCTGGATATCATCAGGTGAGGGTGTGAGATGAGGACGTCCAGAAGACAGCGTTCAGGACGCGTTATGGGCATTACGAGTTTGTGGTGATGCCTTTCGGGCTCACCAATGCCCCGACAATGTTCATGGATCTTATGAACCGAGTGTGCAGGCCGATGCTGGATCGGTCGGTGATTGTATTTATCGACGACATTTTGGTATATTCGAGATCTAGAGAGCAGCATGAGGAGCATTTGAGGGAGATTCTCGGAGTTCTGAGATCGGAGAGGCTTTATGCCAAATTCTCCAAGTGTGATTTCTGGTTGCGGGAGGTCTAGTTGCTAGGACATCTCGTTAACCAGAAAGGGGTATTGGTCGACCCAACCAAAGTTGAGGCGGTGATGATTTGGGAGGTGTCGAGGTCACCCTTTGAGATCAGGAGTTTCCTAGGGTTGGCAGGTTATTATCAGAGATTTATCAAGGATTTCTCTAAAATCGCAGTGCCACTCACCAGGACCCGGAAGGGTATCGCTTTTTCATGGGGCCCCGAGCAGCAGGCCTCCTTTGAGACGCTTCTCCAAAGTTTATGCGAAGCCCCGGTGTTATCCCTCCCGGAAGGGATGGAGGACTTTGTGGTATACTGTGATGCATTGATTTTGGGGTTGGGGGCGGTGCTGATGCAGAGAGGGCATGTGATAGCATATGCATCGAGGCAACTGAAGCCTCATGAGACAAGATATCCCACCCATGATCTAGAGTTGGGGGCAGTGGTGTTCGCCCTCAAGATTTGGCGTCACTACCTGTATGGCGTTCGGTGTACGATATACATAGACCATAAGAGTTTGAAGTATTTGATGGATCAGCCCAACCTAAATATGCGACAGAGAAGGTGGTTGGATGTGGTCAAGGATTATGATTGTGAGATCCTGTACCACCCAGGCAAGGCTAATGTTGTAGCCGATGCACTGAGCCGCAGGGCGGAGAGCACCCCCCTGCAGGATGTATGTTTGAGATTGATCGTGATAGCTCCATTGTTGGACGCCATTCGTGAGGCACAGGCTGAGGCTGTGTAACCTGAGATGCAGAAGAAAGAGCGAGTTGTTGGATTGATTTCAGAGTTCGTTATCGATGGTTGGGGGCTTATGACATTCCAAGGGCGTATCCGGGTGCCGTTTGTGGGAGGAACGTGTACCATTTTGATGGAAGAAGCTCATCGGTCGAAATTTTCGATCCATCCTGGGGCCACTAAGATGTATTGGGACCTGAGGAAAGAGTATTGGTGGCCCTGTATAAAGAGGGATGTTGCATGGTTTGTTGAGAGGTGCTTGACCTGCCGTAGGGTTAAGGCCGAGCACCAGAGGCCGCATGGTAAGTTGCAGCCGTTGGAGGTTCCCGAATGGAAGTGGGAACAGATCACCATGGATTTTATCACCAAATTGCCAAGGACTGCCAAGGGAGTTGATGCAATTTGGGTGATTGTGGACAGGTTGACGAAGAGCGCTCACTTTCTTGCTATCAGCGAGAGTTCTTCAGCAGAGAAATTGGCAGAGGTGTATGTGAGGGAAGTGGTGTCACGGCATGGAGTGCCGATCTCGATTGTTTCAGACAGTGATGTGCGTTTCACTTCCAGATTCTGGAAGAAGTTTCATGAGGAGTTGGGTACTAGACTGCATTTTAGTACCGCATATCACCCCCAGACGGACGGGCAGAGTAAGCGGACAATTCAGATGCTCGAGGACATGCTCCAGGCATGTGTGCTGGATTTCGGGGGGAGTTGGGATACGTACTTGCCCTTGGCGGAGTTTTCCTACAACAACAGCGATCATTCGAGCATTGGTATGCCGCCCTTTGAGCTGTTGTATGGGAGGAGGTGTCAGACCCCTATTTGTTGGGGAGAGGTTGGACAGCGTGTGATGGGCAGTACAGAGATCGTGCTTCAGACCGCAGAGCAGATCCAGTAGGTCAGACAGAGGTTGTTGACCGCTCAGAGTCGTCAGAAGAGTTATGCAGACAGACGCCGGTCCGAGCTTGAGTTTCAGGTCGGCGACCTTGTACTCCTAAAGGTCTCTCCTTGGAAAGGAGTGATTCAATTCAGAAAGAGGGGCAAGTTGGGGCCCCGATATATTGGTCCATTCCGAGTGGTCGCGAGGGTAGGCCGGGTAGCCTATCGTTTGGATTTGCCAGCAGAGTTGGGGCAGATTCACAACACTTTCCATGTGTCACAACTACGAAAGTGTATAGCCGATGAGTCGGCGGTGGTCCCATTAGAGGATATTCAGGTGGATGCGAGCCTGAATTATGCCGAGAGACCAGCGGCAATCATAGATTGGAAAATCAAGCTTCTGAGGAACAAGGAGGTACCCTTGGTTTTGGTTCAGTGGCAGCATCGGAAGGGGTCCGAGATGACTTGGGATCCGGAGCATGAGATGCGTGAGCAGCATCCGGAGTTATTTTCAGAGCGAGACTTCAAGGGCGAAGTCTAGTTCTAGTGGGGGAGAATTGTAACAGCCCGGATTCCCAGGTATTATTTATTCTTATAATTTTTGGTGATTTGTAAGGAGACTCGGCGAGTTGGAGCTCAAACTTGCCGAGTATGATCGCGGTTTGGGCAAGGGTTCGCGTCCGGACTCGGTGAGTCCAAAAGGTGGACTCGGCGAGTCCATGCTGTTTAATGAAACCCTAATTTCCAGGGTATGAGACCTATTTAATGGGGCTTATGGCCGTCATTTGCGTCCACCAACCCCAGAGAGAACCCTAAAGAGTCTTTGAGCGTTTTGTGAGAGATGAGAGGAAGATCCTTGACCATTTGTGGGTGTTTTTGCATATAGAAGAGGATCAAGGCAAGAGGAGACCAAAGAAGGTGCTAATCCAGTGATTCCTGAGCTCAGAGACTTCATTTGAGGTAACCATTCGTTCCTTTCTCAGTCCTTGGTGTAAATCTTAGATTTTGGGTTTCTTTGTGGAATGATCCATGGAGTAATTGGCCTCTTCTTGTGTTGGTGCTTTAGATCTGGACCCAAAGAGGTCCAGAGACTCTTTTCCCTCAAGCTTTATGAGTGTTAATGGAGGCCATGAGCTTAGAATAGCATTCTAGAGACCATATCATCAAATAAGGCCTTTGGACCTTTGCATGAGCACCAAGATTGTAACTTTACGTGACGTATGTGCTTGGAAGGACTGGATCTATGAGTTATTGGAACGGATCTGACCTCAGGAGTGAGTTTGAGTTTATGCATGGCATAGACTCGCCGAGTCCGAAGAACAGACTCGTCGAGTAGCATGAAGATTGTCCGTAACCACTCAGCGAGTGGTCTTGCCGAGTTAAGGGGTTGACTCAGTGAGTTAAGGAGAGTCAGAGAGGGTGGACGGGTGGACTGAGTCAAGCTGGAACTCGCCGAGTTGTTATTGAGACTCGGCGAGTTGAGTCATGGTGGCCCCGCGATTCATGCTAGGTAGAACTCGTCGAGTCAGGGAAGTACTCGACGTGTCAAGAGAGGATCTTAGGGAGTCAATGAACATGTATAGGCTCGCCGAGTCCGGTCAGAGTTGACTGTTGACCGTTGACCAGAGTTGACAAGTTTTGACTTGATAGGGTAGTCAACCTTAGTTGTGAAAGTGTTAATTAGAGACATATTGTGTTATAGGAGGATTATAGCTCGGGGGATCGAGCGCGAGTGATTTCCAGGATTTGCGAGTTATCGAGATATGCGAGGTGAGTCTTCTCACTATACTTTACCTTTAGTGGGTAATCAGAGATATGTGACAGAGTATATGTATGCTATATGTATGTTATGTGTTGTACTACATTATTTCTATGTGATTTATGATGTGCATGTTTATAGAGTTGGAACCGGAAGGTTCACAGAGATTAGAACCAGAGGGTTCATAGAGTAGGGTCTACGGACCCACAGAGTTATAGCCCCAAGTGGCTAATATGTGTTATGTGTGGTATTTTGGGGAACTCACTAAGCTTTGTGCTTACAGTGTTGGTGTCATTTGTTTCAGGTACTAGTGATGACCGTGGGAAGGCGCCGGCTTGATCAGTACACACACACGGGATTTTTATGTTATGTGATCTTGGGATACTTTATATGTCATGGATTAGAGTTTCAAACATTGATGTTTTTATGAAAATTAAATGAATATGTTTTTATATTATGCGAAAAATTATTTTGAAATTTACGGTGTTACACTTCAGAAGCCCCACAAGGGATGCTAACCGCTTATATGTGACTTTTTCTGATGATTACAGTAGATATGGTTATGTCTACTTAACAAGCATAAGTCAGAAACCTTTGACAAATTCAAAGAGTTTAAGAAAGAAGTGGATAATGAATTGGGCAGGACAATTAAGATGCTCTGATCCGATTGGGGTGGTGAGTATCTTAGTATCGAGTTCCTTGCCTATCTTAAGGAATGTGGAATTGTTTCACAGTTTATGCCGCCTAGGACACCACAGCTTAATGGTGTGGCTGAGAGGCACAATCGAACCTTGTTGGACATGGTTCGTTCCATGATGAGTCGAGCTTCGTTACATATCTCATTTTGGGGGTATCCCTTAGAGACTGTCGCCCATATCCTTAATCGAGTCCCAACTAAGATGGTTGCCATAACACCTTACCAGATGTGGACAAGGAAAGTTCCCTCGTTAGCACACATCAAGGTTTGGGGTTTTTAGGCTTTCGTGAGACGTGAGACTCACGATAAGCTCGAACCTCACAGTGATCGTTTTATTTTCATCGGCTATTCGTAGAAGTCCTTTAGATATCTCTTCTATAGACCGAGTGACAATGTTGTCTTTGTTGTGAGGAGAGCCGTCTTTCGTCAGAGAGAGCTGATATGCCAAGGGGACAGTGGGATGCAAATTGACCTTGAAGAGCTTCAAGAATCAAGTGGTGAAGGAACCTCAAACACTAGCGATTAACCTGAGGAGGAAACTCCTGTTGAGCCAATTGACGAGTCCGTACCTCTGAGGCGTTCCAGTAGAGTTATAGTTTCACCTGAGTTTTATGGTTTCCATATTACTACAGAATGAAGGGCTTAGAATAATGGTTTGGTCTAGGTTTAGCAGTTATTGATAGGGGTGTGTGTGTAATTAGTGTTTAATGTCATGTTTGCGGTTGTAACAGAGTTTACGGCCGTAAACACCTTACGGCCGTAAACTCCTCACGGTCTCAGATGTCTATATATATATATATATATATATATATATATATATATATATATATATATATATAGGGTTGTTTCAGACGTATTGGTTGTTGATGCCTTTTGTGTTCACGGTTCCCACCAAGTTGTATCAGACGTTTAAAGCTATAAAACGTATGAAAGCTTGGTTTGTTACATCTTTGCTTATTATTTCGTTTTGTGTGATTGTTGTTTGCTTTTGATCTCTGGTAAGATCCGATTTTGGACCTTACAATTGGTATCAGAGCTATACAGGCGTCAAAGGCATTCTACAGTCATTTACTTGGTGTTAGTTTGCGTGTTTCAAAAAAGGGGATTTATTGTTTCATCCAAAAATCGAAGATTATGTGCTCTCAGTCCAAGCTTACGGCCATAATCACCAAGTTCACGGCCGCAAACCAGTCAAATTCATCAACCGTGAAGTCTAGATTGTTGGGCCGTAAACCCTATTTTGGTGCAAGTCGGTTAATCTTGAAGACCGTATTTTAACCATATTGAATTATTGAAAGTAACTTCTTGAATTACTGTTAAAGTTTTTTGAACCGAAAAATCATCAGGTTTACGGCCGCAAACAATTTCCGGCAGTGAACTTCATTTTAGCAGTAAATTAAATTTCTTTTAACAGTTAACTTTAATTCACCTTTAAATATTAATTTTAACTTAAATAAAAAAATGGAATCACAAAATCAAAACCATTTTCAAGAGCTCGATGTTGTCATGGGCACCACCACGTGAATTCCTAGGCTCATGTCTGTTGATGGGTTTCCCAAGTGGAAGTATAGAATAGAAAAGTACATAAAAATGAAAGATTTCAAGTTGTGGAAATGTGTCATCAAGACTCCAGCCAGAGTAACCACTACAGTTGCAGGGCAAGTGGTTGATAAGAAAATAGAGAATTATACTGATGAAGACTTCGAAAGTGTGGAGGAGCAGGAAAAGGCGTTGGCCATATTGACTATGGCCTTGTCACCAGATATCGCTCAGGGGTTTATAGAGTATACCTCGGCTAAAGCCTTGTGGGAGGCCCTGATTGAGGTGTATGAAGGGAATGAAGATATGCGAGAGAGTCGCCAGGATATGCTGCGACAACGATTTAATATGTTTAATTATATTCCCGGAGAGACCCTAGAATCACAGCTGCAGCGGTTCACAACTCTTAATACAGAAATGATTGTGGCTGGAGTTTTCTACACAAAGTCTGAAGTAAGCAAGAAGCTACTGAATGCTCTCCCAAAATCTTGGGACATGAATGTAGTTGTCATTAAGAAATCTAAGGATCTTAGCCGCCTCTCTCTCGCTGAAGTGATGGCTGTCATTAAGTAATGTGATATTGATGACAAGCATAGGGAAATTAATCATGTGAACTCGTATTAGGCTGCGAATCGTGGCATTACCTCTAACAATGCTCTTTCATCCTTTTCTGTTTCTCATCCCTTTGCAGGTTCATCTTTTAATCCGTCTCCTTCGCAAGCTCAGACTCAAACTCCATCGGCTTCCTCTGCTTCAGCTATGCCCTTCTCACAGAATAAATCATCTGTGGCTGCTCAAGCTGCTTCATCTTCAACTGGAGCATCTTCTTCAAGAGGAAAGGAGGGCGATGAAAACTTTGCTCTTGCTTCGGGACTATTCAATTGCTACAATGTGCTTGTGGTCGGGGATCTTCCACTTCAACTATCATTTGCCGATCTTGATCAGATTCATCCTGAAGACGTTGAGGAGATGGACATTACTTGACAAATTGCCATGGCAGTTTTTAGGGAGAAGCAATTTGCCAAGAAAACTGGGAAAAATAACTGGGGAATGAATGCTGACAAGAACGTTGGGTTCAGCAAAGGCAAACTATGATGCTTCAACTGCCACGAGCCAGGGCATTTTGCTCGTGATTATCTGCAGCCAGACAAAAGACTCAATAATGACAGGACAGTGGTTACAGTTGGCAACAATCATAGTGGCAGTCAAATAAACAACGAGAAGGATATGGTCGCTCAGTCATTTGATTGGGAGGATCAGATGCAAGCGCTGAACATGTCCGGACATGAAGCTGCCCACCTGGCACAAGTTTGTGATGATGGACTAGCAGAGATTGTGGCAGCCGAAAGTGAGATGAAAGAGCTGCAGTTTGCATTGATGGTATCCTCTTCTCAAGAACCTAATTCAGCCAAGGTAAGTCTTCCATCATGCTCTCAAGCCTGTATTGTCTATGTTAAAACTTTACATGACAAAATTAAGACATTAGATAGTGAAGTAGAAAATCTTAGGATTCTTCGTGAACTTAATGAAAAATTGATAAGAGACATAGAAGACCTTAGATATAAAGGGTACCAACGTAGAAAAGGACAAAAGCCACTCAAAGCTCAATTGGAATCGAAAATTAAGGACTTTAGGAGACTCCAGGAAGACTATAGTAAAAAATGTGAAAACTATGATTATGTAGTCAAACAAAACGCTGAGCTAGTGGCTGAGGTTGAATCTTTGAAAGGAAAGTTTGAAACCACCAAACTTGATGTTAGAAAATACAATTTCTCGAGTGAGGTGGTTGCAAATATGATAGACCAAAGCATGCAGTTTAAAAGGAATCAATCAAAAGGTGTAGGGTATAACCATGTACCCCCTCCCTTCAATCATTCATATGTGCCCAAGCCTTTGTCCAAAGAAGAGATTGCCAATGAATCATTTATGGTTTATGGCAAGCCCTCCGGTTTTATTTCGGGAGGATTTTTTAATGTTGAAAGTACTAACATTTCTACTTCTCCTGCAGATCAATCCTTGAATCATTCAAAGCACGAAGTTGAAGGATGTGTTTCTGAAAATAAAATCGAGTCTAAACCTGAAGCTTTAGTTTTTAATAAAGACAATACATTTTCTGATATTTCTAAAGACAATGCTTTTTGTGATGGTGTTTTTATGACTTCTGATACTAGTTTGAATGTTTTGAAAAAGTCTGGTTTGAACAATTTGGTTGATAATTTGAATGTGTGTGATAATACTTTTGATAAACCATCAACATCACAAACTTTTCCATCTAATGTACCCTCGCTTGCCTCACAACCAAATTCATGTTCATGTTCTTGTGAGAGAAGCAAGGGTGGTAGTATTGAAAACAAATCTGATCAATGTAGTACAAGCTATAACAGTAACAAACAGATTTGTTTTAATTGTGGTGTTGGTGGTCATATAGCAAGAAACTGCCAAAATCGTATGTTTGTACATTTCAAACTCCCAAGAGGAGAGAACGAGTTTAGAGGAAGGTCTTTAAATAGAAAGTCCTCTAGAAGTCGTTCTCGAAATGATGATTGGGCAGATGAACGAAATAGAAAACGGGTTGTTTTTCAAAGACATAAAAAGGTTTTTCATCACCAAGTCCCAAACAGTTTGCCAAAACCGAGCACGGCCAAGCCAAGGTCAAACTCGTCACGAAGCCACAGCGGGTCTTCAACCAACTCTGGTAAAAGTCACACAAGCTTTAAGCAAACTGATAAACACTCTATTTCTAAATCAACCAGGACGTTTAGAAAACCTAATTATAAATGGCTGCCCAAACTTACTTCCAATACATCATTTGTGTCCTTAGAAAAATCTAAATGTGATAAATCTGAAAAGGCATCGGGATCACCCAGGAAGGTCATGACCTGGGTACCCAAATCTAATTAAACCTGCACATTTTGTAGGGACAGTTGCGGGGAAATGTCGTCAGACCCTGGTTCGTCGGCAACGGTTGTTCCCGGCATATGACGGGAGATATCGCCCAACTGCACAACATTCAATCATTTAATGGGGGATATATCTCTTTTGCAGGTGGAGATGGTGGTAAAATCACTCAAAGAGGAACTGTCTCAAATGGAGTTTTAAGTTTCGAATTTGTGACAAGCGCTATTCTACGCATTTCACTGACAAGGAATGCATGATTCTCAAGCTAGGCTTTGTCATCCCAGACGAGTGGATTCTTGTAAAATCTAAAAGGGATGGGAATGCCTATATCATTGACATGGATAGAAATCTTCCCAAACAAGTTACGTATCTTTTCTCAAAGATCTCCGAACAATCTGCAATGTTGTGGCACAGAAGATTAGGTCATGCCAATGCAAAGTACTTGAATCGTCTTGCGAAGAACGAGATGGTCCGTAGATTGCCTGTCAAGGACTTCATTACGTTTGAAAAATGTGTGTCATGTGCTCAATGAAAGCATCATAGAAAGTCGCACCTGCCAAAACAAGTCAACTCGATTAGTCAGGTGCTTCAATTGCTACATATGGATTTGTTTGGTCCAGTAAACGTCCTCAGCATCAACAAAAATTCTTATTGTCTGGTTGTGATTGATGACTTCTCTCGGTTTACGTGGGTTTTCTTTCTACCCAATAAAGCTGGAGTTGGTGACTTGATCAAGAAGTTCATTGTATTAGTTGAAAACCAAAATAACAGTCGGGTGAAGGCGCTTGAGTTTAAGAATTTTGTTCTTGATTATTTTTTCTGCTCACACACCCCAACAAAATGGTGTTGCAGAGAGAAGGAACAGTACATTAAAAGACGTCGCAAGAACGATGCTGTGTGATTCAAAACATCCAGTTTTCTTTTGGGCCGAGGCGATAAACACTGCCTATATGTTCAGAATCGAGTGTTAATCAACAAAGCTCAGATGAAAACCCCATACAAAATTCTTTATGGTCACAAGCCATCAGTCAGTCACTTCCGTGTATTTGGTTGTCCTTGCACCCTTCTTCACTTAGATGCCAACCCGAAGTTCAATGCAAAAGCCGATGATTGTTATTTCGTAGGGTATGCTGCTCGCACGGCCTATAGAGTCTACAACAAGAAGACAAAACAAATTGTGGAATCATATGACGTGCGTTGGTTGGAAGAAAACGAGACGGACGCGAGAGTGGGTCCGGATTGGCTGTTTGACTACACATCCTTGTTCAAATCAATAGATGTGTCTTCAAGTGGCTCATCTAGATCAGTTTCTGGTTTGAAGAAGTGTTCTGTAGTCGAAGATGAAGAAGTTGTTTACAGATCTCCATATGAATCCCGTTCTTCATTTACAGGGAAGTCTCCGGTTTCATCTGAGGGGGAGTCTTCTGCTACACCTGAAGGGGAGCCTTCAGCTTCATCTGAGGGGGAGTCTTCTGCTACACCTGAGGGGGAGTTCACTTATATGCCTCAAGGGGAGTTGTTCCATGACGATTCTCCAGATACTGAAACTACACCTCATATTTCAGTAGAGAAAGAGTTATTCCGTGACGATGCTTCCGATGTCTCTTCAACGTTTATGGAACTACTCTTTCCTGAGCTTATTTCAAATGAGTTTGTAGTAGAGCCATCTGGAGCGGCTTAATCAGCAAATGAAGGAGGTGTCAATATTCACACTCTTCCTGTCTCTCTCAATGACATCAGCCAAGAAATACCTTCAAGGATTCAACGCGATCATCCAATCGACAACGTCATTGGTCAGCTAGGTGATGGTGTTAAAACCAGAAGTCAGAGTGGAGACGTTAATGCTTGTTTTTACTCTTGCTTTATCTCTCAAATAGAGCGCTAGAATGTTGAAATGGCTCTAAATGAACCTAGCTGGGTAGATGCAATGCATGAGGAATTGCACCAATTTGAAAAACTCGGTGTTTGGAAGTTAGTTGAGTTACCGAAGGGCAAGAAGTCTCTTGACACACGATGGGTTTATCGCAACAAGCAGGACGATTCAGGGGTTATTGTGCAAAACAAAGCTAGATTGGTGGTTCGTGGGTTTTCACAAGTCGAGAGTGTTGATTACACTAAAGTTTATGTTCCA
Source organism: Lactuca sativa (assembly GCF_002870075.4). NCBI lineage: Eukaryota > Viridiplantae > Streptophyta > Magnoliopsida > Asterales > Asteraceae > Lactuca > Lactuca sativa. Next base: position 29,692,017 of record NC_056627.2, on the reverse strand, counting down.
GTAGCTCGCCTGGAGGCTATTCGTATCTTCCTGGCATATGCCTCCTACATGAACTTTACCGTTTATCAAATGGACGTCAAGACCGCCTTCTTGTATGGCAAGGTAAAGGAAGAAATCTACGTTGATCAACCCCCTGGGTTTGTTGATGCGAAGTTTCCTAATCATGTCTACAAGCTGGATAAGGCGTTGTATGGGTTACATCAAGCTCCTAGAGCATGGTATGCGACTCTTACGAAGCACTTGCTCGAGCATGGTTATTCACGTGGTACCATTGATCAGACTTTGTTCATCAAGCATGTTAGAGATGAGACTTTGCTGTTGGATCCAACATCAGCTGTTGGATTACGGTTTGAATTATTTTGAGACCCCCATCTATTGTGATAACGAAGCTGCCATTCAAATTGCCAAAAACCCAGTCCAACACTCTAAAACCAAGCACATCGACATTAAAATTCATTTTATTAGAGACTGTTATGAACGATCACTAATCCGGCTGGAACAGGTCCACACTGATAATAATGTGGCGGGCTTATTCACAAAGCCTTTTAACAAAGCTCGATTCGATGTGCTTGTAGGTTTTCTGAAAATGATACGCTTTGAGGATTAATTTTTTTTTTCTTCAACTTAATTTTTTTTTATTTTATTTTTTATTTTGGTCTCTTGTTTTTAGGATAAATTAAATTTGCGCATTGTGTTTTATTTTTATTTTTACTCTCACCCATGCACAAATTTAAGGGGAGAAATATTAAAAAATCCAAAAACAAAAAAAAAAATCCAAAAACAATAAAAGATCCAAAAAATAAAAAATTATTGCTGACAGTTTCGTTTGTAGGTATTGTGAATGGAAATGAAATTAGCAATTGATAACGGGCAATCTGAATCGGCGTAACGTACCTAAGTTGAATCGTCTTCGCTCTGTGCTCGATGCGCTAGTAGGCACGAAAATTTTTAAATGATCTTGACTAGGGAAAGTTGAATTTAATGAATTTAAGGACTTGACAAACTTTGATCTAGCTAGATCCGTTTAACCTGATGTCACGACGCTCGGATAGGTTGAGCAGGGAGATATACATGGTAATCTACCGGTCACATTAAATAACCCGTAATTGGAACCGTGGTTTAACTCTTCCTCGATGTGCGGATTCTGTCCTTAATTCCGGTTGGATTTGGAGACTGGTAAATTCCGATAAAGTAGGTCTATAGAATATCATTTTCTTTCTTTCCGTCTGTTAGTCATATGTTGTCTCCTTTGCGTGACTTCCAATCTGATCTAGTACACAACATATGCAACTCTATTTCTCTGCAGGTTATATATGTGAAATACTTCTTATCTGTTAGCCATATGCTGTCTCCTTTGCGTGACTTCTAATCCGACCTGGTACACAGCATATGCAACCTTCTATTTCTCAACCCCTCTAAAGTAATAAGTAATAGAATTCTGAATCTATTCTCTCTCTGAATGGTTGTCTGCTCACCCGGTGTGAGTACTCTGGAAGTTCTTGATGACTGGGGCATATCAGGAAGCGAGAAACACGTTCTAGTACATTTAAAAATTGAACACATACAGATTGTATGTAGATCTCGTTGTTCGATTTAGGTGGACAATAATATCCCTGGTTGTAGTCAGTTAAATGGTCTTAAGAAAAATTTATTTAAGAATTAGGGTCAATCATGATAATAAAGTTATAATTAGATATACATACATGTATCATGTCATTGGTAAATTGTCCAAAATTGTCATAAATTTTTCGTGTTTAAGTGGACCACAATACTGGCGATCGATGAGACGAAGACGTGAAGATAAGGGTACCGACAAGTGGAATAAGGTTGTCCAACAACTTTGATCTCAAAATCACAAATTTAGTTATAGTGGTTAAATTCTTATTCAGTAGTTAAATCTTATTTTAGTTAAAGTTAAACTGTCTTTAATTTTATTTTTATTTTTAATTTTATTTTTCTCTTTTATTTTATTTTAATTTTTATTTTAATTTTTAAATTTTTATTTCTTTTTATTAATTTTCGAAATTAAATTTTTATTTTTTTTTTGTGTACAAATTTTATTTTTATTTGTGTGGTTAAAATTTTTATTTTTTTTTAAAAAAACAAATTTTATTTTTAATTTTCTTTAATTAAAATAATCCTCAAAGGTTTTTTTTAATTTTAAATTTTTTAACTGTGTTAGAGCTTGCTTAATGCTGGATAGTTATCAGGTAAAAGGCCCAAGAATGGTAAATATAGGGTTTACTGCCGGAATCCCCTCATTCACGAGATTCTGGCCGCAAACACCCAACTCTCTCTCTACCTTCGAAATTATTTTGTCGATTTTTGCAAATCTACCTCAACCATCACGTAGGTAATGTGTTCTAGATCATATATATATATATATATATATATATATATATATATATATATATATATATATATATATATATATATATATATATATATATATATATATATATATATATATATATATATATATATTTGTTACAACTTTCACCGTGTGATTTTATCGGAAATTGAGAAAACAACTCCGACGGAATTTACGGCCGTAAGCTTGGGCCGTAAACTTCGTCTTGGCCTCAATTTGGTGTTATTTTGTTGCGATTAATCCATTCATATGCATCTGTTAAAGTATTATTTGTCAATTAGGTGTATTGGTGTGATTTTTGTGAGTTTTTCCAAAAAATAGTTCATAGGCCGTAAACTCCTCTTAGGCCATGAACTCGGAGTTTACGGCCCGAGAACCTTCAGTTTACTGCCCTCGGAAATTGGTTTAAATCAATGTGTTATTTTCGGTGTAATGTGTTTGCCGTAATTCTTAGGCCGTAAACTTCGAGTTTACGGCCCAAGAACAAAAATAGTTTACTGCCTTTAAAAATTAAATTAATTCGGTACCTGTTGCTTCTTTTCGGTAGTAAACTCATCTTTTCAAATAAAATTTTTCAAGAAAATTTTATTTTGATCATATTTTTAACCAAAATATTTTTTGGGTCAAAATAAAATTTTACTTTATATTTTAAATCATTTTTCTTACAGTTTGTGGTTGAGTGCAGAAAAATGGCAAATTTGAAGTTTGCAGACATACACAATCTCGCCATCGTGCTTGCAGATCCTCCGGCGATTCACTCAAACATGCGCTCAATGATTCACCGATTGCGGGAATGTTGTTTAGCGTCTGCCATCACTGTAAACCCGGTTGTGTACCAAAATCTAATCAGAGAATTTTGGGCGACCGCCAGCACAAACATGGATGATGATGGTAACTTCACGGTGAAAGCTAAGGTTCATGGACGTGAGATTGTGATCAATGAAGGTTTCATTCGAGAGGCGCTGCTCATCGATGATCAACCTCATTTCCCGACCGAAATTGGGATTGGGGATACTCAACAAATTCTTCGAAGAATGAGCTATGAAGGAACTTCTCCACCAACACTGAAAAAGTTACTGCATCCGTATTGGAGGTTTCTGGCGCACGTGTTTGTTAGCTGCGTCTCGGGTAGAAGGTCAGGAGCGGATGAGATTTCTCAACGTAAAACTGGTGCTCTCGTCTCTCTTGCTGTCGATGTGAGGTTCAATTTTTCTAAATTCATCCTGGAAGAGTTCGTCATCAACATCAAAGCCTCCACCCGAGACACCTTCCTCTTATATCCTCGTTTTATTCAGATGTTTATCAATATTCAGTTTCCAGATGTGAGGAAGGAAGGAGAAACTCTCGACATGAAGTCTTTGGGTCCTCACACGGTGGGACTCATCAAGCAAAACCGCAGAGGCAAAGTTGTTTTTCAGGGGCTGTATCCATTAGAGAAGTTCAGAAAGTTCACGGAGTTAGATGAACCCACAGAGTCATATTCTTCGTCTGAACAAACCTTGTCTGAGCCGGCATCTGCGGAAAAGTCGTCTCCGCCAAACAACGTTGTCATTGATATTTCTGAAGATGAGGGAACCGAGAAAGAAGATACACCAACTCCTGACACTCAAGTAGCTTCAGAACATGAAAAGGAGTTAGGTCATATTCAAGAAGATGCGGAAATGAATGTTGATATTAGGGAAGTCAGGAATGACTCTTTCAGTGATCTTGACCTCACAAGTTTCGATCATGATGATATTGTTGCTTCCTTAGCTAGCAGTGCAAATGTGGTGTCACACGAGAACCTTGATACCATTTTCAACAATGTCGATGACGTTGTTCCTCCAAGAACTGAGACAAGGAAGTCAAGTGAAACTTTTGAAACTGAAACTCCAACATTAGGGAAAATGGTGACTACTTCAATTCCTATGGTGATAGTTATAAGATGTTCCCCTCCTGTATCTGTTTCTCCTACTACTGAACCGTTTGCGAGTGTTTTTACTCCAGAGTCTGACCAACCTCCGTCTAAGAGGCTAAGAAGAGATGTGAGACAATCCAAGATGATGACAAGTTTAATTAGCGGCCTTCCAACACCACCTGTTACTGCTGCTACCACTAGACTTACAACAACTAAGATGTTTCCAATAGGTTCAAGCTCAGCGTTTAATGTCGGAGGTCCCTCTGCTCCACCTGGCTTCTCAATTCCAAGATATAATCGTGATGATGCATCCGAAAGGTTGGATTTGAACATTACTGAAGAACAACTTCTAACACCAAATCCTCGAGGAAAGTGTGTTTCTATTGAAGAAGGTGGTTCTAGGGGTGATAATCTAACCCTCTCTGGTTTACAAAAGGAAATTTCAGTTCTAAGCCAAAAGAATATTGAGTTAGACATTCAAGTGATGGAACTTCATGCTGAAAATGCTAAGCTTAGTATTCAAGTCTCCGAGTTGCAATCTGATAAGTCAAATCTTGGAGTGCAAGTGGCTGAACTCATAAAAGATAAAAAGTTGAAGTCCAAGCAGATCTCTGATTTACAAGATCATTTCAACTTGCTAACTTCAAGCATCCGTTGAAGAACACAGGATTAATCTTCATGTGCAAGTTTTCCCAATTGATTTTCCTGTCGTTCAATCATCTGGTGTTGCTAGTCATTGTGACGATGAGCCTCCTCAGGCTCCCCATGTGACAGAAACCGTTAATCACTGTGACAGATCTTGAAGTGATTCGTTTCCGAGATACATTTGGGGATCGATCGGGAGTTGCTTCTTGGGGATTCCATGATCCCCTAAAGATGTGGATTGTGATACGAAAAAGTGGTAACTCTGAGTTGTACAGAGATAGCCATGATTTTAGCTCATTCACGAGGATTGACTTGATAGAGTTGTCTTGAGCTCCCTTCATTAATCTAATGAACAATCCACAAGTAACTCAATTCAAGCATTTCCTGGATGATCAAGTCAAAAAGGGGTTTCCTTCCATGTCGACTGCAGAATCTATAATTTTTGAACATCCAGATGTTTTGGATCACTCTACCGATAAGCCATTGCAAGTAGTAATGTGGCCCGCAACAAAACAGGTTAAACAGTTTTCGGTGCTACAAGTCTATCAGAATGGGTCTCTTGGTTCGTTGGAGTGTTGGGTATTTGACTAAATTACTTCTGGTGCAGTCCTTAAACTCAAAAATGGATGCATCAGACTCTATGATCGAAGAGACCTGTTGCAATTCCGGAAGTGGGATATTCATTATCTTAGCAACTTTCAAATCAAGGTTGCTGAAGATATCTATGAAAACAGTGCAAAAGCGTATACATCGATGGTTGCAGAAATTTTGAGTAAACGCATGTGGAACGGAGCCATGGGGCAAATGGATGTTATGATAGTTAACAAAGAATGACCTTGGGCTACTCCAAACCAAGGGGGAGATTGAAGGGCTTAGAATCATGGTTTGGTCTAGGTTTAGCAGTTAATGATAGGGGTGTGTTTGTAATTAGTGTTTAATGTCATGTTTGTGGTTGTAATAGAGTTTACGGCCATAAACACCTTACGGCCGTAAACTCCTCACGGTCTCAGGTGTCTATATATATATATATATATATATATATATATATATATATATATATATATATATATATATATATATATATATATATATATATATATATATATATATATATATATATATAGGGTTGTGTCAGACGTATTGGTTGTTGATGCCTTTTGTGTTCACGGTTCCCACCAATTTGTATCAGACGTTTAAAGCTATAAAACGTATGCAAGATTGGTTTGTTACATCTTTGCTTATTATTTCATTTTGTGTGATTGTTGTTTGCTTTTGATCTTCGGTAAGATCCGATTTTGGACCTTACACAGAAGGTGATACATTTATCAGTGATAGCACATTGGTAAATTTGGATGAACCTAACAACTACAAGGAAGCCATGGCAGGCCCCGAGTGTGCTAAATGGAAAGAGGCGATGGACAGTGAGATTCAATCCATGTATGACAATCAAGTTTGGAACTTGGTTGACAATGTACCAGGTTTTAAGACAATCTGGTGCAAATAGATCTTCAAGAAGAAGACCGACATAGATGGGAAGTTACACACATATAAAGCATGATTGGTTGCGAAGGGCTTTACTCAAAATCTGAGAGTTCACTATGATGAGACCTTCTCTCCAGTAGCGAAGATTAAGTCTATCAGGGTTATGCTAGCCATAGTTGCATTTCATGATTATGAAATATGGCAAATGGATGTCAAAACCACTTTCCTTAATGGAAAGTTGGATGAGGATGTTTACATGAATCGGCCAAAGGGTTTTGTCGATGCAAAGTACCCTAATAGAATATGTGAGCTTGAGAAATCCATTTATGGATTGAAACAAGCATCTCGCAGATGGAATCTTTGTTTCGATAAGAAAGTCAAAGAGTTTGGTTTTTCGAGAAGCGAGGATGAGTCATGTATATATGTCAAGGCTAGTGCGAGTATAGTTAGCTTTCTAATTTTGTATGTGGATGACATACTTATCATAGGAAATGACATCCCAACCCTGTAGAAGGTTAAGTCCTGGCTTGGGAAGTGTTTCGCTATTAAGGACCTCAGAGAAGTTGCATATATTCTTGGGATAAGGATATTGAGAGACAGTAGTAAAAGACTATTTGGACTTAGTCAAAGTATCTACTTCGACAGCGAGATTCAGTCCATGTATGACAATCAAGTTTGGAACTTGGTTGACAATGTACCGAGTTTTAAGACAGTCTGGTGCAAATAGATCTTCAAGAAGAAGACCGAAATTGATGGGAATTTACACACATATAAAGCATGATTGGTTGTGAAGGGCTTTACTTAAACTCTGAGAGTTGACTATGATGAGACCTTCTCTCCAGTAGCGAAGATTAAGTCTATTAGGGTTATGCTAGCCATAGTTGCATTTCATGATTATGAAATATGGCAAATGGATGTCAAAACCACTTTCCTTAATGGAAAGTTGGCTGAGGATGTTTACATGAGTCAGCCAAAGGGTTTTGTCGATGCAAAGTACCCTAGTAGAATATGTGAGCTTGAGAAATCCATTTATGGATTGAAACAAGCATCTCGCAGATGGAATCTTTGTTTCGATGAGAAAGTTAATGAGTTTGGTTTTTCGAGAAGCAAGGATGAGTCATTTATATATGTCAAGGCTAGTGGGAGTATAGTTAGCTTTCTAATTTTGTATGTGGATGACATACTTATCTTAGGAAATGATATCCCAACCCTGTAGAAGGTTAAGTCCTGGCTTGGGAAGTGTTTCGCTATTAAGGACCTCAGAGAAGTTGCATATATTCTTGGGATAAGGATATTGAGAGACAGTAGTAAAAGACTATTTGGACTTAGTCAAAGTATCTACTTGGAAAAAGCGTTGAAAAGTTTTCACATGATGGATTCCAAGATAGGTTAATTACCGATCCAAAGCAATGCCAGAATGAGTAAAACTCAAAGTTTGAGTATAGAGGCTGAGATAGCTGAGATCAGTCAAATACCATAAACTTCTGTTGTTGGGTCAATCATGTATGCTATGACTTGTACTTGCCCTGATGTGGCCTTTGTGTTGAGCATGGTCAATAGATATCAATGGAATCCTAGTAAGGCTCATTATACTGCGGTAAAGAACATTCTCAAGTACCTGCGGAGGACTAAGGATTAGGTCCTTACCCTCGGTGGGAGTGATGACTTGAGAGTAGTGGGGTATAGTGATGTCAGCTTTTAGACCGATAGAGATCATTTCTACTCTTAGTCGGGTTGGGTATTTACCCTAAATGGAGGAGAAATCACTTGGAAAAGTTTCAAGCAGGAGATTGTAGCTGATTCAACGTGCGAATCAGAGTACATAGCAGCAAGCGAAGCATAAACGGAGGCGATATGGCTGAAAAACTTCATCGGAGACCTTGGAGTTGTACCAGCTATAAAGGAGCCTATGGAGATTTTTTGTGATAGTGATAATGTGGTTGCCTTAGCCAAGGAACTAAGGGATCATGGCATATCTAGGCACATCGATAGAAAATATCACTTCATAAGACATCGGATAGAAGGACTCCTCGTAGCAAACATGGTATCGTCTGAGGATAACCCAGCGGATCCCCTCACGAAGGGACTGAGTAAGGTTAAACATTTATAGCATGTGAGTCGCATCGGGCGGAAGGACGACATTAGTTTTAATGATTAGATAGTTTTTTGAAACTTTTAATAGATAAATTATAATTTCCATTTGATGATTAAATAAAACGTGTTTTATTTATAAGTAAAGTTACTGTATTGTGTCAATTATTTACTATTGTTTCACTTTGCATGTTTTGACTTCCAATAATTAAATTATTAAAACTATCCATAGTCGATCATACTTTGGAAGTAGGTATTCAGGCAAGACTGTCATGAATCTGCCTTGTAGATGTCTGAACTGTTTAGACATAGCAAAGGATTGCTACAACATTCATGAGCGCTCACAAGGTCTGAGTATTGGATTAAACCCATGCTTACATGAATCACTTCATGAAATTTATCACGAGTGATTTTGAGACGATAATATCATATAGTCTTCAAACCAAGAGATATGTTGTTGATTATGAGTTGATTGTACATTGATAGTGCGAAACCGCATCAGTAACTTGATCCTATAAAACGTGATATTGTTTATGTTTACAATTTAAAGAGTAGTTAGTACAAGCATATGAGTAGAAGTTTATCTATTCCTTTATGTCCTTGGAGGATTAAAAGCGATATCTTGGACCCTTGATGGTTTTGTTTTGACTTATGTGTCGGGCCCGGTCAGAACTCAATTGATGTGTTCAACTAAGTTCTATGTCAAACAAATTGGAAATTAGGAAACAAATTGTAACGACCCAAATTTCACGTCCAAAAATTTCATTTAAATTAAGTAGTTTGTAAAACATTTATAGTAAAACATCATACGATCATATCATTTCAATAAACATATCTCGTGTCTAAATACCCAAAACATGAAAGTAGTAATAATGTCAGAGTACAATCCCAAAATATCTCATAATGCGGAAAACCAAAGTGTGTGTGTATGATGTGCCACTACCGCGTCGTCTCCTTCCCCTTCGCTGAAGAGGTACCTGAAACAAAACTGAAATCTGGAAGCACGAAGCTTAGTGAGTTCCCCCATCGTACCACATACCATACAATCATATCACATACATACTGCCAGGCATTTCTGGGTTGCCCGACCTACCTGGTACGGCCATTCTGGGGTGCCGTCCTACCCATGTCTAGCCATTTTGGGGTGCTAACCTACCCATGTCGAGCCATTCTGGGGCGCTGACTACCCTTGGGTCCTAACGACCGAACCTCAGGGACTATTTCACCCCCTACTACTAATATCACATATAACATGGCATAAACATACTATCAGACATATCTGGGGTGCCTGAACTACCCTTCGATCCTAATAACCGAACTCTACTACTATCACATACAACATATCATGCTAGCATATAACATATCAGGTAGTAGCATACCTAGATGATATCACAAAGACAATCATCTATTATACGAACCCTACTGCTGGGTTAGCATTGTGGCCGTAGACCCACCGCTACTGAAAGCTAACTCACCTCGTAGTAGCTGCTGAACAGTGCGGGAATCCTCTGACTGCTGCTGCTGCTGCTCTGGAAATCCTCCGGCGAAAATTCCCACAAAACACTTAGTCAGAAACTGGCATCTACTCTTAGGGTAAATTGACCATTTTACCCCTTAACCAAGTCCAAGTCAATGTCAACTTCTAGTTGACCTGACTCCCCGAGTTGGCTCGCCAACTTGCTGAGTCCCTATCCTTCCATTAGACCTCATACCCGTCTCTACTCGTCGAGTTAGGCGATAACTCGACGATTTTTCCTTCTAAATGAATAATGACTGAATCCTCATCCGACTCACCGAGTTGTATGAACAGCTCGTCGAGTTCATCATCAACTGATACTCATGTCCTGCCTTGACTCACCGAGTTGTATGAACAACTCATCAAGTTACTCTTCATCCTATGAACACGTTCCGTCCTTGACTTTCCGAGTTGTATGAACAACTCGCCGAGTACGTTCGTGCACTCGCCGAGTACCATGAATTCCCAGAACACTTTGCTTAGTCTAGAACGTTGGGTCACTCCCCGGGACTCCTAGAAACCCTTCCACACTCAACTAGTCCTTATGACCCTCACTGATATGGAACCAAAACCCCTGGACTCGCCGAGTCCAGGAATGGACTCGCCGAGTCTATCACATTCCTTACTAAGAACTTCGATTTTTGATGTACAACACTTAACCAGATGATAGATCCATGCCCTTAAACTCGATCTAGCATGTAAAGTTACAAACTTTATGTGCATGCATGGGACATAAGAGCTTAAAAGGCTCTAAAATGGCTCTTTTGTTGCATGGGGCCTTCCTTGGTGCACAAAGCAACCTAGATCTGACTTGTGACTCATAAGATGACATGATACAGAATCCCAAACCCCAACCATGTTTGCAAACATGGTTGGCCACCAAAAATGGCTTATAAAAGCCCTAAATCACCTCAAAGAGTGATCTAACAAATGAATGAGAAAGGTTCAGACTTTATACCTTCCAAATACTACAAATGATGAACCAAACTCGAATCCTTCAGTCCCCTCTTGATCCTTCTATGCTCTTCCTTCTTCCTTGAGATCAAAACTCATAAGAATCACTCAAAAAGCCTTAGATCTTCACAAAAACGGCTAGGGTTTGCTATGAGGAGTGTTTGGGAGCATAAAGGGGGAGAGGAGGCTGCATAAGGTCGTTTAAATTGGGTGCAAACCCCTGGATTAGGGTTTTTGTCCAAACAGCGGCTACTCGCCGAGTCCGAGACCTGACTCGCCGAGTCCGCCGCTCAAACCCCACATCTCATCCCGCTTCTACTCGGCGAGTCAGTCCTTCGACTCGCCGAGTCCAAGGCTAAAAATACAAAAATAAATGAAGATTTAATAACAAAATACGTACCAAGAACCAGGTGCTACAAATCTCCCCCACTTATTTTAGACTTCATCCTCGAAGTCTGCTGCTCAATCCTAAAACAGCTCGAGGTAGTGCTCCATCATCTCATCCACCGGCTCCCAAGTCCACTCCGACCCCTTCAGGTGCTGCCATTGCACCTTCACGAGTTCTACTCTATTGTTCCTCAGATCCTTCGACTTCTGGTCAAGGATCGCTACAGGCCGCTTGGTGTAATTCAGGCTGCCATCAACCTGAATGTCCTCCAAGGGTACCACCGCCATATCGTCCACTAGGCACTTCCGCAGCTGAGAGACGTGGAAAGTGTTGTGGATCTGACTGAGTTCGGCTGGCAAATCCAGCCTATATGCCACCTTGCCCACCCGGCCTATAACCCTGAATGGTCCAATATACTTTGGGCCCAACTTGCCCCGCTTCCTGAATCGAACGACGCCTTTCCAAGGCGACACTTTCAGGAGAACCATATCTCAGACCTGGAATTCCAGGTCTGATTAGCGCTTGTCGGCATAACTTTTCTGCCGACTCTGAGCAGTCTGAAGCCTGCTCCGGACCTCCTTAATCTTTTCTGTCGTCTTGAGCACTACTTCGGTGCTCCCCATGACTCTCTGGCCAACCACGCCCCAACATATCGGGGTCCTGCACCTCCTCCCATATAACATTTCAAAGGGAGGGCGGTCGATACTCGCATGATAGCTGTTATTATACAAGAACTCTGCCAACGGGAGGTAGGTATCCCAGCTACCTCCAAAGTCTAAAACACAAGCCCGCAGCATGTCCTCCAGAGTCTGGATGGTCCGCTCGCTCTGGCCATCCGTCTGCAGGTGAAAGGCGGTGCTGAAATGCAGACGAGTACCCAACTCCTCGTTGAATTTCTTCCAAAACCTGGATGTGAACCGCACATCCCTCTCCGAAATCACTGAAACTGGCACTCCGTGTCGGGCCACCACCTCTCTGATATAGATATCGGCCAATTTCTCGGCCGAGATGCTCTCCTGAATCGGGATAAAGTGGGCGCTCTTGGTCAATTGATCCACGATGACCCATATCAATTCCATTCCCCGCACGGTCCTGGGAAGCTTCGTGATAAAATCCATCGTAATATCCTCCCATTTCCACAGCGGGATATCCAAAGGCTGCATCTTGTCGTGAGGTCTCTGATGCTCGGCCTTGACCTTCCTGCAGGTCAAGCATCGCTCCACGTACCACGCCACATCCCGCTTCATGCAGGGCTACCAATAGTCCAGACAAAGATCCCTATACATCTTCGTCACCCGGGATGAATGGAGAATCGGGATTTGTGTGCCTCCTCCATCAGGACCTGGCGCACACCTCCATGATAAGGGACCCACACCCTACGGTGAAGAGTCAATAACCCGTGGCTGTCATAGTAGAAGGAGGAAACCTGCCCCACAATCCGCTCACTCTTCTGATGTTCCTCCTTCAAAGCCTCCTACTGAGCCTCCCAAATCCGCTCCAACAGCAGAGTCACTATTGTCATCCTCATGCAGATACCCCTAATCGGCGCCGCCTTGCGGCTAAGCGCATCGGCCACCACATTGGCCTTACCCGGGTGATAAAGGATCTCGCAGTCATAATCCTTTACCACATCCATCCATCGACCCTGCCTCATGTTTAGATTCGGCTGATCCATGAGGTACCTCAAACTCTTATGATCCGTGTAAATGGTACAACGAACCTCATAGAGGTAATGACGCCAAATCTTGACGGAGAACACCACAGCCCCCAGCTCTAAGTCATGCGTCGGGTAATTCGTCTCGTGAGGCTTTAGCTGCCTCGACGCGTAGACGATGACATACCCCTCTGCATCAACACCGCGCCCAAACGTGAGATGGACGCATCGCAGTGCACAACAAAATCCTCCATGCCCTCTTGCAGGGCTAAGATTGGCGCCTCGCACAATCTCTGTCTCAGTGTCTCGAACGTTGCCTGCTGCTCAGGCCCCCAACGAAAGACCATGGCCTTCCTTGTTAGCCTGGTCAACGGTACGGCTATCTTGGAGAAATACTGGATGAATCTCCGATAATAGCCCACTAATCCCAGGAAACTTCGAATCTCAAATGGAGACTTCGGAACCTCCCATCTCATCACAGCCTCTACCTTGGCCGGGTCTACTGAAATCCAGTTCTGGTTGACAAGGTGCCCAAGAAACTGCACCTCGCGCAACCAAAACTCGCATTTGGAGAACTTGGCATACAAGCTCTCCCTCCTCAAAGTCTCCAGCACCTCCCGCAGGTGCTCCTCGTGCTCATCCTGCGTCTTGGAATAAACCAAGATATCATCGATAAACACTATCACTGACCGGTCTAACATCGGTCTACACACGCGGTTCATGAGATCCATGAACTCGGCAGGAGCATTGGTGAGCCCGAAGGCCATCACCACAAACTCATAGTGGCTATATCGCGTTCGAAACGCAGTCTTCTGCACATCCTCCTCCCTGACCCTCATCTAATGATATCCTGAACGCAGATCAATCTTGGAGAACCAAGATGCTCCCTTTAGTTGGTCAAAGAGGTCATCAATCATCGGGAGTGGGAAACGGTTCTTCACCGTTACCTTATTCAGCTCCCTATAGTCTATACACATACGATGGGACCCGTCCTACTTCTTCACAAACAGAATCGGGGCTCCCCAAGGCGAACTACTTGGCCTGATAAATCCCTTGTCTAGCAGCTCCTGTAGCTGCGTAGACAACTCCTGCATCTCAGGAGGAGCCAACCGATAGGATGCCTTGGCTAGCAGAGCCATACCAGGGACTAGGTCGATCCTGAACTCTACCTGGCGCTCCGGAGGTATCCCAGGCAGCTCCTCGGGGAATACGTCCACGAACTCCCATACTACGGGCACCTCGCCCACCGTCGCTCTACCCGCCTCCCGGGTATCCATAAGATATGTGACATAACCTGCACAACCCTGCTGGAGGTAACGCCTAGCTCTCGCTGTTGAACATAGGGTTGGTCCTTGTTGTAGCTTCTCGCCCTGAACCACTAGCTCTTCCCCAATTGGGGTCTTGATCCGCACCAACTGTTGCGCGCAGTCGATCACTGCCCCATTGGGGCTTAACCAATCCATACCAATAATAACCTTGTTTCCCCGCAAAGGCATGGGAACCAGATCCACTAGATAGCGCTCCTCAAATATCCTCATCACACAATCCCGGAACACCGTCAATGCTCGCACCGAACGGTCATCCGCAATCTCTACGTCTAGAGGGCAATCCAACATGCCTAAAGACTTGGAAATTCTTTTGTTGAGCGCAAGAGAAACAAACGATCGGGTAGCGCCCGAATCAAAGAATACCTAAACTGGAATACCGGTCACATGGAACGATCCTAAACAAGGCACATACATATATATATATATATATATATATATATATATATATATATATATATATATATATATATATATATATATATCAAAATCACAGCAGCATATCATAATAGCATAAATAAGAAGTCATACTCGTCACCACATCGGGTGTAGCGCGTTCCTCCTCGGTAGTCAACTGGAATGCCCAGCTCCTCACCACTGGAGCCTCCGCCTTGCCCTGCTGGCCATCAGTGATCCGCAGGGTCGCTCGAGCTGGCACCTTCATCGGCGCTGATGCTGCTGTCAACTGGGGGCAATTGGCCTTCTTGTGGCCCCTCTGGTTGCAGTGCAAACACAACAACTCAGACGTCTGAATAACCGATGCAGGAGCAGTACAATCCCTACTAAAATACCCCGTCTTGCCGCACTTGTAGCAGCCCGACGATCCCAGTCTACATGCCCCCTCATGTGGCCTGCCGCATTTCCTGCAGCGGCCCGGTCCTGACTGGCCTTTCGGCCTACCATCCTATCCCTTCAGCTTCTTCCCCGAAGCCCCCATCGACTGTCCCTCCTCTACTTTTCTCTTCCAGACATGCTCCAGATCAATCTTCCTCTCCCTCGCCCTGGCAATCATAGACTCCAGGGTAGGACAAGCTGAAAAACTAACATGCTCCCGTATGTCGGCTCGCAGCATGTCATGATAGCGGGTCCTCCTCATATCCTCGTTTCCTGCATACTGGGGCACCAGCAATGCCCTCTCCCGGAACTTGGCGGTGATCTCCTCCACAGTCTCCTTCGTCTGCCTCATATCCAAAAACTCCCTGGCCAGCAACTGAAGCTCGATAGTCGGTGCAAACTCTACACTGAACATGGTCACAAAGTCTGACCATGTCATAGCCTCAACAGCCGAGGCTCCCAATGAGTCACCGACGGACTCCCACCAATCTCTAGCTCGGTCTCGTAAACATCCTGCTACATATCTCACCTTCGACCCCTCGGGGTAGAAGCTAGTCAACTGTGCAGACTCGATGTCTGCAATCCACCACCTGGCAGCTACGGGGTCCTTCGCCCCATGAAAATCCGGCGCACCACTGCCCCTAAAGTCCTTAAAGGACAGTGTGCGAGATTTCGACTGACTAGATGCCATGTCGCTCCTGAATGCCCTGAGGCGATCCTCCATCAACTCGACTATCCCTTCCTTGATCGACCCCGAAGATAATGGGAGTCGACTCAAGGATGCCTCCGGTGATCTCTGACGCGATGAACTCGCGTAGTACCACCATTCTGCAATACATACAGGCAACTATTAGCGATACTGATATCTCTAAAGGGATCACATCTATTACAAGTTCCCCGATCTTGTCTTAGCCTTCCTCAGGTCAGGTACGGATCCTCTGCTTTCAGTAGTACGGGCCTATACTGCCTTCCACATCTATCCGTACCTTCCTGAAGGACTGCCTTGACTCCACCAGATCCCTTTTACCACTCCTGATCTCTGCTACTCTTATCCTAGGCTTACCCTAGGAAACTTCTGACTCCACCCAAACCAGTCCTCAGCTGCTGAAGGTCTCTTCGTAATGCCAATTAGCCATTACCTGAATACTATCACATGCAACGAGGCTCGGATAATCCTTCGAGTAAGGGACTCATCCCTCTAACGGTTAGGACTCAAACAAGAGCTACGCAATAGGGTCAAATCCAACACTTTGAGATTATTCAACCCTGATCACATGTGACTTTTACATATTCACCTAACAGCTAACTCCCATCACTCAAATCCCACAAAGCACAAAGTAAACAGGATTCGGACAAAAGGAAACAATCTCAAGCAACTCTATGCTCATAACAGGAACTGCACTAGCATACAATTCTAAGCTCATACTATCAGGCATAACCTAAACAGGCTATCCTACTGCTGTCTACTCAAATCTAGCATGCAACTCTCATAAGAGGAAGCATATAAAGCAGGCACATAAGGCATCACTCCTAGATCCTTAGTCCTATTCTAGCATGTTGTTCTACTGAAACTGATAACGTAACATAAACTAGTATGGCTACTTTGGGGAATACTTACATGAGCTCGGCCGGTCGCGCACATCACACACTTGTTCTTTCTAAAACAAAATCTCTTCTCTTTCATTCTTTAGAAAACTATTTTCTTATAAAATCTTTTAATCCCTCGGTTTGAGTCCAGACGCCCCCAAAGGTGTGTCCGAATCCCTCAAACCAGGGCTCTGATACCAACTTGTAACGACCCAAATTTCACGTCCAAAAATTTCATTTAAATTAAGTAGTTTGTAAAACATTGATAGTAAAACGTCATACGTTCATATCATTTCAATAAACATATCTCGTGTCTAAATACCCAAAACATGAAAGTAGTAATAATGTCATAGTACAATCCCAGAATATCTCATAATGCGGAAAACCAAAGTGTGTGTGTGTGTGTATGATGTGCCGCTACCGCACCGACTCCTTCCCCCTCGCTGAAGAGGTACCTAAAACAAAAATGAAAACTATAAGCACAAAGCTTAGTCAGTTCCCCCATCATACCACATACCATACAATCATATCACATACATGCCGCCAGACATTTCTGGGGTGCCCGACCTACCCGGTACGGCCATTCTGGGGTGTCGACCTACCCGTACGGCCATTCTGGGGTGTTGACCTACCCGCGCGGCCATTCTAGGGTGCCGTCCTATCCGTGTCTAGCCATTCTGGGGCACTGACCTACCCATGTCGAGCCATTCTAGGGGGCTGACTACCCTTCGCTCCTAACGACCGAACCTTGGGGACTATTTCACCTCCTACTACTAATATCACATATAACATGGCATAAACATATTATCAGACATATCTGGGGTGCCTGAATTACCCTTCGGTCCTAACAACCGAACTCTACTACTATCACATATAACATATCATGCTATCATATAAAATATCAGGTAGTAGCAAACCTAGATGATATCAGAAAGACAATCATCTATTATACGAACCCTATTGGTGGGCCGGCATTGTGGCCGTAGACCCACCGCTACTGGAAGGTAACTCACCTCGTAGTAGCTGATGAACTGTGCTGAAATCCTCTGACTGCTGCTGTTGCTGCTCCGGAAATCCTCCGGCTAAAATTCCCACAAAACACTTAGTCAGAAACTAACATGTACTCTTAGGGTAAAATGACCATTTTACCCCTTCACCAAGTCAAAGTCAAAGTCAACTTCTAGTTGACCTGACTCGCCGAGTTGGCTCGCCAACTTGCCGATTCCCTATCCTTCCATTAGACCTCATACCCATCTCTACTCGTCGAGTTAGGCGATGACTCGACGAGTTCTCCTTCTAAATGAATACTGACTGAATCCTCATCCGACTCGCCGAGTTGTATGAACAACTCGTCGAGTTCATCATTAACTGATACTCATGTCCTGCCTTGACTTGCCGAGTTGTATGAAAAACTCGTCGAGTTACTCTTCATCCTATGAACACGTTCCGTCCTTGACTCGCCGAGTTGTACGAACAACTCGCCGAGTACCATGAAGATTGCCTTGGACTCGGCAAGTCTGTTCGTGCACTCGCCGAGTACCATGAATTCCCAGAATGCTTTGCTTAGTCCAGAACATTGGGTCACTCCCCGGGACTCCTAGAAACCCTTCCACACTCAACTGGTCCTTATGACCCTCACTGATATGGAACCAAAACCCCTGGACTCGCCGAGTCCAGGAATGGACTCGCCGATTCTATCACATTCCTTACTAAGAACTTCCATTTCTGATGTACAACACTTAACCAAATGATAGATCCATGCCCCTAAACTCGATCTAGCACGTAAAGTTACAAACTTGATGTGCATGCATGGGACATAAGAGCTTAAAAGGCTCTCAAATGGTTCTTTTGTTGCATGGGGCCTTCCTTGGTGCAAAAAGCAACCTAGATCTGACTTGTGACTCATAAGATGACATGATACAGAAGCCCAAACCCCAACCATCTTTGCAAACATGGTTGGCCACCAAAAATGGCTTATAAAAGCCCTAAATCACCTCAAAGAGGGATCTAACAAATGAATGAGAAAGGTTCAGACTTTATACCTTCCAAATACTACAAATGATGAACCAAACTCGAATCCTTCAGTCCCCTCTTGATCCTTCTATGCTCTTCCTTCTTCCTTGAGATCAAAACTCACAAGAATCACTCAAAAAGCCTTAAATCTTCACAAAAACGGCTAGGGTTTGCTATGAGGAGTGTTTGGGAGCATAAAGGGGGAGAGGAGGCTGCATAAGGTCGTTTAAATATGGTGCAAACCCCTGGATTAGGGTTTTTGTCCAAACAACGGCTACTCGCCGAGTCCGCAGCTCAAACCCCGCGTCTCATCCTGCTTCTACTCGGTGAGTCAGTCCTTCGACTCGCCGAGTCCAAGGCTAAAAATGCAAAAATAAATGAAGATTTAATAACAAAATACGTACCAAAAACCAGGTGCTACACAAAATTTTGGACAATAAGAAAGACTATGTTCTATGTATTTGTCTGGCTGATATTGTCACACCCTAAAACCGGAAAGGCAGAAACGTTCGGGGGTGGAGGACGTCATGTATAGTATCATAACAATGCAAAGTAGTAAACAAGCAACAACATCATCCATTGCATTAATAGTATAATTTCATACAGGTGTGTTCTTTGAATGTAATAAGACACCAAAACATGAATCAAAATAAATACGAGTCTTGAACATGCTGCGTGCTCTCAAAACCTGGTCGACTGTACCTGTCTACTGATGACCTGAGAATACAAGTTATTTTGAAAGCGTAGATCAGCATTTAAGCTGGTGAGTTCATAAGTATTTAGTGTCAATGAATGTATAAGTTTGCAGGAAATTTTTGTAAATGTTCAATGTACATGTTTGTATATGTTTGAAAACTCCTAGAAAATCCTATATTTTCTACTAGTATAAAAAGTAGTCTTCTACCAAGACCCGACTGTTTTGTATGCTTGTTTCTCTGTAAAAGTGAATGCTTTTCCCAAATATGACTATAATTACCAAAATATAGTTTTATATTACCCTTTATGTGAGAAGATCACAATTTGAATATAATGGGAAAATGTATGTGTACTGCAGTATTATTTGTATTTAACTACTGAAGTAATAACTACCTTAAAACCAATGGTTTATTAAGGAAAAATGTTATAAGATTTTTACCATACTAAACTGACTATAACACGAGGATGAAAGACGTCAGAAGAAATGACATTTGGCACCCGTAGACTTGCAAATCCCACTGTAGCGAACAAAAAGGGTGTACGATAGTCAATCCAACATAGATCTATACGCAAACTCACGCTCCCCCTCCAGGAGATTCTTGTTACAAAATGTGACACACCAAAATGGTCGTTGTGTCATGAAGTAGTATCTCACATTATGTTATTTATGAACCTTGTTATAGTATACTTGTTATAGTAATAGTGTTCTATGTATAGTATTCTCTGTATAGTATGCTCTGTATAGTATGCTCTGTATAGTATGCTCTGTATAGTATTCTCTGTTATAGTATTCTCTGTTATAGTATTTCTATATGATAGTATTCTCCTAAACTATACCTATTATAGTTTACTAGTGATTTCTATAATTGAATAAATGACTGAATGTATACCTTTGCTACCCAAAGGTACTAAACTGATTGATAGTACTTCTATATCTACATATGTATACATAATATATATCTAATATTTAGACAACCTTCGGACAAATAACTGGTACCCTAAGTCCACATGCAAACAAGGAAAAGGAAATAATGTGAGTTAGCAATCCTATGTCCTTTAAACATTATGTATATAACTACACATATATAGACATGCTTTTCACAGTATATAAGTTTAAAAGAGGTTTTGTAATACATTTAAAGAATTTTGAACAATAAATAATAATGACTTGATGTCAGTTTATAAAATGATTTAAAAGTAGTTTGTTTGATAACACAGTTTAAAGTTAATGAAATCCTTGTTTAGAAACATAGTTTGAAGTATAAGAAATCCTTTGTTTGAAACACAGTTATAAATCACATGTGATTGATTATACAACTAACATGTTTTTTACTTGTATTCACCCCCCCCACCCACCCATAAAAGCATTTAAAATCATTTAAAAGATAAGTTAATGAGTATGAACTCACCTTCAATGAATAACTCGAATGTAAGATCAATATAGGAAGTTGAGCGTCAAGTGGAGACTCGAGCACAAACGGATCTGTGACAACCCGATATTTCAACTCTATGTAATGACCTAAAAAGTCAATTATTGTAACCACTTTTGTGATAATGAAATTAACTTCGAAAATAAAATGTCCAAAAAGTTTCTATTTAATTACCTACTATGATAGATGTCATTAAACCGTGATCGTACGTAAAAAGAACGCCCAAATCCGACTTCGTATATCGAAGTTATGATTTTTCCAAGTTCGGCTTAGCAGCAGACAGCTAAAAACTCGAATCGGAGATCGAGCGACTTTTGGCCGGAATGACCTAAACGAGAATCGAAGGTCTCGACAATGGTAATTCAGCGGTAAAAAGTCTGGCAAAAACCGACGTCAGATAAAGAAGTTATGAATTTCTAAAGAAATTCCTTAAACATGACCCTTTTAAAAATAAATAATAAAAATAATTTCAAAATTTGCCGACGGAGTCTAAAAGAAAGTTGTAGAGCGTAGTCTCACCTACGCGTGGATATAAAGACCATCGAAAACGGAATTCTTATGAAGAAGATATGAATTTTAGAAGTTTATTAATTAAATTAAATATAAATTTAATTATAAATGTTTGGTATTATCCGAAGGGAGTCAGCAGATAGGGCCGAAGTACGCCCTGCGTACCCTCGTACGCCCCGCGTACTCAAGGCCTAGGCCTTGGATCGTCCACGTCCCGGTCTATGCGAAGTAGCATTGTCCCATCCGAAATCCGAGGCAGTCGAGGACTCGGTCATGCATGACGTACGCGTACGCCCCGCGTACCGAGGCGGTTCCAGCCCCTATAAAAAGGGATGCGCGGGTTCCGAAGAAAGGGCTCCATTTCTCTCCTCTCTTGTGCGTTCTTGCCTCGTTTTCCGTGCCCGTTCTAACCTGAAGCCCCGGTCATTTTGCTCAAGTCCCGAAGGTCGTTTTTACTCCCGAGATTCCCGAGAATCCCGAGGAAATCCGTTTCCCGAGACGAAATTTTGCCCGGTTTCCATCTCGCTTTCTTCAAACCTTCAGGTGAGTTCATACCCCTACAACCACACTTTAAATGCTTTTTAAACACTTTTAAGGGGGGAGGGGGGGAATACAAGTAAACAAACGACTAAAATCGTGTGAAACATCGATCTTTTGCTATACTTTTCATACTGTTGTTTTAACTATCTTATGAAGTCATCATCATGCAAAACACCTCACAACACAGCTTTACCCTCTTGGGATACAATATGTTTTATAAATAGAAATAATGTTTTATTTATACGTTTACATACAAATACATCATATCAAGGGTAACTTTCTTTAATAAATCATTTTTATGCATTCAAAGAACTTATGATTTATGCTTTGTCAAACATTGTGAAAAAGGATAAACTTTGCATACAAAACTACTACTTTAATACAGAATTAGTTGAGAATCCGTGAGACGTGTATATCTTCGAATAATACCTTTTTGCTAAAAGGTACCGCTACAAGTCCTGTCTATAACCAGAGTCTCCCATTAGGAGAACGTGTCAAATGTGTATAGATCTATACGGGAAGTCATGATCCCGCGCCCTGACTGTTAGCTACAGTCCGTCCTTTGGGGTGACAGTTTGTCATAACGTTACGACGCCTGAAGAACGTCGCTACAGGCATATTATGTTTAGTATGGTTATAAAACTCATCGGATATACAATTATTATAGTACTTCTGATTGATGAATGAGTAGCTATTAAAACTATTCTTCATCTAGCAAACTGAAATCTTCTAATAGGTTTTATTATATAAATCTATGCTTCAACCTTCTAAAGCATGTCATTTGCTTTCGGTTTTTAGTCTGGGACATTAGGCTAACTATTACTTTAGGAAAATATGGGATTTTCCTATATACAAAACAAACAACTAATAGGAAAATAAG
Source organism: Lactuca sativa (assembly GCF_002870075.4). Classification (NCBI taxonomy): domain Eukaryota; kingdom Viridiplantae; phylum Streptophyta; class Magnoliopsida; order Asterales; family Asteraceae; genus Lactuca; species Lactuca sativa. The sequence continues at coordinate 29,669,204 of NC_056627.2, read as the reverse complement.
GGATTTTCTTGATTCAACTATCTACATTATTCAATACAAATATTCTCATGCATTTCACACTTTTATAAGAAAATAAGGGATTTTCTTGGAAAACATACTCTCAATTTGGAATGGCATACAAATTTTCTAAACCACTTATGAACTCACCAACTTAATTGTTGACACTTTCTCTTTGAAATAACTTGTATTCTCAGGGAACCGCTAAGTAGGTTTGGAAATCAACTTTTGGGGATTAACGCACTGGCATTAATTACTTCTTTTGAAAGATGTTTATGTATTTATCTTTTGAACATGTAATGAATACAATTATGTAAACATTTTTAAAACCTTTATATATGTATGGTGGTGTGTACTTTCCTTTCTATGAACTGTTATGATACTGAATATGACGTCCTCCGCCCCCGAACGTTTCCGCCGTTCTGGTTTGGGGGTCTGACAGATTGGTATCAGAGCATCGTTTATAGTGAATTAAGTATATCAAAACCATTTTTGGTATACAACTATAAACACAAATGGGCAAAAACACTCTGAGAAGAGTCATACTTTTAAAATTAAATTTATTTAGTTTTTGTAAAGTAAGCATGCACTCGTTTCATACTAATAACAGTTTCATATCGGATCATTTTAGAAGTATTGCAAATAAGTTGTGCAGTGCAGGTACGCCTTGGGACATGTAATTGGAACTGGGAAGAATATAGCCTGATCAACTATATTTTTCCGAGAGCCGAGTAACGTGTGCCAAGAAGTGTCTGCAGTGGACAACAAATTTAAAACTTATCAAAAGCATATCGTTAAATAATACTAAGGGAGTATTTGAGTATCAACAACCATTAAACTTAAGGGTAAATTTCATGTGCTCTAGCTTATAGTAAATTCTTAACCCTATTCTCGTACAGACTCAATGGTTGGATTCCATCACCCCAATGACCCCTACTACCCCAACCAAGGTAATGGAGGATGGATCGAAGAAGATCCCGAAGAAGACGAAGAACCTATAGAGTTGGATGAAGGAGATGACTCTGGTACAGATTCAGAGCCAGAAGTTATCAATCCACCGATCCCACAACCTCCCGTCCACGTGAGGAACTTCCAAGGACCCACTCCTGTGTGGGGAAGTCACCTCCACCATTGGAGCCAACAACAAAGCTTACGCCCTCCCTATGGCATGTGCCGAGACTTTTATGATGTCAGAGGCGGGGGATCAGCAGACCGAGCACTTCCGGTCATGGTTGGTAAACTAGCCAACCAGTGCTATCAATCTGGAGTTCAAGCCAACCGGATCCGCGAGGTCAATGTGGAAGTACAAGTGCACACTTCCGACATCCGCCGTTTGGACAAGTTGCAAGGGTATGGCCTAGACCGCACTAATGCCCTCCAAGAACAAATGAATGCAGCGATCGCAGCAATAGTGGAGATAAGGGAACAACAAGCCGCGTTTTATAGGCACCTCATGGAGTCAAAGCAGTCCGACACGGAGTCAAGCTCCAAGCGCAACGTACGTCGCAACTAGTGCTTGCCAAAATTCCGAATTTTGTTATAAATTAGGACTTCAGATAAGAGTATTATTTTCTTTAAACTTTCTGTAATCGGAGACCTTTAGAAAGGTCAAAAAATTTTGTCTAAACTCGGATGTAACACAACTATATGTTTAATATATATAGGACATATCTCTTTCGTATGATAAGTATGTGCAGTTCATTCAATTCATAAATATATCTATTCAAACTCCATTTGTAAATCAAGCTCAAGACCCTGTGTTGGTCAAACCAAGTTCTTGAACTATTAAAGAAAGTTAGCTCAATATCATTCAACTCTCAACCACCAAAACTTATAATCTCTCATTTTCTTTTGGCAACGCGATGCCTCCTCGTCCAAACCTAAGGCCCAGGCCGGGCACGGCGCCACCACCACCTCCACCACCAACGTATGATCCGGCCATGGTCCAGGCTGCTATCACAGCAGCAGTAACAGCAGCTCTCTCGCAAATAAACTCCAATGGAAATGGTGGTACAGGGAGCTGCACGAATCATTCCAATCGTGGCACTGGTCATGGTCAAGTAAGAGAATGTACTTACAAGGTCATGGTTGGTAAACTAGCCAACCAGTGCTATCAATCTGGAGTTCAAGCCAACCGGATCCGCGAGGTCAATGTGGAAGTACAAGTGCACACTTCCGACATCCGCCGTTTGGACAAGTTGCAAGGGTATGGCCTAGACCGCACTAATGCCCTCCAAGAACAAATGAATGCAGCGATCGCAGCAATAGTGGAGATAAGGGAACAACAAGCCGCGTTTTATAGGCACCTCATGGAGTCAAAGCAGTCCGACACGGAGTCAAGCTCCATGCGCAACGTACGTCGCAACTAGTGCTTGCCAAAATTCCGAATTTTGTTATAAATTAGGACTTCAGATAAGAGTATTATTTTCTTTAAACTTTCTGTAATCGGAGACCTTTAGAAAGGTCAAAAAATTTTGTCTAAACTCGGATGTAACACAACTATATGTTTAATATATATAGGACATATCTCTTTCGTATGATAAGTATGTGCAGTTCATTCAATTCATAAATATATCTATTCAAACTCCATTTGTAAATCAAGCTCAAGACCCTATGTTGGTCAAACCAAGTTCTTGAACTATTAAAGAAAGTTAACTCAATATCATTCAACTCTCAACCACCAAAACTTATAATCTCTCATTTTCTTTTGGCAACGCGATGCCTCCTCGTCCAAACCTAAGGCCCAGGCCGGGCACGGCGCCACCACCACCTCCACCACCAACGTATGATCCGGCCATGGTCCAGGCTGCTATCACAGCAGCAGTAACAGCAGCTCTCTCGCAAATAAACTCCAATGGAAATGGTGGTACAGGGAGCTGCACGAATCATTCCAATCGTGGCACTGGTCATGGTCAAGTAAGAGAATGTACTTACAAGGAATTCTCCAACTCAAAGCCAAAAACATTTAATGGCATTGGGGGAGTAATTACACTAATGCAATGGTTCGAAAGGACCGAAACAATCTTCGAGATCTGCTCATGCCAAGAAACAAGCAAGGTTAAGTTCGCTACTTGCACCTTCATAGATCGAGCCCTCACTTGGTGGAAAAGCCATGTGAATTCTGTGACTCTCACTGTCGCCAACGCCATGAGTTGGGAGGATCTGAAGGTTCTACTACTGGAAGAATACTGCCCAAGGGGCGAAGTGCAAAAGCTTGAGCAAGAGCTTTGGAATCTGAAGATGACTGGGTCTGATCTAGTCGCCTACACAGCTAGGTTCAACGACCTCGCTGCATTGTGCCCTACCATGGTCAACCCAGAATCAAAGAAAGTTGAAAGGTACATTTGGGGGTTGTCACCTCAGATTCAAGGGCATGTCCTAGCTTCCAACCCTATTACCTACAACAGGGCTAAACGCCTGGCTCAGCGACTCATCGACCACGGGGTAACAGTTTGTCATAACGCTACGACGCCTGAAGAACGTCGCTACAGGCATATTATGTTTAGTATGGTTATAAAACTCATCGGATGTACAATTATTATAGTACTTCTGATTGATGAATGAGTAGCTATTAAAACTATTCTTCATCTAGCAAACTGAAATCTTCTAATAGGTTTTATTACATAAATCTATGCTTCAACCTTCTAAAGCATGTCATTTGCTTTTGGTTTTTAGTCTGGGACATTAGGCTAACTATTACTTTAGGAAAATATGGGATGTTCCTGTATACAAAACAAACAACTAATAGGAAAATAAGGGATTTTCTTGATTCAACTATCTACATTATTCAATACAAATATTCTCATGCATTTCACACTTTTATAAGAAAATAAGGGATTTTCTTGGAAAACATACTCTCAATTTGGAATGGCATACAAATTTTCTAAACCACTTATGAACTCACCAACTTAATTGTTGACACTTTCTCTATGAAATAACTTGTTTTCTCAGGGAACTGCTAAGCAGGTTTGGAAATCAACTTTTGGGGATTAACGCGCTGGCGTTAATTACTTCTTTTGAAAGATGTTTATGTATTTATCTTTTGAACATGTAATGAATACAATTATGTAAACATTTTTTAAACCTTTATATATGTATGGTGGTGTGTACTTTCCTTTCTATGAACTGTTATGATACTGAATATGACGTCCTCCGCCCCCGAACGTTTCTGCCGTTCTGGTTTGGGGGTGTGACAGGATCCTATTAAGCATATAATGACACATATATGTATATAATTAGTGTATATAACAACTAATTTATGATAGTAAACCACCTTAGGGACTAGGAAACACTCATATTGAAGTGTTACAATCATATATGATTGCATATAAGGGGTATATTGCCACATAATGGATTGTAAGGCCAAAATACACAAGTTTTGTGGGTGTGCGGCCATGGTGTACGGCCCAAGTGGGTGTACGGCTGTACACTCACTATGAAATGTGCCAAGTGTGTTTTGAAGTCCTATTTCACAACTAGGAAGGGTGTTCTGACCATTGCTTAGCCTTAATGGGAGTTGGATACCATTTTAGGCCTCAAAAAGGGTGTGTACGGACAGACAAGGTGTGTGCGGCCGTACACCCTTGAAGATCTTGCAAATTTGGTGATTTTTATGATGATCATCAAGTGTTTCCAGTATATAACAAGTTATTGAAAGGTTACTTTCGTGTTCGAAGCTTGAAAGGGTGATTTAGGGCCAAAAACTTAGTGGGTGTTCTTGGTGTTCTTCATGAACACTTGAAGATCTAAACAAAATGAGTAGTTTCATGGATGAAAACATGGATCTTTACTAGACAAAGCATTTTATCAACTAATAATGGAAGAAACACTTACTTATTTGAAGGTCCTAGTGAAGAACACGATGATACTTGAGAGATAATCAGTTTTCTAGCCTTGGAAGTGTGAGATATGATGAATAATGAAGGAATATATCACATATACACATGAGTGTACGGCTGTACACCTAGGTGTGTGGTCGTACACTCCTTAACAAGGGGTGTTTGGCTCAATTGAAAGGTGTTGAACTCATATACACTCATCACTAAACTCATACCTTGATTGTACTAGGCTTAGAACACTCAAATAGACTCTAAATAGTGCTAGAAGATAGCTGAAACGAGTCTGAAATTGATTGAGTTGATTGATTGTACAAGATAGAAATTTCGAGTTGTCACGGATATCTGGAGAGCAGAGGATTATATGATCCCTTATCTAAATGGCATGTCAGAGTTCGAAAGAGGCTTTTAAGAGCTACGATTGCCATTTGCTTCCTGAAGTCATACTTGCAGCTATAGTTATTAGACTTATCCAAGTGGGAGACTATTAGAAAAGGTGTCTAAGTCCATAACTATATTTGGTATGTACTTGACCCGAAAGTAGCATGGTCCATTTTGGTTGCATTTCACCGGAACAATTTGAAAGGATGGACTTTTGAGAAGAGGTTATTTATGATTTATTAATATACTATAATTTCTAATATATTAATACAAAATCATATTATTTTATTAGTATTGATCAAGAATTAATTTGGAATTAATTTAGTGATCAAAAGAGACTAATTAAATGTACATGGATTGATCTGGTAAATCAATAATTCTTGTAGCGTGGGCCTATGGTTATTTAGGATGGGCTAAACCAATATGGTAGTCCATGGATATTCAATGGAGGTTTAACCCATGGATCCTAAGTAATATGAAAAGTCATGGTGCATTAGGGTTTTGCCACAATATAAAAGAATCCCCTTAGCTCCTAAAATTGGAACTAGTGGTTCTAGGAGATCATAAGAGCCGATTTTTGTGCAAGTCACTCTCTCTCAAGTCCTCCATTGTTGGTGGTGTTTTGTGAAGCATTTGAGGCATCACATTTGGGGTGCTAGGCTCTTAAAGGTTGAAGTTAAAAACCTACAACAAGAGGTAAGTAATCTAATTAATTTTTGTTGTTCAATTACCTATGTTTTGTACTCTAGTTAGGATGAATGCTTTGGAAAGCAAATTGTGTGTATAATTACAGAAAACTTAGATCTAAGGCATCTAGGGTTGCACCTTAAGGTTGTTAGAGTGCTCAAAACCCATCACTACATATAGTCCAAATATGGAGTCTCAACTCCATGGCAAGCTCCAAACACTCTAGAACTTAAGAAAGGATGAAAAAGGACCTAAACTTCTTAGGAACGACTTCTAACCAAAACAATGAGCAAGGTTGAAGCTTTTTACCTCCAAACTGAAGCTAGCACTAAAAACACTTGATCCAAAAGCCTCTTCTCATTCCAAGCCTTGATGCTCTTCACTACTCTTCCAAATGTGCATTAGAACACCCACAGTTAGCTTCTCTCTCTCTCTCTCACACACAAACGAATACACTCAATTAGGGTTTCCCACAGATTATAAGGGTGATAAGGGAGGCGGAACTGAAGGCTTAAGGTCCTTTAAATGGGACACAAACCCTGAAAATTTGTGTTTTCTCAGTCATCACCTTCTCGTCAAGTTGGGGTCCTCCAACTAGTCAAGTAGACTCTAAAAATCACGTGGCCAACTAATTCCTCTACTCGGCGATTTGGGGCATCCGACTCGTCGATTTGCTCTAAAATTATTAAGGTAAATTAATTAAATATTTTACATGGGAGTCAGGATGTTACAATCCCCCACCCCCCACTAGAATCAGACTTCGCCCTCAAAGTCATCCTCTAGAAACAACTCTGGGTACTGCTCTTGCATTTTGGACTCCGCTTCTCAAGTCAACTCAGATCCCTTCCGGTGTTGCCACTAAACCTAAACCAAGGGCACCTCTTTATTCCTCACGACCTTCACTTTCCTATCCAAGATCGCTATTTGCCTCTCAAAGTAATTCAGGCTTTCATAAACCTGAATGTCCTCTAAAGGGATCACTGTCATCTCATCGGTTACACACTTCCTCAACTGGGACATGTGGAAGGTGTTATGAATCTGGCTCAACTTTGTAGGTAGCTCCAACCAATAAGCTACCTTACCCACTCCGGTGATCACTCTAAAAGGACCAATGTATCTAGGGCCTAGCTTTCCTCATTTCCTGAATCTGATCACCCCTTTCCATGGGGATACCTTCAAGAGGACAAAATCCCCAACCTGAAACTCTAGCTCTAAACGGCACCGGTTGTCACACCCCAAAACCGAGAACGGCGGAAACATTCTGGGGCAGAGGACGTCATGTAATGTATCACAACAATGCTAAGTAGTAAACAAGCAACAACATCATCCATTGCATTAATAGTGTAATTGTAATTACATTTGAGTTCTTTCATAGTATAATTCTACAAAAATGAATATTCAGAAATAAAAGATGAGTCTTGATCGCTCCGTCTTCACAGAACCTGGTAGTCGTACCTGTCTATTTGTATCCTGGGAATACAAGTTATTTTGAAAGCGAGTATCAGCAATAATGCTGGTGAGTTCATAAGTATTTATGTGACTTTGATTTGTAAAGCTGTAAAGAAAGACATGTAATTGTTTGAAAGAGAGTTTGTACCAACGAATATGTTTGTAAGTAATAGTAAACGTTTGAAACTCCTAGAAAATCCCATATTTTCTACTAGTATAAAGTGTAGCCTTCCACCAAGGCTCGACTGTTTTGAATGTTTGTTTCAGAAATCCAATATTTGTTTATAAGTGGGTGGTAGTTTTTAAAGACCCAAAATGAACTACCATGATGTTTTCATGTCATAAAATAGTAGATTTGTGTATAGTTATAATTGCTAAGGTATATGAAAACTCCGTAAATCAACGTGTTTTTAATACTCCATGTGAGTTTTATAACCATGATATTGACACTGACGGCCTGTAACAACGTTCTTCAGGCGTTGGAATGTTATGACATTTGTCACCCCAGACCTGCCGGTCTAACTGTAGCTAACAGTTTAGGTGTGGGATTGTCAATCCCGTATAGATCTATACACAAGTATCACGCTCCCCCTACAAGGGATTATGGTATATAATACAGGACTTAATAATGCATACTCGAAAGTACGTGAAGCTGTCTCACAACCTAGTATAAAACAGATTTACGTATGAAAATGTCCATTTGTTTTTATATGAAAATACCTTCTTGATATGGTACTTGTAGTATATAAAACGTTATGAATATCTAGCATACTATCTCATGTAATTGTATTCCTTGAAATGGTATGTCTTGAAGTTGTATGCTTTTGTAATTGTACCTCTTCGCATAGTATGTAATGTATTTGTATTGACTCATGAATAGACTGAATCTTGTACGATTCTTGGTACTTGGAATGGTAAATAGTATGTCTTAACTATACCCATTATAGTTACTGATAATGTTTGTGTATAATCGAAGTATGCCTTTGCTACCTAAAGGTACTGAACCAACTAGATAGAAAACTGTTATAGGCGTGCATTTGACAATTAAAATATAAAAGAAGTTTTATATAACCGTTGAGAAGTTTAATTAATAAAAAGTGATGACTTGATGTCAGTTTATAAAACGGATTGAAAATAGTTTGTTTTGACAAGAACAAATTTTAAGTATCGGAAGACCTTTGTTTGAAATATGATTCTAACGGTGTTTGAAAGGAAACATAAAGTATGTAAGACAGTTTGATAAAAAGTTTTTAACATGTAAAAATGTTTGTCGTAAACTATTATAGTTTTTCCAAAAGTTCGTTTCGTTTGTATAGTAACCCTAGTGTAATGCTCACTTGTTATGAAATGTGTAACTTTTTGTGGTGACATAAATGAACACCTGTACTCAAAGTATAAATAAACTGTTTGATTCGTATACGTATAACAACATATTTAATTTCAATATATATCAGATGATATCGTGTTATGTTTTCCATATGAAAGATTCCATATAATGGTTATAAATCACATATGATTTATTTGATAAAAATGAGTATTTAGTGAAAATTTGGGTTACACACAATAATAATCGTGTGTTTACTTGTATTCCCCCCCCCCCCCCCCTTAAAAGTGTGTATTAAAAACAATATTGATAACACATTTAAAAATGTAGATTATAGGGGTATGAACTCACCGATGAAGGCGCGTGTTTTGAAGAAAACGAGATTTTCCCGGGCGGCACCTCGACCGGAAAGTGACGAGATTTTTGGAAATCTCGGGGCTTCGGACTTTCGTCGGGGCTTGGATATGAAACCGGGAAGTCGGGATGTTGTCGGCACGAAAAACGAGGCGAAAATGAGAGAGAATTGAAGCATTTGTGTGAAAACAGCTGGCACCCTCGCAATCTATTTATAGGGGCTGGAGGTCCTCGGTACGTAGGGCGTACTTCGGACTTACGCTGGGCGTTCTTCGTACGCGGGGCGTTCGTTTGCGTCACTGCTTACCGCATCCTCGGGCGAAGGGTCTGTCGACGTGGTTGATCCGGAGCCTTGTATCCGAGTACGCGGGGCGTACGAGGGTACGCAGGGCGTACTCCTTCGGATAAGACTTTGAAGTGCGTGCCAAGAACTTCAAAAACCCGTAACTTTCGCATACGAGCTCCGTTTTTGACGTTCTTTATATCCACGCGAAGGTGAGAGAATACTCTACAACTTTCATTTAGACTCCGTCGGCTAATTTTGATTTATTTTTAATTATATTTAAATTAATAGGTCGGGACACGATATCCATGTTAAAAATCCATAATTTCTTCATCTGACGTCCGATTTCGTCAGACTTTTTATCGTTATACTCCTATTGTCGGGCTCTCCAACTTTTTTTTAGGTTGTGTCGGCTAAGGATCGCTCGATCTCTATTTCGAGTTTTTAGCTGTCTACTGCTAGGTTAGAAACTTCAAAAAATCATAACTTCCTCATACGAAGTCAGATTTGGGCGTTCTTTTTATGCATGATCACGGTTTAACGTAATCTATGACTTTCGTTTAGATACCTAAGGCTAAAAATTATTGTAACGAAATTCCACGTTTTTCGCTTAATCGGTGTTGCCTGGTTTTGCCGAGAATCTTCGGTTGGTCATAACTTCTCCGTTATAACTCGGATTTTAGTGTTCTTTATATGTACGAAAACCTTGATACGATTCCTAACACTTTATTTAACCCAAATACGATTTTAGGAAAGTTAAATTTTGGCTTAAGTTTGACTGGTGTTTCGTTATATTGACTCAAAATGTTGGGTTGTCATACCGGTCGGCATAACTCTTCTGACAATTTTTGGTTGTCAGTAACCTTTTTCTGACCTGCTAGATTTGCTCTATCATCTTGACCACTATCTCAGTGCCCCCATCACTCTCTGCCCTACCTCTCCCCAACAGATGGGAGTCCAAAACCTTCTCCCATATAAGAGCTCAAAGGTAGGCATACAAATATTGGAATGATGGTTGTTGTTGTACGAAAACTCAGCCAAAAGCAAATAAGTGTCCCAACTTCCACCAAAGTCTGTAACACATGCACGTAGCATGTCCTCGAGCGTCTGAATCATCCGCTCGATGTGCTTGTCTGTCTTTGGGTGATATGTGGTACTGAAGTGCAACCGGGTACCTAACTCCTCATGAAATTTCTTCCAGAACCTAGATGAAAAACGCAAATCCCGATCTGACACTATCTATGTCAACACTCCATGCCTTGCCACCACCTCCTGCATATAGATCTTGGCCAATATCTCCGCAGAAGAGCTCTCACTGATAGCCAAAAAGTGAGCACTCTTCGTCAAAATTTCTATAATCACCCATATCACGTCGACACTTCACACGGTCCTCGGTAATTTGGTGATAAAATCCATGGAAATATGTTCCCACTTCCACTAGGGAATCTCTAGAGGCTGCAACGGGCCATGTGGACGTTGGTGCTCCACCTTGACCTGACGACAGGTCAAGCATCTCTCAACTACCCATGCCATATCCCTCTTCATGCAGGGCCACCAATAATCCCTCTTCAAATCCAAATACATCTTGGTGGCTCCCGGGTGGATTGAAAATCTCGACCTATGAGCTTCCTCCATCAAAATGCATCGAGCCCTGCCCGTATATGGTTCCTAATTCTGTCCATGGAAAGTCATAAGCCCCTGACCATCAATCCAAAACTCGGAAATTTGGCCAATCACCCACTCTCTCTTATGGTTCTCTGGTCTCACGGTCACAATCTGGGCCTCTCGGATGGTATCTAAGACTGGAGTCATCACCGTCATCCTCATGCACACGTCTTGGATTGAAGCACTCATTGCTCTGTGACTCAAGGCATTGGCTACCACATTAGCCTTGCCAGGGTGATACAAGATCTCACAGTCGTAGTCTTTCATTACATCCATCGACCTCCTTTGTCTCATATTCAGGTTGGGCTGATCCATAAGGTACTTCAAGCTCTTATGGTCTGTGTATATGGTACACTAGACACCATAAAGATAGTGGCGCTAGATCTTGAGGGCGAACACCACCACCCCCAACTCCAAATCATGGGTGGGATACCTCATCTCATGAGGATTCAACTGCCTCGATGCGTATGTTATCACGTGCCCCCTCTGCATCAACACAACACCCATCCCTGATATAGATGCATCACAGTAAACTATGAAGTCCTCCACTCCCTCGGGAAGGGCTAACACTAGGGCTTCACACAATATCTGGCGAATAGGCTCGAATGAGGCCTAATGCTCGGACCCCCAAGCAAAATTAACACCATTCCTGGTCAATCTGGTAAGAGGAAAAACAATCTTGGAGAAATCCCTGATAAATCTTTGGTAGTAGCCTAACAGGCCAAGAAAAATCCTGATCTCGGACAGGGACCTCGGCACCTCCCATCGCATAACTGCCTCAATCTTGGTTGGGTCGACCAAAATCCCAGTTTGATTAATGAGGTGTCCTAAGAAATGGACCTCTCGTAACCAGAAATCACACTTAGAGAATTTGGCGTAAAGCCTCTCGGTCCTCAATACTCCAAGAATCTCTAGAAGATGCTCCTCGTGCTGCTCTCTGGACCTCGAGTAAACTAAAATGTCGTTGATGAACACGATCACCAACCGATCCAACATGGGCATGCACACCCGGTTCATGAGATCCATGAACGTTGCTGGTGCATTGGTGAGTCCGAAAGGCGTCAACACAAAATCGTAGTGCCCATAACGAGTCCTAAAGCCCGTCTTCTGGATATCCTCCTTGAAAACTCTCATCTGATGATACCCATATCTCAAATCAATCTTTGAAAACCAAGACGCCCCCTGCAACTGATCGAATAAATTGTCGATCCTCGGTAGTGGATAACGGTTCTTGACCGTCAGCTTGTTCAACTCTCGGTATTCAATGCACATCCGGTGTGAACCATCCTTCATCTTGACAAAAAGGATTGACACTCCCCACGGTGAGCTACTCGGCCTAATAAAACCTTTCCCCAGCAGCTCCTGGAGCTGCGAGGATAACTCCTGCATCTCGGGTGGCGCAAGGCGATAAGGTGCCTTGGCAATAGGTGTCGCACCTAGAAGCAAATCTATCCGGAACTCCACCTGCCTCTCGGGTGGCACACCCGGTAAGTCCTCGGGGAAAACATATGGAAACTCACACACAACCGGAACTTCGGAAATAGAACTCGGCCTCTCAGTGGCAACTCTCGTATCCATCACCTATGCTAAAAACCCCATACATCCTTGTTGTAAACTTTGCCTCGCCCTGACGGTAGATCAGAAAGTTGATCCAAATCCGGTCCCCTTGCCATACACAGTAAGTACTCCCCCACTAGGGTCTCTTATGGTCACCATCAGATGCTCACAATCAATCACAGCTCCAAACTAGTTCAACCAGTTTATACCCATTATGACACAGACATCACCCATCGCTATCGGTACCAGATCTATCGGGAACTCAACACCAAAAGTTTCCAATATACATCCCCGGAATACATTGGTCGCAAAAAAAACGCATGCTTGTTGGCTATAGAAACCCTCAGTGGTCCACTCAACGCCTCACATCCGACACTAATGTGACGACTAAAGGATAAAGACACAAAAGATCGATTTGCACCCGAGTCAAATAACAATAAAGCAGGCATAGAACTCACAAGAAAAGTACATATATACAGCACAATATAAGCATAACAAATCTCAAAATAATATAAATAAGGAGATACATACTAGCAACAGCATCAGGGCCGTGCGGACCTCCTCTGCGGTCAACTAGAATGCTCTCCCACGAGCTCTTGGAGCCTCGGCCTTCCCAGGCCAGCCATTAGTAACACGTAAAGCAATAGGAGTAGCAGTCTGGGTTTATCCCTGGGTGAGCTGGGGAAAACATTAGAGTATAAATCCCAAAGATCACTTGTGTGGAAAATGTAGTGTGATGCGCTGCGATCATGTCAGCTCCTTTCCCTTCGAAGAGGAAGTACCTGAAACCAATATTGAAAACCGTAAGCACAAAGCTTAGCGAGTTCCCCCATCATACCACATACCATACAATAACATATTGGCTAGCATATCTGGGTGCTGGCCTACCCTTTCGGTCTCTTTCAACCGGTAACTGCCTAGCATTCCTGGGTGCTAGCCTACCCATTCGGTCTCTTTCAACCGATAGCTGCCTAGCATATCTGAGTGTTGGCCTACCCCTTTGGTCTCTTTCAACCGGTAACGGGGACTATTTCACCCCTACCACTACCATATTTCATCCTAGTACATAAACATATAAGTCACATACTGGCTAGCATATCTGGATGTTGACCTACCCCTTCGGTCTCTTTCAACCGGTAACGGGGACTATTTCAACCCTCCTACTAGTATCAAATAATATCATAGCATACTAACTCATAAAGCATAACATATAGTGGCATACCAGACAATTATCACAAAGACAATCATTTCAACTATAATAAACTACTAGTGGGCCGACATTGGTCCTTTCAACCCACTTCTATTGGAAGGTAACTCACCTCAAATGTTGTGAAGTAGTTGAGTTGTCCTCGGCTCTGAATCAACCCCACTCAAACTCCTACACATAAAAGATTTCCTTTAATTACACTTTTCATGCTCATAACCCCCTTAAGGGTCAACTTTGGTCAAAGTCAAAGTCAAAGTCAACACCCTGGTCCAAGTCAACATTTTGGTCAAAGTCAACATTATGGGTTGACTCAACTTGCCAAGTTGAACCATCAACTCACTGAGTTCCAAAAATCAAAAACCCTGAAATCACAACCCAACTCATCAAGTTTTTCTCTAACTCGTCGAGTTTCTCCTATCAAAAGAATTGTGGCCTTCCAATTCAGCTCGTCGAGTCCTCTTATGGACTTGTCGAGTTCCTATTGTCTTCAGAAAGCCAAGAAAACCCTAGTCAACTCGCCGAGTTTACTCAGTAATCAAAAAGGTCGGGGGACCATGGTCCAACTCGCTGATTTGCGTAAACAACTCGTCGATTTTCCATAGTCTTAACTCATTCATGATGGGTTTTAGCCATAAGAACTTTCCTATGTGCGCATGCAAAACCCTAATGCTCGGATCTAGGCTTTCTAATAAACATGCTTTGAATCCAAGACTTCTAATTACTAATTAGGTTAAATAACAACATTGAAACAGATCTAGAATCATACCTTTGAGTTCCTTGTTGATCTTGAGGTCTTGGAGCTTCTAGAGTCACAAATGTCACTCCTCTAATGGCTTACAAACACCAATAGCAAGGAAGATGATTTAGGAGAGAGGAGAGGGGAGGAATTCGACCAGAGGTTCCTTACTTTAGGTTAAGTGTCGAATTCCATCAGCCATAGGGTCTATTTATACTTGTAGACTCCTTAAGGATTACAGATAAGTCCCTATCAGATAATCTTCTCTTAAGGCTATCCAAATCCATTCCTAAGATAAGCCTTTGGACGATTTTAGTTATCCTATATCTTATAGAATTCGTCCATAGCATATCCAAATGGATTTACAGTCCAAAGTTTAACTATCAAACAATTGACAGTTTATACCCCTTTATTTAATTAATCTCTTTAAGTCACCAAATTAATTCTAATTAATTCTATGACTTATATTAATCAAATAACAATATATTATTCATTATATTATTCCCATAATATATTAATAATATTTACTCTCTCTTATGAAATCATCCTATCAAGTTGCTATGGTGAAGGCAACCCAAAAGGACTATGCACAACCGGATCAAATACTTGACTAATATAGTTACAGCCTTAGACACTATTCCAATAGTCTCCCACTTGGATAAGTCTAGTAACTATACAAGTACAATTCGGTTTGCAATCGTAGCTCTTAAAGACGCTGTCAAACTCTGATCTAATCAATCTTGTCCTTCAGATAAGGGATCGTACAGTCCTCTGTTAGATATCATGCTGACAATCCTATGGAATGGTTAGTCAAGCATTTAGGTTTCTCGATCTCCGATTTATTTGACATAGAACTTAATCGAACACATCAATTTAGTTCTGACCGGGCCCGGCACATAAGTCAAATCAAATCATCGAGCGGCCGAGATATTGCTTTTACCTTCTTAGATAAAAGTTACAGATAAACTTCGACTTATATGCATTTACTTATTCATTAACCAACTATACACAACAATGCGTTTTATAACACCGAGTTACTGATGCGTTTTCGCATTATCAATGTACAACCAATTAACAAATAACAAACCATATATCTAGGTTTTAAGACTATATGATATTATCGTCTTGCGATCACCCTTTTATATCTTATTCCATAAGGTGATTCCAGCAAGCGCGGGTTTGTTCCAATGCTCAAAACTAGTTCATAAGCACTCATGAACGTTGCAGCAACCCTTTGCTATGTCTAACACCATTTAGACAATCTACACACCAATTCATGACAATCTTCATTCATATCTACTTCCAACATATGAACGATTGTGGACAATTTGAACAATTCTATTATTCCTAATAATTTCAATTATTCTGGAAGTCAAAACATGCAAAGTGAAACAATAGTTAAACAATTAACATAAGACAGTAACATCACTTATAAATAAAACTCCTTTATTTAATCATCAAATGTTAATTACATTTATCTATTACACGTTTCTAATACTATCTAATCTATGCTAATATCATCCTTCAGCCCAATACTCCTAGCATGCTGTAAGTGCTTAACCCTACTCAGTCCCTTCGTAAGCGGATCTGCTGGGTTATCTTCTGATGATATCCTCTTCACTACGAGTTGTCCTTCTTCTACACGATGTCTGATGAAGTGATATTTTCTGTCGATATGTCTTGATCTACCATGATCCCTCGGTTCCTTGGTTAAGGCAACCGCACCTTCGTTATCACAGAAAATCTCCATTGGCTCCTTTATGGCAGGTATGACTCCAAGATCACCGATGAAGTTCTTTAGCCATATCGCCTCCTTCGACGCTTCGCTCGCTGCAATGTACTCTGATTCGCACGTTGAATCAGCTACGGTTTCCTGCTTGGAACTCTTCCATGTCACTGCTCCTCCATTTAGGGTAAAGACCCAGCCCGACTGCGAACGGTAATTGTCCCTGTCGGTCTGAAAACTGGCGTCACTATACCCTCGCACCTTCAAGTCATCACTCCCTCCGAGGACTAAGAACCATTCCTTCGTCCTCCGAAGGTACTTAAGGATATTCTTCACCGCAATCCAATGTGCTTTGCCAGGATTCCCTTGATATCTGCTAACCATGCTCAAAGCGAAGGCTACATCAGGGCGAGTACAAGTCATAGCGTACATGATTGAGCCAACTGCGGAAGCGTATGGTACTCGGCTCATTTCTGCTATCTCAGCTTTGGTACTCGGACTTTGAGTCTTACTCAACTTGGCATTGCTTTGTATCGGTAATTCTCCCTTCTTTGAGTTTTCCATACTAAAACGTTTCAGTACCTTCTCTAAGTAAGTGTTCTGACTAAGTCCAATTAGTCTCTTACTTCTTTCTCTCACTATCCTTATTCCCAAAATGTAAGAAGCTTCTCCGAGGTCCTTCATAGCGAAGCACTTCCCGAGCCAGGACTTAACTTCCTGCAGAATCGGGATGTCGTTTCCTATGAGTAATATGCCATCGACATATAGAACGAGGAAGCTTACTATACTCCCACTGGCTTTGACATATACACAAGACTCGTCTTCGCTTCGTACAAATCCAAACTCTTTGACTTTCTCATCGAAGCAAAGATTCCATCTGCGAGATGCTTGCTTAAGTCCATAAATGGACTTCTCAAGCTTACACACTCTATTCGGATGCTTCGGATCCACAAACCCCTCGGGTTGAGCCATGTAAACATCCTCAGCCAACTTCCCGTTAAGGAAAGCAGTCTTGACATCCATTTGCCAAATCTCATAATCATGAAATGCGGCAATAGCTAGCATCACTCTAATAGATTTAATCTTCGCAACTGGTGAGAAGGTCTCATCATAGTCAACTCCAGGAGTTTGAGTAAAGCCCTTCGCAACCAATCACGCTTTATATGTGTGCACGTTTCCATCCAAGTCAGTCTTCTTCTTGAAGATCCATTTGCACCCAACGGTCTTACGTCCGGGCACATAATCAACCAAATTCCAAACTTGGTTATCATACATGGATTGGATCTCGCTATCCATTGCCTCTTTCCATTTCGCAGACTCCGGGCCTTCCATGGCTTCCTTATAGCTATTAGGTTCATCAAGATTTATTAGTGTACCATCACTAATATACGTGTCCCCTTCGGTAGTAATATGAAAACCATAAAACTGGGGTAGAACTCTAACTCTATCGGAACGTCTAAGAGGTAAGGATTCGTCAATCGGTTCAACCGGAGTTTCCTCCTTGGGTTGAGTGCCAGCGGTAGAGGTTCCTTCATCTATCGACTCTTGAATCTCTTCAAGCTCGATTTGCCTCCCACTGTCTCCTTGGCTTATGAGTTCTCCCTCTCGGAAAACTCCTCTCCTCGCAACGAAGACCACATTGTCCTTCGGTCTATAGAAGAGATATCCAAAGGATGTCTGCGGGTAGCCGATGAAAATACATCGCTCACTTCGAGGTTCAAGCTTGTCGTGAGTGTCTCGTCTTACGAAAGCCTCGCAACCCCAAACCTTGATATGTGCCAACGAGGGAGCTTTCCCTGTCCACATCTCGTGAGGTGTTTTGGCAACCTTCTTAGTAGGGACTTGGTTAAGGATATGGGCGGCAGTCTCTAAGGCATACCCCCAAAAAGAGATAGATAGTGAAGCACGACTCATCATAGAGCGAACCATATCCAATAAGGTTCGATTACGCCTTTCTGCCACACCATTCAACTGCGGTGTCCTAGGAGGCGTCAATTGCGAAACTATTCCACACTCCTTGAGATAATCGTGGAATTCAAGACTTAGGTACTCTCCTCCTCGATCGGATCGAAGCATCTTGATTTTCCTGCCCAATTGATTCTCCACTTCATTCTTGAACTCTTTGAACTTTTCAAAGGCATCTGACTTTTGCTTGATTAAGTAGATATACCCATATCTACTGCAGTCATCGGTAAAAGTCACATAGAAGCGGTTCCCATCCTTCGTGGTTGATCTAAATGGTCCACATACATCGGTATGTATTAGGTCCAATAGACCTTCGCCCCTTTCACATGTACTCGTGAAGGGTGATTTAGTCATCTTCCCAAGTAAACAAGATTCGCATGTGTCATCTTCCCTAAGGTCGAATGACTCCAACACTCCATCCTTTTGGAGTTGGGCTATGCGTTTCTTGTTGACATGTCCAAGACGACAATGCCACAAGGATGCTTTATCCATACTAGTGGAAGAATCAATATTCAAAACATCATTTCCTAAGTTATCAACAATCATAACAGTTTCATATATTCCATTACATGGTATAGCTTCAAAGTAAAAGACACCATTTAGATAAGCCAAAATAGAACCATTCTCATTATTAAAAGAAAATCTAAATCCTTGTCTATATAAACCATGAAATGAAATGATGTTTCTAGCCATTTCTGGCGAATAGCAACAATTGTTCAAATCTAAAACCAAACTATTCCTAAGCACTAAAGAATACACTCCAATCTTGGTCACAGGCGACGATCTTCTGTTCCCCATGATTAGATTTATCCTTCCTTGCTCCACATCCCTACTTCTTAGTCCCTGCACATTAGAACAAATGTGATAACCACAACCGGTATCAAGGACCCAAGAAATAGCATGATTAGAATCGTTAGATTTAATTGCGTATATACCTGCGAAAGATGGCTTGATCTTTCCTTCTTTGATTGCTTGCAGGTACTCTGGGCAGCTTCTCTTCCAATGTCCTATCTTGTGGCAGTGGTAGCACTCTGCCTCCTTCGGGTTAGGACAGGGCTTAGCGGGATCAACTTTGGTCCCACTAGAAGAGGCACCATCTCGGGCTTTCACCTTGCGATGGTTCTTCGATGAAGCCTTCCTCTTCTTTCCCTTTCCTTGACCAATAGCCAAGACAGGAGCAGCAGGTGGATTGGGAGTCGGTGCAACAGACTTGTCTTTGAAGTTGCTCTCAGCAACCCTCAAGAGACCTTGGAGTTTGCTTAGGGTGACCTCCTCTTTGTTCATGTGGTAGGTCATCCTGAACTAGTTGTACATCGGAGGCTAAGAGTGAAGCACCATGTCGATCGCCAAGTCTTCCCCGAAGTCAACATTTAACTTGCGAAGGCGGTCGACATACCTTTGCATCTTTTGCAAGTGCATGATAAGAGATTCTCCATGACCCATCTTCGCGAAAATCATGTTAGTGAAAATCTCATATCGCTCTTGTCTCGCGTTTTGGTGGTACCTCTCCAATAAGTCTTGGTGCATCTCGTACGGGTACATGTCCTCGTAGGACTTTTGGAATTCGGAGTTCATGGTAGCAATCATGATGCAATGTACCTTCGTTGCATCTCGCTCATGAGTTTCAAAGGCGGTGATTTCGGCTGGAGTAGCGATTTCGGTGTTGATTTTCTCGAGCTTCTCATCAAGGACATACTCCTTGTCCTCATAGCGAGCAATGTTGCGAATGTATCTTATCCATTCGCTAAAGTTCGTTCCATCGAAAGTGACCTTTTGGCAAAGGCTCATCAACGTGAAAGAACTAGCAGCAGCGTTGTTTGCGTTCGACATCTATAATTAGAAAAGGACAAAGATAGATTAGAATATGAATCCCTAATTATCACCCAATAAGAAAAATTAGGGCTAGGATCCAACAATGACATTTACATATTAGAAAAGGGATGCCGTAATCTAACATGCAAATAAATTGAAGGTAAGTGAATGACGATTCACTAATTCTCCATCACAAAAACCTAAACTATTAGCCCTAAGTGTTTTTTTTTTTGAGAATTCCTAGGTTCGGATGAGATTCATTGAAACTATTCAATGGCATGTTTAAATCTCGATATGCCCCTCTTGTTTGTGACTGGGATACCGAGGATCACAAAGCGGGTGTGAATAACCATGCAAATTCACATGGTGCCTTCATTGTAACGATCACCTATTTGACATGCCGGTAAACCACACACGCTCCATCGAACTATGATATACAATGAATCACCCTTTGCCACCTTTGCTTAGAACCAATCAGTGTGCCGGTAAACCACACACGCTCCACTAACTTCTTAGCAAGGTGCAAAGTGTAATTTCATGGGATTGCATCAATTCACTTTTCCTAAAGTAACTAAGATTGGGAAATTTTAAAATATGTGTAGTTACTTTATATTTCTTATTATACTTTTAATGAGAGGATGAGGTTGCCCTATCCTACCCGTTCGGCTAACGACCCTCCACCAATCAAGCAAGCGGTGGGTGTGAGTGTACACCCATTAAGCGCCATTTTATAGGCCGCAACCTTATACCCACCTTATAGATTGGCTTCGTGAATGAGGCCTACTAACGGTAAGACTAGCATTTAGTTATACATATATATTATACTAGTAATATCATATTAGTATAGGGTTGTATTTTAAACCTTTTAAAATCTAGGGTTTTGAAATTTAAGTTGTCTAAATTAAAACTTTTAATCATAAATATAAATTTCAAAACTTGAGGGCAAGTTTTAAACATTTAAAACATGGAGGATCAAATAACAAATAATTCCAATTAACAATTAATATCCTAATTATCTATATTTGATTTATTCAAGATTTCTTTTAAGATAATTATCAAAATAATCAAAATAATTAATTAATTATCATATAAGTAAATCAAATATTTTATTATATGATAAATATCTTTAACTAGATCAAGATTGCAGTTATATTTATCAGAAAAACGAATTAACATTGATCTAATTAGTTTATGGAAAGTTTAGATAAGATAATTACAAAGAAATCCCGAATCTGGCCATTCCTAACGCCTAGACTCGCCGAGTGCACAAGGGGACTCGCCGAGTCAGGCCTACTCGCCGAGTCCACCTTGGAACTCGCCGAGTCCATGACTCAGAAACCTAAAAATCGAATTTTGCAGGTTTGTTTCAGTTAATCAAGCAACAATTTATAGAAAACCAAGCTAGGCTCTGATACCACTGATGGGTTTTAGCCATAAGAACTTTCATATGTGTGCATGCAAAACCCTAATGCTCGGATCTAGGCTTTCTAATAAACATGCTTTGAATCTAACACTTCTAAGTACTAATTATGTTAAATAACAATATTGAAACAGATCTAGAATCATACCTTTGAGTTCCTTGTTGATCTTGAGGTCTTGGAGCTTCTAGAGTCACAAATGTCACTCTTCTAATGGCTTACAAACACCAATAGCAAGGAAGATGATTTAGGAGAGAGGAGAGGGGAGGAATTCGACCAGAGGTTCCTTACTTTAGGTTAAGTGTCGAATTCCATCAGCCATAGGGTTTATTTATACTTGTAGACTCCTTAAGGATTACAGATAAGTCCCTATCAGATAATCTTCTCTTAAGGCTATCCAAATCCATTCCTAAGATAAGCCTTTGGACGATTTTAATTATCCTATATCTTATAGAATTCGTCCATAGCATATCCAAATGGATTTACAGTCCAAAGTTTAACTATCAAACAATTGACAGTTTATACCCCTTTATTTAATTAATCTCTTTAAGTCACCAAATTAATTCTAATTAATTCTATGACTTATATTAATCAAATAACAATATATTATTCATTATATTATTCCCATAATATATTAATAATATTTACTCTCTCTTATGAAATCATCCTATCGAGTTGCTATGGTGAAGGCAACCCAAAAGGACTATGCACAACCGGATCAAATACTTGACTAATATAGTTACAGCCTTAGACACTATTCCAACAATTCAGTCCCTTCAAAGCGAGTTTAATGCCTCCAAACCATAGATCTGGTCCCCTTGGGCTGAGATACCATGTAAAGTTGCTAACTTTACGTCCATGCATGGTATCATGAGGCTAGAAACCCTAAAACTAAGCTTTATAAGGGACCTAGGGAATGGAGGAGGACCAAGACTTGATAAAGCTGGCAACTTTAAGTCCCAATAGACCATGAAATGACTAGATCTGAAGTCATAACTTCATAATATACTCAACTCCATAAATGACACTAAAACAACCTACTAAGAACATAAACTTCTCAAAGAAGAGATATAGCAAATAAATAGTCAAGGTGTCGACTTTATACCTCTAAATGGTTGCCAAAACACCGAAGATCCCAGACCTAAAGCTCCTCCCTTCGACCTTGCACCACCAACTTCACACTCCTTCAAGATAAACACCAAAGAACACTCTTAAAGCTCACTCACACTCAAAATAAGGAAAGAGGCACGATTAGCCTTTGCTCTGGACTGAGGGGGCGATGAGCGAGGCCACAATGAAACATTAAGGCCTTTAAATAGGGTGCAAAACCATGAAAATTAGGGTTTCATTCTGCCAGTCCTACTCTTTGAGTTGAGGCTCCTCGACTCGTCGAGTAGACTTCTTGCTCCGTATCCAAAATCCGTCTCTACTCGACGATTTTGGGGCCTCCAACTCATCGATTTTCTATACAAAAATGAATAATTATGAATTAAATACATACCAGGAACCAGACGTTACAATTCATACTATTATTTGAAATATTAATCATCTCATTCACCACTGGTAGTAGTTCACGTATTATCACTCAAAGTAGGCTATTTCTCTTAGCATTTTCTCAATTATTGTCTGGTACTCCATTTACGACATACTTAATAAGCTACGAGTATATCACTAATTATCAAATATATAAACTAGAAACTTATTAAGTCTATCACATAATGAATATCGATTAAGCACTTCACATATTGATTCATGACGAATCACATATAAACTAATACCACTCATTTCTTAATAGTTCTACTAGTTCTCATAATACTCAAATTAATCTTATTATCCCCTACGATACTTAGAATGTATTTAATTCCTTCGAATATCTATAAATCTTTCAAATCACTCGGGTTAATCACTCAGATTACTCTAAGTAATGACCTGTTGTTCAATTCACTTTCTCTTATTACTAGGTCAATCTCTTAGATATATCACTCAAATTAATTACTCTAACCAATCACTCCAATCAATAGAAATTATTCATATTAATTTCAATTGCTCAGACCGATATCAGTCGTTCATATTTATCTCTTCGATCACTATAAATCGCTCGATTGAATCACTTAAATTACTCAGATTAATTAACCACCCAAATCAATCACTTTGATCAATATTAATCATTTTGTTCAATCTCACTCAATTACTCGGATCATTCACTCAGTTCAATCAATTAATCAAATTATTTACTCAATTTATTAATTGATCACTTTAACTGATCATTCTCCAGACCCTTTTTAATACTCAATTATGAAATTGTTTGTCGTGTAAGTTTACAATTTCTCATATAAATTTCAATCACTTCGATAGACATTATTGTTGTAATTTCTAGATGTATAGATCAAGATTCTACATAACATCGAATTCAATAGACAATCAAATATTTGATTCTACCATAAGCCAACAACCAAACAGGGAACAAGAAATAAGGTTGCATCAAGCATTCTCAGGCTATAAAATCCGAGTATAGTTAATTTACTCAGATGCTCATAAATTACTTAGATTATTCACTCTTTTTTATTTGAATTAATTACTCGAACTATTCAAATTAGTTAGTCATATTAATTATTTTTCTTAGTCACTTAGATTAATCACTCTGGTCAATTTCTCAATTTCATTAAATCAATTACTCAAGTTAATATTATTCACTCAGATCATTCACTTGGATTCATCAGTTACTTAAATCAATTTCTTATATAAATCACTCTTAATCAATATCAATCATTCAGGTCAATTACTTGAATCACTTAGATCAATATCATCAACTCATATTGATTACTCGAATCAACATCATTTACTCATTTTAGTTACTCAATTTAATCATAATAGATCTCATATTAGGATTAGGCATCGTTATCTCTTATAGACTCAATCACAAATATCGTCTTCATGAGTAAACATAATCACATCCCATGGGTCTAAACATATAAGTATCAATAGTCTACATGATATGTTGCAATCGCCTCTCATAGATCAATCGTGTAAGTCTATCAATCATATGCATGGAATAATCATGTAAGTCTATGATCTCAATCAAAATTCTCACTTATTTCGATCTTTTACACAATGAGTTCCAATCCCCTCTCATCGATCCATTATGTAAATCTCATGATCTTAATCAAATGTTCTTATTATAGATTCTAACAGTATCTTTACTTAGGAGTTATATCACTATTTTAATTCATAGACTTGTATTATATACACTTTGGAATTTATTCTTTTAATTCTACTCAATTTATATCTATATGGACTCTAACTCAATTTCCAATAAGCATCCCATCGTAACAAGCTTCTCGTCTTGTCATAGTGTAGTTTTCTCACTCTTTCTTATCATGAAATAGTAACGTATTCACCACGTTGTGGTGCATCATCCTAAATAATCATATAACAATCTATTTTTTGTTCTCGCCGTTGAAGACTCTCATCGCGTTGCAACTACCTTAAGTACATTGCTATTAATTGATCTAACTATATTGTGTATCTGTGATTACTACACTGTGTATCTCTAGTTGTCGTGCTACGTATTTCACTATGGATCTCACAATCATACTTCACAGCTCTCTCGGCAATGCATCATGACATAATTTATAGGGAAATAATAGTATATATTTATTTATCTCAAAGTTCCTGTAGTATCAAATAATATATCTAACTCATAATTATCATATCAGATAAACTATCATTTATAATCTATGGTTAAGATTATGAATCTACTATAAGAACCTAATTCACTTAAACCAGTATCTGATACCAACGTGTAACACCCAAGATTTCAAACCAAGTACACCCCAAAATTTTGATGTATCATTTAAAAGTTTACAATAATTTTAGCGTACATTAGCACTCTAGAATACAAGTAGTTATCACAAGGATCGTACTGAATTCAAGTAGAGGATCAAGTCGGACGCCACAATAATATACCTACAAAATAAATCATTATAACAATATAAGCCTCACGGATTAGTGAATAACAGCTACTAAAACATAATCAGATAAATCATTTAAATCACATTATAACTTATTTCTCACTTATGTAACATTTAATTTATATATTTAATGGTATTATCATAACTAACCTCTTAGTGATAATCTAGTTCTCATTCACAATCCGTCCTTAATTAATAATCTATCTCTGAGTCATTAATATATTTCTCAATCGTGATCAATCTCCTAATCATCGATCTCTCTCTCTCTCTCTCTCTCTCATTCACAATTAATCTATCAATATATCTCACTATCATAATTTATCTTTCTTAATATTAGCAAATCTATATTTTAGGATCCGTCTCTTTAAATAGGAATTTATCTCTCTATCCTAATCTATCACTTGTCCATGGCTAATCCATCAATCATGATCTATCTATTTATGACTTTTTAACTCCCGAAGACCAACGCCTTGCTAAATTATTCCACATTTAGGGCTACTACTCATTTAAAATTTATCTATTTATTTATTTAATAAACAGGATGTTACATTATAACCCTTATGGTCTCAACTAAATATTTAATCGTAAGATTTAGTTACTGATCTTACCAACGGGTTCATAACAACACCATATCACAAATACCGGTAACCCATACTTAGGCCAAATATATCTCACTAAATATAACATATTGAAATCATAAATTAACTGGGTAAAAGATGATGGTTTAATACAAAGCAAACAATCCTATGTGTGCATGCAACCCTAATTTGAGGATCTATGTTTTCATTATTAAACATACAAGCATTGAACACAAAACTAGAAACCCTAGGAGGCACATGTAATTTTCAAAATTAACATATAATTAGGGTTAGGATACATACCTTTAATGTTATATTGTAATAACAACCAAATTCTTGAAGATGTTGAACTTTGGTAGCAAGCGCCACAAGTGTCGTGTCTCTAATGGCTTACAAACAAACCTGGCAACCAGGTATTACTATGGAGAGAGACGGGAAGTGGAAAATTCGGCCCTAGCCTCTCTTGGAGTGCCCTTAGACGAAATCCAACCCTATAGGGGTTTATATAGGTGATAAGGAAGGTTTAGGATAAGGCAAGTGTATCTTAGATAACCCTAATCCCTTAACTTCCTCCCCAAGGCTTCCAAGGCACCCTTAGAGCCCAAGGAAACCCTAGGACACTCTAGATTTCGTTCCATCCCTCTAAGGGAGGTTCTATAATGCTCAATGCTCAACTTTTGAACACTGTCACCTTTAGTCCCCACAGTTTCAATTAATTCCTTTAATCCTAAAATTAATTCCAAATTAATTTCTGATTAAATATTAATTAAAAAAAATATGATTTCTAATTAATATATCATATCCATAATACATTAATAAATTAATTTATTAACAAAGTAATAAATTAATAAAACATTCTTCTCTCTCTAATAATAATCCTATTCAATTTCCAGATTTGAAGGCAACCCAAAAGGAAATTGCTACGGTAAATTCAAATACATACCAATTATAGTTATAGGCTTAGACACCTAATCCAACAGTCTCCCACTTGGATAAGTCTAATAAGTATAGTTGTAAGTATAACTTCAAAATTGACTAGCAAATTTTAGCTACCAAAAGTCGTTGTCGAACTTTGATCTTTTCAGTGACGTGTCCTTAAGATAAGGGGTCATATATTCCTCCATTCTAGATATCGTATAGATTGAGACATGGATTTTAATCATTCTCTCTGTCTATGTGTTGTTTCCCAATTTATGACGACTGACAACAAACTACAATTGAAAACATCAACTTAGTCCTGGCTTGGCCAAGCGCTTAGGGTGTCATCACTAAATCATCGAGGGGCCCATAATTATCGTTTTTATCCAATTTGGGTAAAAGGACCGGATAAACTTCGACTCCATTGCTTGCTTGTATCTACTCATCAAATCATACACAACAATATTTTTTATAATACCAATTTACTGGTGTGTTTACATATTATCAATGTGCAACCGACTTGCAGAATACAACTCACACATCTCGGTTTCAAGAATATAAGATATTATCGTCTCACTAATCACTCGTGATAAAATCCATGAAGCGATCCAAGTGAGCGTGGGTTTAATCTAATACTCTAATCTTATAGCAACACTCATGAACTCTACTGCAAAATTGTGCTATGTCTAAACATTTTAGACAATCTACATATGGATTCATGACAGTCTTCATTCATACCTACTTCCAAAGTATGAATGACTGTGGAGGATTTGAATAATCTTATTATTCGGGAAATCAAAATATGCAAAGTGAAACACAAAAATAATACTAATCTCATATGGCCCCAACCCTTTGACAGTCTTCATTCATACCTACTTCCAAAGTATGAATGACTGTGGAGGATTTGAATAATCTTATTATTCGGGAAATCAAAATATGCAAAGTGAAACACAAAAATAATACTAATCTCATATGGCCCCAACCCTTTGAGTATAAATAAAACATTTCATTTAATCACCATATCTATTACTCATTATTTGTTGTTTCGGGTAATCAACTTCTTACTTGAATTATAACAACAATGGTCCCATGCACCCATCATGCACACTATGTTTACCCATGGTCCTTACTTTGTAAAATAGATCATATGAACACATTTACAATGATGCTCATTTCATAATTCCTAATCCTAATTATTAGTGTAAGAATACAAAATTCTCGCCACTACTAGAATATGTTAGATTCTAACATTTTATGCAACAGTCCTTTCGTAATGTCACGACACAAAAGACACCAAGACTGGGCCAATGAAATTACAAGTGCTCTATTGGATATTGTTGCACGACAATCCCATAGATGTGAAGTCTCACATTCAAAGTATATTCCTTTGAACATCCTTCTTGCATAAAAGTTTTTTAATCTAGACATAAATTCTTAATGTTCAACTCCCAATATGGAAACATTTTCATATTTTCCATATGACAACTCATTCTAAATAGAATCTTGTCTATTCATAATAATGTCAATATGGTCCATCCATTAGTATACTTCCAACTACTCACAAGTGACCCATCCTTGGCGAACCTTAGATTGTCCTTGACAGTTGTTTAATTATTTTAGTCAAATCCGGTTTTAGTCCCTTTTTCCCTCTTAATGCCCTAGACATTTGGAAAATTTTAGAATGGTCAAATATTACAGCATATGCAATCAATCCTATACGAGAAGCGTATGGGACCCGATTCATAATGTCTTACATAAAAGCATGATACTTTATCAGCCATTTTCCATAATATTTCTATTTGCCACGTTCTCACAATTCGAACTATGAAGAGGGATGTCGTAATCATAATCGAATTTTAAGAATGCAGTTAATATATCCTTGACTAAATTTGATTAAAATTTCTCGATCTAAGATTTTAGATGTGAAACGAAGTATAACATTCTCTCCCTTAATTATAGCAAACAACTTTTCAACCCCTGCAACTTTGGAATGTAAAACTTTTGTTTTTTGTAATTAATATTGCCAACCTGCAACACTTAAAATAATAATCATGCTCCCACTATCATGATGATTATACCCATTCCAGCATAACATTTATGCTCCCACTAGCTTTGACACGTATTCAGAAATCAGTTAAGCTTGTTGAAAACAATACTTATTGGCTTTCAAAGTTCATCTTTTCTAATATGATATGCTTCGATAAGCCTTTATCTAAGCTTCTCAAACTCATACACCTTTCCTTAGATAGCTCACATGTGTTTCTAAACTAATTCAGAAATTCTGTTACTAAGTCCCAAACGTTCAGATTAATCGCCAAATCTCACAATTCGAACTATGAAGAGGGATGTCGTAATCATAATCAAATTTGAGAATGCAATTCACGTAATCACTATCTCCTTAAAATCTCTCTTAGTGAAAGCGTTTCCTTACAATCATTTTCATGAAGGAGAGAAACGTTATGACACTTAGATTTTATGGTGTATGTGTTCCTATCCATGTGAATTTGTCATAACCATCATCGTAAGATAATGTTCGTGATAAATCCAAACTCATATGGACAGAACTTGTTCATACTTGATTTCTTGCCATCATGGGTCCCACCATTGCTTCCAAGTTATTTAGCAGTTCACTTATACTTGTCAATGTTCTTTCATTGAACAAGGTGCTTGCCTTTATGCAGTCTATTGAGAACTCGTAGAACTCATATGCATAGTTTACTAAACTGGAATGGCACACAAACAAGGATATGTCAACACGATAGGTTACAAACCTCAAGTCGTGCGCTAGTGTTTAATAATAGGTTTACTCTTGATTAGTTCTTGAAACTTTTGAAGATCATTTAGACTCCCACTGACCTCTTGACATATAAGATTCTCTTGTCAAGAAAACATTTCTTGACAAACAAATATTCAATAGTTAGTGTGGATTCTTATCAAGACAAAAACTACACATAATTGGTATTAGTTGGTCTTTATCTTATCCAATACATCACAATTTACTAATTTCAAAAGTGCAAGAGTAAGAAAAAACAATTTTCTACTTTACATCTAAAGAGTGTGTTAGAACTTCTTAAGATGCGTCACTCAATTCACAATGTTGGAGTATGACTCTAAGACTTGATTTTGGAACGAAGTATGACTCATCCTTTTGATTTAACCATTTCAACAATTTCTGATTCCTCTTCTTAGGCATACTAGTGCACTAAGATGTCGTTAGATGATTAATTGTGATATGGTTTCATAATCAACAAGACGATCATAAAACACGATACAAAAGTACTCTCCCTTCTTCTTAGATTGGAGAAACTTTTATCTTTCTGCCTAATTGATCTTCTTATTTGTTCTGCCATACATTGAAACTTTTCAATGATTCAGAATTACACTTAATCTTGTAAGCATAACCACATTTACTAGACTTTTAGTAAATCATGACCTTCACTTTGTGGTGGACTTGACTAGTGCACAACATTGTGTACCAGTTCTCCTAGTCCTTTACTTGACTCTTTGTCAAGGAATTAGTCTTAATTTTCCAAATATGAAGGTTCTCATTCATCATACAATACAATTTATATGATTCCAAGTTTCTGTCCAATTGAAACTCGGGAGACAAGAATCTTTCCTTATTTGGTAAATTCTTGACATTTCCACAAATAACATAACTAAGAATCACATCCATTTCAATATTGCTAAAACTAGAAATACACAAACGTCAATTTTTCATACATGCCATTGCAAGGAAATAAATAAATAAGACAAAAACAAAATTTTTATTTTATTTATAAAAGGTGCGGAAAAACTTGTCCTTACAATGAAATTCAAATGAAATACTATGGTATTACATATTCCTAAGCAATTTATCATAACTCTAAAAGTAGCAGCTCCAAAAATCTGATCATCGAATCATGCGATCGAAATCCATTTCTTCACGATTAGACTCAACTTACTTCTTCCTTTAAGCTTCCTCTCTTTTCTTCGATTCTACAAACATAAAAAAATGTAATCTTATCACATAATGTATTAAGAATAAAAAATAGGAAATTATAGAGTTAGTTAATGGATTTTACCTGAAGTAGAGTCATACGTCTTGACTCTCCCATCTCTTAGATCTCTCAGCTAGACAGGGCAGCTTCGTCTCCAATGCCCCTTCTCTTGGCAATAAAAGAAAATTGACTCTTTTGGAATAGCACATGGAACTACCTCAAACTTTTACTTTCTCTTATGGTCAAACTTTTTTACCATGGCATGCCTTTCGTTGCCATTGCCTATGTTCATGGAGGTTTGGAAGGCAGATCTACCAATCAACTTTTCTTCTCCAATGCGCCAAATCATTGTTAATTCAGCAACAACAAGCAAATACGTGAGATCAATGACGGTCACGTCGTGGTCTATCATATAGTACTCTCTTACAAACTCACTGTATGAGTCAGGAAGCGATTGAAGAACCCAGTCAATAGTCGGCTTCTCACAGACAACGATTCCCAACATTCTTAACCTATCAAGGTGTGACTTAATCTCTAAGACGTGTGCACACACCGACTTTCCCTCTTCATGTTTACTTGCCAAAAGGGCTTGAGTGAGCTTGAACTTTTCAAGCCTTCGAACTTGTGGGTTAGGGAGAACAATAGGAGGAAGTGGAGGAAGTGAAGCATGATCTCTTGTTCCTCGATCGAATCGTGGAATATCATCTTCATGTGGAAAGCTTGTTCCAAGGGATTTGGGAAGACCATAGTTGTCATACTTTGACATCTACAAAATGGGAGAAAAATCAAGTTAGTTGATTGATTGAGTCCTTAATAAAACACTCAAATGAGATATTAAGGCTAGGACCCAACATAATATTCTACAACACGGAAGAGGGATGTTGTAATCCGGTCGCGGAATATTTGAAGGTAAGTGAATGACGATTCACTAATTTTCCACCATGAAAAACAATATAGATATTATGTTTTAAACGTATTAAAAACTCTTAGATCCTTTGAGATTCATTGAACTTTTCAACGACATGTTTAAATCTCGATATGCCCCTCGTTTTGTGACTGGGATGTCGAGGATCATAAAAGAGGGTGTGAATAACCATGCAAATATACATGGTGCCCTTAATGTTATAGTCACCTAATCGACGTGCCAGTTAGCCACACACGCTCCATCCATCTATGACAAACATTGAGCCACCCTTTGCCACCTTTGTTTAGAGCCCATTTAGTGTGTTGGTTAACCACACACGCTCCACTAACGTCTTCGCAAGGGTACAAAGTGTAATTTCATGGAATTGCATCAAATTCACTTTTGTCTAAAGTAACTAAGATTGGGAATTTTGTAAAAACATTTAGTTACTTTATAATTCATTATACTTTTAATGGAAAGGGTTTGCCCTACCCGTTCGACTAACAACCCTCCACCAATCAAGGAAGCGGTGGGTGAGAGTGGACCCCCATTAAACGGTCATTTTATAGGCCATAACCTTATACCCCCATTATAGATCGACTTCGTGAATGAGGCCTACTAACGGTAAGACTAGCATTTAAGTTATACATATATAATATTAGACTTTTAATTTTATCTATAGTATAAGGGTGTATCTTACACTTCTAAAATACTAGGGTTTTTTTTTTAATTTATTAAAATTTTCAAAAATTAAAACCATTTAATTTAAAATCTTAAATTTTAAAAAAAACTTTTGATTTAATAATTATTCAAAAACTAAATAATTAATTAAATTATTAAGTCATATAAGGATTACCAATTTAAATTAAACATATTAAATTAATTTAATCCTTTATCCATGGATTTCAAAATTTAGGTAGGGGTATCTTTAATTATCCAATTACACAAATTACAAGATAATTACCAAAAATAACAACATACTAACTTATTCATTAGATTTCGAAATCTTCTACTTGGAGTGGAAGGAAAGGCTTTCAACCTTGCCAAAAAATTGAAAACACTAGGGTTAGGAAACCCTAGATTTCGATTCCAAGGTGGCTAAAGGAAAGGGTTTGAAAACCCTTAGGGATTTTCGAAAAACAGGGTTCTAAAACCCTAATTTTGTCTAGTTCAATCAATTTTACTAAATCTAATTGAAAACAAAAACCATACGCTCTGATGCCACTGATGGGTTTAATACAAAGCAAACAATCCTATGTGTGCATGCAACCCTAATTTGAGGATCTATGTTTTCACTATTAGACATACAAGCATTGAACACAAAACTAGAAACCCTAGGAGGCACATGTAATTTTCAAAATTAACATATAATTAGGGTTAGGATACATACCTTTAATATTATATTGTAATAACAAATAAATTCTTGAAGATCTTGAACTTTGGTAGGAAGCGCCACAAGTGTCATGTCTCTAATGGCTTACAAACAAACCTGGCAACCAAGTATTACTATGGAGAGAGAAGGGAAGTGGAAAATTCGGCCCTAGCCACTCTTGGAGTTCCCTTAGACAAAATCCAACCATATAGGGGTTTATATAGGTGATAAGGAAGGTTTAGGATAAGGCAGGTGTATCTTAGATAACTCTAATCCCTTAACTTCCTCCCTAAGGCTTCCAAGGCACCCTTAGAGCCCAAGGAAACCCTAGGACACTCTAGATTTCGTTCCATCCCTCTAAGGGAGGTTCTAGAATGCTCAATGCTCAACTTTTGAACATTGTCACCTTTAGTCCCCACAGTTTCAATTAATTCCTTTAATCCCAAAATTAATTCCAAATTAATATCTGATTAAATATTAATTAAAAAAATATGATTTCTAATTAATATATCATATCCATAATACATTAATAAATTAATTTATTCACAAAGTAATAAATTAATAAATCATTCTTCTCTCTCCAATAATTATCCTATTAAATTGCCAGGTTTGAAGGCGACCCAAAATGACATTGCTACTATCAATTCAAGTACATACTAATTATAGTTATAAGCTTAGACACCTAATCCAACATATCACGTACTCGGCCCCGTATCATCCGTACAATGGTATAACAACTCCGGTATAATCTCCCGAGAATGGCTCCCGTGCATTCACATTGTGAAAATGTATGTATCATGTCGTGACACTTAAAAGAATCTGGTTCTGCTACGTATCACACTCTATCACCGTGTGTCTCGGTGACTTAACCTTTGTAACGTCATGAGGAAGCATCATTCATGTCATGAAGATCATGTTTTCATTTCGTAACAATGTATATTCACATTGTGATGGTCAAGGGTTTGACCGTTGACTTTCTTAAAATAGCAACATACATTCGTTCAAACTTCAAACGACCATAACTTTCTCATAAGAACTCCATTTTCGATGATATCTTTATCCACGGAATCATCTAAACAAGCTCTAAAATATTACTCAATTATCTTTTGATAAATATCATTTTCTCAATTTGTAGTAATTTCATGCTCTATTTTTCTCCTACTCGCCTCATATCATTCTATATCTTCTAAAGCGATACCTGGTTATGAAAGACAAGTGTGTGTATATATATATATATATATATATATATATATATATATATATATATATATATATATATATATATAGACACATACACACTCACACTAGATTTGTGCCCGTGCAAAACAGTGACGATAAATAGTTTTTTTGGCGAATAGTTTCTTATGGGAAAATATTTATTAGATTTTATTATTAGTTATTATGTAATAAAAAATTCTCACTTTCAAATAAAATATTTATGTTAAAACCTTATATTTATATTGCTTTTTTATACTGTTGATGTAAATTAATTAGCATTGGTATTAAATTTAAGAAATGTAAATAAATTTATATACATGATTTTAATATTTGAAAATTTTTATTTTTATCTAAATTGAATTTCTTAATTACTTTTCTTTAATTCAAGTCTTCAAATTTTTAACAAGTATTAATGAATTATTTATACATAACTGATTTGTACAAAAAGCTTTGAAACCCATATCTTTTAAAATAACTAATATATTGCATTATATATATATATATATATATATATATATATATATATATATATATATATATATATATATATATATATATATATATATAGGTTCAGATGTTTAAAGTAATTATTGTGTTATTGTATACATCAATATGAGCCAATCATAATTAAATAAAAAATTAAATAACTAAATAAACAAATAAGAGTAATTTAGTAATTTGTTTACTAACTTCCAAAAATAATCCCTATAATCATGGTATTGACTTATAACCTGAATAAATAAGCGTGTCTCCTCAATCTCCTATCCGATAAAGCCCTAGCATCCTACAGGGTATTGACGCTTTCAGATCGTGTTCGGAAACCCTCACTGATCATCCAAAAATAATCGATGGAGAAAACCTCTTCATCTTCAACGAAGAGGGTAAAACAGTCAAACCAGACACAGGGATGAAAGACAAAGGCAACACTGGGGGTTATTTGCTCGGTCGACGAGAAAAAAGGGAGGTGGATCCCCGACAGACCTTCATATCTGATCTAGGTCGACTTCTTTGGTTGATCAGGAATGAAAGATGAAGGCAACAGTAGGGGTTATTTTCTCCGATAATTCGTTGTCTCTATCTTCTTTCTATTTTGGATCCTTGACTTTGATTTCAATAGAAATGGAACAAAATAGCTTGTTTTTTATTGGAAATGAAAGGGAATTTGCATGTGATTGAGTCGAGGCTTGGTCAACGAAACAAGAAGCGATAGGGTGGAATGGTGGTAGGGTGGTGACCGTGCAAGGTGGTGTTAGGCGAGACAGCAACTTCGGTTGCTCCTGTGTTTCCTAGTGAGCAGGTCAGAAACGAGAGAGAGGAAGGAGGCATTTGAAGGAATTCAGCAAAGGATAGATATTTGATCAGTTTTCTCTATGATCTATTAATACAATTGTGAATTATGATCTTTTTATAAAATTGTGAATCAAGCATTGGTGATAAGTTATTAATTTTTATCAGGTTATGGGTTTGATTGTTTCACAGGAAAGAAGCAAGAAGGAAGAACAAGAGGGAACAGCTGGTGTTGGGTGGTCCGAGGCTAGTAGTGAAGAAAGGAGTGCACGTTAGTTAAATTTAGAAAGGGTAAAGGGAACACCATTTCAGTTGTACAAAATTAGATATTTTGGGGTTGCTTTTGACAGAAAATGGATGGGTGTTTGTAGACTTGATTGGGTTTGTTGTTTTCATATGAATGGGAGAACGAAGAATACGAATGGGAAACTGTCCTCTTTTTTGTGTTGGTTTGCTGGGTACATAAGGGCAAGAACAAGATTGTTCTTGTATTTTTTGATTGTAATCCATGTGACAACATCTATTGTGAAAAGGAAACACTTTTTCTTTTGGGTTTGAGTGT
The DNA here is from genome assembly GCF_002870075.4 of Lactuca sativa. NCBI lineage: Eukaryota > Viridiplantae > Streptophyta > Magnoliopsida > Asterales > Asteraceae > Lactuca > Lactuca sativa. The sequence goes on along the minus strand of NC_056627.2, from coordinate 29,633,018 downwards.
AGTAATGTCCTGAAAACCATAATGAAATGGAATCAAAGAATGGTATTGGTGAGATTCCAATTCTATTGGAATGGAATCAGGAATTCCAATTCTGTTGGAATGGAATCACGAATTCCAATTCTGTTGGAATCATAGAAGTTTATGCTTGAAGAACGGACCATAAAATTGAAACGGACCGCATTATTCTTTTAGAATGTATTAATCGTTTTTAGATTTTGATGTTTTCTTTCCCGTTTTGAAAGTTTTTTTAGTTTTATTCTTTAACAATAAATGTAATTCTTAACAATTGTTACCCGTATTCTATAAAAAATAATGTATTTTTTGTTTTTATTCTTCAATTTATTCTTCAAGAATTTGTTAATCTACAAGAAGTTTTTAAATTCATGATCAAGAAATAGGTTCAAGAATATTTTAATTATTTATGGTTCAAGAATATTTTTATTTTTGAATATACTCATAAACATATTCTATCAGAATGTCCGAATTAAAAGAATTATAATTCGTAAAATCGGATTTTTAAAATTAATATAATCTATTATCCTTTAAAAAAATGCAATTTTCCTTTATTAAATCTATATTAATGGACTAAATTACCCTTGTAATTAATTAAGATGATATTTTTCAATTATATTTAATTTAATAATATATATTAATCACTTTCTTAAAATAAGTAAATTTGATTGGCCCACATTTATGCATATAATAACATAATAATTATTTTGAATAGAATAACCTAAACTTTTATATATATATATATATATATATATATATATATATATATATATATATATATATATATATATATATATATATATATATATATATATATATATATATAAAAGATGAAAAGTGAAGCAATTTATTTAGTAGATTATGAACTAGGCAAATACGAGTTTATCATTAGTATAATTATATGGTATCATATACTAGCAAAAATAATATCATCATACAAATGAAATCTAAAAAAATGTGTATTAGTGGGGTAATGAGTAGTATGTGAACATTTTTTTTTTTGAGTTTCTTTAGTGACTTTCTAAGACCATAGTATTGAGAGAAGGATTTGAATAATTCAAGATTTATAGCTTCTCATTTAGAAATATGATTAGTTGTTCATTAAAAAACAATTAAAAGGAAATTTTTAAAAGAGATATTTTGATGAGAATGACGTTGAATCATCGGAACTAGTACATGAAGTTTTACCTGAAAAATCATTTCGGACTGAGTATTTTGTGTACGAGAAATTAAATATCATCCTACATTTTTTCTTTTACTCATCATTATATCCGTGCTAAATGTTGACATGTGTCATATTTAATGAAATTAGTAAAATTTAAAAAAATTGTCATCATTTAACATTGATAGAAGGATAGATATAAAGAAAATATATGAGGATGTTTAATTTCATTTTGTGTACATAATTGATTAAACAATTGGTTCATTGGAAAAAATGTTTAAGCAATAGAAGCGGTATAAATACATTTTTGGTTTCTTATTCATAATAGAAATTTTAAAGTCATTAAATGTTAATGCATGGTATTCCAATAGAAAAAAAAAAGAATTGAAAAATATTACAAAATGTCACATCTTGGAAATCAATGGTGGTGATTTACTTAATGAATTGAAATTGATACAAAAAGTGTATGGGTTGAACATAATACAACCCACGCTATACTAAATATCTTGAAAAGAATAAAAAAAATTATCCAGTTTTTTTGTATAGCATACCAAATATTATTGAATATTTAAATTATAGTTGCACTAGAACTAAACTTTTCAAAATTAAAATTTCAAAATCTTATTAATGATCTACCATGTCTCAAAAGAGATTTAATGTTTTGGATTTGATTTCCATTGAGAGTAAGTTTCTTGAAAATATTGATTATGAAAATATTATAAATGAATTTGCTTCTAATACCAAAATGTTGAACTTAGAAAATAGTAATGCATTAGTTGTTTATCTTCTTTTGGAAAGTTGTTTGTAATAATATTTTATAAGATTTTTTCACCCATTAAACTTAAATCACAATAGAGAATTTACGATATGTTTTTTTTTTTTTTATCAATTTTATGTTTTAAATTTAATTATAGAGAACTGACTTAATACTATTTTACAAAAAAAAAAAAATTAAGGGTGTATTTCGACCTTCACCCAAGGCCTCGAAAATGCCGGAATTGGACCTGTTGTAGAGATACAACTTAGTAATTTCTTATTAAATAGTAATTCCCCATGTTGGTGTTAATTATGTTTAAGGGAGACCCGATCTCTTTCCAATTAAAAATGAACATCCAAATATCGTTAAAAATGGTCTTGGCTAAGACAAAAAACCGATCTGATCCGATCCCCGTTTGTTTCACCTTTATTTATATGTATGCAGGTCAACATGATTAGGGTCCATCCGTCCAATAACGTAAAGGACTGGGCTGTATATCAATATACCTAGGCCCAAGTGAGTTTGGGCCATGTGATTATTCGTGAGTCGTGACTTTCTGCTCATCTGCTGTTAGGCATTATTGTTAATATAGCCAACTTCTTTAGTATTGTGGTGGCCCTCATGGAATCGAGAATGGGACGATTGCTTTTTATTCTAACAAAACAATGTCTGTTTCGTTCACGTATGGAATAGATAAAGTTTTGAAAATAAATTATAAATTTCAATTCCTATAGCATGTCAATGGTAGTTTTCTTGTAAAGCCTTTTAATATCCGAAAGAAAAACGAGTGGAAATGAAATATTTTTTACGAATCACTCCAAATCTCCAACGAACTTAATAATTCTAATATTCTAATCATATCTTATATGTTTTGTCCATTTAGCTTTTATATTTCATAACATAACATGTTATATTTTATATGATAGATATATTTTGATATTATTTTTTTACTGTTTTTTATTACTTGTAACCACATCTGTAGACCTCTACATTATAAGATATGAACTAAATGTATACGGTCTGTAAGAAAAAAAGTATTTATTTTTTTAAAATCTAAAAGCTGTTAAAATAAACTGAAATTTATTCCATACTTTACATTAAACTGTGAAACATAAATATAAAATTAGAAATCAACGTATGCAAAAAAACCATATATTTTTTTTATCATACATAAACAAACATTAAACAAAAATAACATAAATAAAACAATAATTTTTGAATGATTATACCACGTGTCATGACGTGCAATATCAACATCCATTAGACTCAGACCACAATACTCAATATACATAAGCAAGAATTTTTCAATGATTATACCACATGCTATCCACGGTATAAAAGAAATATATCATGTGCGTTTATAACAAAATGATGAACATATCTAAGTTATATTCATAGGAAAGAATAATGGAGTTACAACTACAACAAATCCATAATAAGAAACCATTGACCAAATATGAATTCAATTTAAAAAAGTTATATTTCCAGTTTCCAAACATCTGGTGTGCCCGAATGTGTTCTTGAGCATCAGCTAAAACATGTAACCCTTCTTTCTTCTTGAATCAATCACATGTAAACTCAAGAAAATCAATTTTCAAGTGTGTTGTCAGCCCTCTTCTCTCTAAATTATTAGCTCAATAAAATTAAAAAGTGGAATAACAGAAGTTCAGTCATCAAGCCTAGTCATCAAGCCTGTTATCAACTCTCTTGGATAATTTCTTCCAAACAAACTCAATTTTAATTGATGAACACATGGTATCTATTCAAGAACAACTATTTTTCTGAAATAATTTTAATCTAAATTAAATCAGGTTACAACACAACAATTTGAAGCATTTTGTGAAAGCACATTTCAACAACAATACACAACCAATCTGATTTCATAAGGCAAATTTACAAAAATAAATAAATAAATAAATAAATTTTGATTTCACCATGTTCAAATAAGATTTCATGAGCCCTAGAAAATACGGTGAGGTTGTTACCTGGAGGGGGAAGTGGTCGGAAAGAAGAATGCAACGGAGGAAAAAGGGCGGCGTTGTTGGGGTTGACTCTGTGATATCCTCAAATTTACGGTCATTTAAAAATTTTTATTTATGCCTATTTTAAAACATAATATTTCTTTTGTTGCGGAATTGGTCCCAAAAATATTATTTCAATGTGAAATAACGTTAATATTAAACATTTTTAAAGAAACATTCGATATTGATATTCTTTCAAAACTTGGGATATCATAACTGATACAAAACATAAGCATAAATAGACCTTACATTAATTTACACTAATGATCAACATCTCCTTTAATTTTTCGGTGTAATGTATCTTCGCATGATACATGTGATACAAATTAACTTAGTGGGTAAGGTAGGGAAACCTGATGAGGTACATAGGATTTTCAACTCACAATATTATAATCTTTAATTATATATTCTTCAGCATTCAAATAACCCCATTCCCGTTATCCTCACTTTCTAATCCTAGTATAGTGATCTCGAGAGATCTTTCCTAAAGGATCTATGTCAGCAGTGTGATAACATTTTTGGCAAGCATGACAGTACAAAAGTACATGGATAGACACGACAGTACAATAGTATTTGGATAAGCACGATAGTACAAAAGTACTTGGATAGGCACGACAATACAATAGTACTTGGCTAGGCACGACAACACAATAGTACTTGGCTAGACACAACACTATAATAATACTTTGGATAGGCACCATAGGTCACAACTTACTAATTTTCACAACTCTTACTTTGTAACACATGTGTTTTTGATTGGTTAAGCTTATTTGTAACAAAGACCTAAGATGGAGTTTTGAAGGAAATTATGTGCCACAATGTGACAATAATTAACTGATCGTTTGATTTTATTGACCACCACGACATGGCTAAGGAAGGCCGCAACGTGACAACTTTTTAGACACAAGTCCATGACTCTTTTAGGGTTCCCTTCGTATTTAAACCCCTATAATCCATTTTTAGGGTTCCTTATCAGCCTCCATAAGTCCTTTTAGATTCTAAAAACCCTAATCCTTTCCTCATTTGTTTGAACCTTGTTTTGGGTGCACTTGTAACATCTAAAATTTCAAACCAATTTAAAATTTTTAATGAAAATGCATTCTAGTTCATAGGAGTCTTCAAAGTCAAAGCAAAAAAGAATGGAGAAACAAATATTGAAACGAATCAACCAAAGAAGCCAAGATGGAGACGAAGAAAGAAAGCTTCTGAAACTGTTCCTATTCCCTCAACATTCAAAATGTAGTAGTTGGTTATTTAGATATTATGTATTAAGGATCAAAGTGGTTTTTGTAATCATAGTTTCATGTTATAATGTTATATTTATTAAATTTGTAATAATATTTTTTTTAATTTATAATTATTTAGTAATGTTATATTTAATGTTATATTCTTAGAATTAACGTTATATTTATTAAATTTATAATAATTAATGGTCTCCGATTAATCCCTCGATTAGTTCCCGCCTAGCCGATTAATTCCTTGACTACAGTCCACCGCCAAGCCTACGTCGAGCGATTTCCGCAACCTTGATTATAGGTATAAAATACATATATAGTTTAAATCAAATAAAACATGTATATTTTGTTCATTCAGTATAAATATCAAGAACATAGATAATATGCACACATAACACGTAATTTATATTAAATACTTCATATCTATGTGTATGATGAAAGTAACTATGCACTCACTTGACTAGTTTATGGTTACTAACTATTGTCGTGGCTCCAACCTTAACACTGCTTGCCAACTTTATTATCTTGCTGAAACCGTATCTCGGACGTTTGGAATTTCAATAGAAGAAATACAACACTTTAAGCTATTTATATTTGGTTGTAATATATGCTGCTATGCGGATTAATATGATTTTTAAATTTTAAAAGCTCTAATAATATTTTGATTATCCTTTAATTAATTTTTAAATAACTTCTTGGTATGTAACAATGAAAAACGATGCATATTTATACTACATTTTAAAACGCTTAGTCATTTAAGAAAAACCAACACAAACCAACATGTATAACCTTTGTTAAATGAAGACGTACAGACTACTTAAATTCACTAACATGTATCATTTTAATTAATAAAATATGTACGACATTTCTTATATTTCTTACACGTATGTTGGTTTGCAATTTACAAATTATACTTACATTTAGGGTCTTACAGTTATTTTTGTATTAACACAATATATCATTTAAGTTACATTATAACCCCTTAACTATTTATTAATAAAATCATTACACTCTTTATAATAAAACCGTATCCAAATTTATAATCAATAACTAACGTCGTAAAAAGTATCCAGTCAATTATTATCGAAAAACGGAAAAATTATCGTTTCATTATTTGGGTTCACCCTTAAATGTATTTAGACCGAATACGTCTTATATAATTTGAGATTTTACAATCGTTAATTTTCGTTAAGATTATTTATCCTAAATAATATTTTGTTTAAAAATGTTATTTTATCACTTTTCGATAAGTTTATAACAAGATTTATACAAATATTACATACCCATAATATTTGTCCACATAACACGTATATAATAAATAAGTATTTATATAACTTGTAACACATATGTATACGAAGTAAATTTATCCTATCTAATTATTTGATAAAATAAATATTTATTATTATCCTCTTAATGTCTAGCGTAACTCTCGGGCGTTATAGGTGGTGCCCAATTTATTAATTATGTATTTATTTAATTAGTTAATCATTTAACTTTAGGAGTTGGAAACCCTATTTAGAGTTTAGAAAATCCTAATATCAACAAAACCCAAATTTTGGAGTTGGTTGGGACCTGCGTTAAAACTATTAATTAAACCTAAAATAACAACTTAATAATTCTCCATAATTAACTTGATGCAATATTGGACTTAATAGATTAAGTCCTTAATGGGTTTAGTGAGGAACACTAACCCTAGTTATCATTTTATGTAAAAACCCTAGAATCGAGGAGCTCTATTTTGGGCAATAATCGGGCACGTATTTGGGCTATTGACTGGATTATTATTTCATCCAAGAACGACTAAGTCAAACCTAAATTAGTCATACCCTTAAGTGATTAAGTCCTTAATGGTTTAACTATTCTTACTCAACCCAAATCGTCATTTTATGTAAAACACTAATCGCCATTTCATGTGAGGACATCAATGTTGTAAGTGACTATAACCTGCGATCAGGTATTGACTGTGTAACATCCCAAAAATATGACAAAAAAATTCTTTATTAAAATAACCATAATTATCAAAATCATTTCATCCAAAAACATGAGTCATAGTGTCACACCCTAAAACCAAGAATGGCAGAAACGTTCTGGGGCGGAGGACGTCATGTACAGTATCACAACAATGAAAAGTAGTAAACAAGCAACAACATCATCCATTGCATTAATAATATAATTTTAATACAAATGTTCAGAAAAATTGTGATAAACACTAAAGTATAATCAAAATGAAAGATGAGTCTGGAAAGAGCTCCATCTTCTCTAAACCTTGCATCGGTACTTGTCTATTGATGACCTGAGGATACAAGTATTTTGAAAGCGAGTATCAGTTTTAAAGCTGGTGAGATCATAAGTATTTTAGTATCTTAATTTATATGTAAGAAATTGTTTGTATATGAACTGTAAGTATTGAAAATGTATATCAACTGTAAGTATGAAAATGTTTGTAAAACAACTGTAAACGTTTGAAAAACCCTAGAAATCCCTATGATTCCTACTATTATATAATGATGTCTTCTACCAAGACCTAACTGTTCTAAATGTAGTCTTCTACCAAGACTTAACTGTTCTAAATGTTCGTTTCTTGTAAAAGTGTGTAATTTTCCCAAGTGTAACTATCATTAACAAAATATAGTTTGTACATTTAATGTTTAAGTGAAATGATCATTAAATATATGTAAAGGGTAAATTAATGTAGTACTGTAGTGTTGTATTATAGGAACTACTGCTGTACTAACTACCTTAAACCGGATTTATATTAAGGTATTATGTGATAAATTGTATCATACTACCGACTAGGTAACACGACAATGTAGGTCATAAAAAGGTATGACGTTTGGCACCCGCATACCTGCAGGTCTGGCTGTAGCTAGCAGCAAGGTGTAGGATAGTCAATCCAGTATAGATTTATACGCAAACTCATGCTCTCCCTCCAAGAGACTATGGCTACAACTCGGGCCATGACATTGAAGGCATGCTCCGATACAGTGGATCACAATTATGTTAACTTATTCATGTATATGTAATGTATTGTTAATCGTTCTAGTATCGTTGTATATGTTCTCTTTCTAGTATAGTTTTATATGTTCTCTTCCTAGTATAGTTGTATATGTTCTCTTTCTAGATGTATCTATTTAAATGTAATCATGTAAGCATATCTATGTAATAGTATAGTTATGTACTGTAATGTTCTACGTGTGCTAGCTGTAATGTGTGGTCTCTCTCTATCTAGCATGTATAGGCTCATGAATGAACTGACTCATTGTATGATATCATGTTCTAGTAATAGATCTAGTATCTTCCTAAACTACCCATATGGTAGCTTACTAGTAATTTAACTGGTACGTATGAACATGGATGTATACCCTTGCTACCCAAGGGCATTGGATGAACTAGAAGGACCTTTATGACTATATATGTACATATGATATATAATTAATATTTAAACAACCTTCCGACGGATACCCGATGTCCCACCAGACCACATCTCAAGTGCGAAAAGGAAATAGGGTGGATAGCCTTCCTAAGTCTTTTAAACATTTCTTATATAACTATACATATATAGGCATGCAATTGATAATATAAAAGCATAAAATAAGTTTTGTAAAACCTTTGAACATAATTATTATCTAAGAAAAGATCGACTTGATGTCAATCTATAAAACGGGTTGGAAGCATGGGTTTGATAAAACAGATTAAGTATAAAGAAACATTTGTTTGAAACAAAATTGTAAATGAGTTTGAAATGAAACATACAGAGTAAAATGTACAGTTTAATAAGGAGTTTTAAACATATAAAGTGTTTATGAAAAACATTTGAAGGAAACTGTTTGGTAAAACGGCTAATGAGTAACCAATCATTTGAATGCTGCTTTTTAATCATATGTGATTGATATAATAACTAGCATGATTCTACTTGTATCCCCCCTTAAAACATTTAAAAACAGTTATAACATTGATTAAGGGGTATGAACTCACCTGTTTTGGGTGATACAGATGAACTGAAGAGGTAGGACTGCTAGGTGTCAAGTGAAGTCTTGAACACACTCTATGATCCTAGTTAACATATAATATCACATATATGTAACCAATTAGTCTATAAACAACTAACAAACAAGTCAAGACACCCTAGGACATGCTAAACACCTTTATCAAGTGTTATTAGCCTCTAGGATTGCATCTAAGTGTTTGTAGGGGAAGCTATTGTGTGTAGGGCTCAAGGAAAACTCCACCATGAGGTTCACGGCCCTAATGATCCTACTAAATGAGTTTACGGTCGTAAACTCATGATTTTACGGTCGTAAACTCATGAGTTTACGGTCGTAAGCTCATACTTATGTGACCATTTTGTGTTTGATGCTCTACAAGACCCTAAGAAGCATTTCTACTTAATGGCTTGGTCTATGGAAGAGTTTAGGGCATTATATAACTCCTTTTAGGAGTTTACGGCCCTGGGACCAAATCCCTTGCAGATTACGACCTTAATCTCCCTTGGAAGGGTGTTTTTGGTGTTTTCAAGTCCCTAATTTAACTAGGAACTAAACTAGGCGATTGTATAAGGCTTTAGAAGAGTTTATAGCACCATTTGGCCCTATTGTTTGGAGTTCACGGCCCTGGAACTTCTTGGGCCGTGAACACCTTACTCTTGGTGTTCTAATGGTGTTTTCTAGTCCTAAACTCATTAGGGTACATGTCTACTAGTCTTTTGGCTTAAGGAAGGCTTTTAGGGTGTTTTGGCACCTAAAAATGGAGTTCACGGCCCAAGAACATCCTTGGCCGTGAACTCACTTCTCGCCTTTGTTTCTTAATGATTTTGTGGTCTAAACATGTCATGGTAGTTTCTAGGGTGAGTTCCAAGGCTTGGAGGGACATTGGGCACACTTTGGCCCTTATAAAAGAGTTTACTCCCCAAGGTGTTCTTGGGCGGTAAACTCTCAGATCTTAGCGTTTTCCCAAGATTTCTAGTGTATTAAGCATATAAGAAGCTTTAAAACAACACTAGAGAGAAGTACTCACTTTCCGGAATGAAAGTCCGAAGATCCTTGAGAGAGAATTCGGCTTTTCTCTAGTTGGAAATGTAACTAATGAATAAATATGGTTCAGAATCCTATATATAGTCCTGGGATTTTTGGCAGAAAATATTTTATTCACGAAATGTACTCTAATATCATAGAGTTTTGAAATAACAGTGTTGCACAAAATCCTAGTGCATCCACTCTCCTGATATCTCCTTAAGTGTAAATCCTGAAATACTCAAACTTATACCCAAAAGTCTGGAAATTCATTGTAACTATTTTAACCTCTATTGACTTGATATGGTTTGTACGGAATGGAAATTTCGGGTCCTGGGTTGGTATCCCAACGAACCTTCACTAGTGGGCGACTACGTTGCTTCGTCCGCTTGACCTCTATGCCTAGGGTCACTACGGTTCTAATATGAATGCGAGGATCTCGTTAATCTTGATCTCGTCGAGTAGGCTTACGCGGGTCCTAACGGAAAGGCATGGTTTTAAGATCGAGAAGCAAAGAGTAAATGTACTTTACTGAGTTCGTGGAGTAGGTCTAGTTCGCAAGGTACAGGACCAATTCTGGTAAGAATCTCGGAGGTCCTATGTATCTTGGATTTAGCTTTCCACGCTTTACGAAGCGTATTATGCCATTCCCAGAGTGAGACTTCCTAAAGAATTTGGTCTCTCACTTGGAATTCCAAAGGTTCTTTCTCTTGCTTATCTTCCCCATCAAGGGTCACCCCTTGCTGGGTCATGTTAGGGTGCAAAGTCATGCTTGGATGTAGTGTTTTAGGCTTTCCTCTTTGTATGTGTAAATGGGTTGAGTCTTTCCTATAAATAGGAAGTGAGTAACTCCCATTATGTAAGAAGTGAACCATTTGGAGTGTTAGACTAGAGAGAGAAAATTTGCACAAACCCATTTGTATAATCTTTTTAGATCTAATAAGAGCTTACAAAGATTTATTTTCTCCATGTGTTCTTGATTTTACATGATGATTCACTAGATCTTTCTAATTCCGCACATGCCATCATAATCAACACCACAACAATTGGTATCAGAGCGGGTGTTCTTGATTTCATCAAGAATTGATCCTTGATGGCAATTTTGATTTAGTGATTCATTTTATGATCTTGGATCTTTGGTTTTTAGAGAGTTTTTGGATTCTAGAAATCAAATTCATCTTTGATTCTATTCATAATTCGATTTTCTTCACTAGAATTCGAGTGATTTTTACTTTCTCTCTCTAGAAAACCCATTCAAAATCACTTTCTCTCTCTAGAATTCTTCAAGTTTTTGTGATCATGGTGAATTTGCCTTGCAATTCTTGGATTTTGATCGTTGAAGGTATCAAATACAAAGTCAATAAAGATCAATATTATGGGTTTGTGTTAAACAAGAAGATATATTGGGGAACTATGGTTTCTTATGGAGGATTGAAGGATGATCATGGAAGCTTGATATTTCAACCACTTTGTGAGATCAAATGGTTGGCTGATGTTACATGTTCCATAATATCACGTAGTAGTGATAAGATTGGAGAAGAAAAATATTTGTTCGATAAGAAATATGTTTCTCTTGTTGAAAACCCAAATGATCTCCGTGCTCTTAAGGTTGTTGAAGTTCTTGACAATGGAGTTCAATGTGATGTTCTTGATGTTCAAGAAAAAGGAGTTCAAGTTGATTCTCAAGATGAAAAAGTTTTTTGCTCAATTGGAGTTCAAACCGATGATATTTTGTGTTCTTGTGATTCGTTTGAAGGAATGATTCCTTATCGGAAGCCGGTGATCCAAGAAAATCACAAGTATCAAACTCTAAAAGATTTTATTCAAATTTACAAAGTTGATGTTGTGGAAAGTGGGTTTGTTCATGAGATCAAGTCTTCAAGATGCAAAAAGATGAGAAAGAAAAAGAAGAAGAAGATTAATCGGAAAAATAAGCGGGTTACTCACAAAAATCGTAAAATGTTGTGAAGCCAAAATCCGTGAAACAAATTTGGGTTCTAAAGCAACAATCTCCAAAGGTTGCATTGAATTTGAAGTCAAAACCCAAATGTGTTGGTGGTTCTTTTGAAGATGTTCTTGGTTTGATGAAGAACACGAAGAACATGAAGAACGAGTTGTATATCTCGCATGGTGGGTGGTACAATGTTCGATTTGGAGATTTTCTCATTCCGACAAAAGAACCAAGATCTTCCAAATTTGATTCGTTTGTTGAAAATGGATCTCAATTCGTCAAAAAGGTATCTCAAATTCTCAAATGGATTCCAAAACGTCCATGATTTCAATTCGTATTTTTCGTTTTTCATTTTTGATCGATTTGCCTCATTGGATCTAATCCGTTTTAACCTCATTGTTGATCCAATTATTCTTGTTAAAGATCAAAATTCCAAATGCTAAATCACTTATTGTTCATCACGTGCCCAATCAATTTCAACAAATTCATTTTGTTTAAATGATTTATTGTTCATCAGATTTGTAAGCCCATTGTATCAAGTCCACTACACTTCTCGAGTTCATTGTTGAGCCCAAGATTGATTTAAATCCGTTTAACACTTTTTCAGTCTTGTTCGCCTTCTGTTGTTCGCATATACTTTATATTTCTTTCATCGTTTCCTCATTTGTTCATCGATTGTTCTATGAAATCTGATTTCATCTCATCATTACTAACAATCATTTGTTTTTGATTGTTAATTTGAATTTAGAAATCGATTTCATATGATTTGTAATATGATGATATCGATTATATTGAGCTATATTTGAGATATCGAAAATTGAGTTTTTGATCTTGATATTCTGAGTCAAGAACACTTGAAATCGATGAAGAACAGTTGTTTGAACACCTTTTGATCTGAAATCGGACCTCAAAACCATTGATTTCGTGTTTATGATTTGTTGACTTTAAAAAGTCAAACTGTAAAATATTCAAAATCGATTTTGGAGGTTGTTATAATCGATTGATAATGTGGAATCGAAATTGGATCGATGGTTGTAATAACCATTTCGAAGATTTGATTGCAAAAGAAATGATTTTTTGTCGACTGATTTTGGTAAATCGATTGATTTGGAGTCGATTTTGGAAAGAAATGGATTTTATCGTTAAAAATTTGAGATCGATGGATTATGTTTCAGGAAGATTTCGAACGGATGGTCACAGATTGTGGTTATTGGAGTCGATATCTCAAAGTCGATGGCATCACTTAATGAATGGATTCGCTTTTGGATATAGAGTTGGAATGATCGAGATTGAAGAACTGATTCAGAAAACTCAATTTTGGAGTCAATATAAGAAGGGTCGATTTCAGCTTGTGTCGATTGGTATCGACTGCGAATTCGATTTTGAGTTTGATTTACTGGGAGTCGATATTGCGAAGGATATATGGGAGTCGATGTTGATGATTTGGTTTCGCATGTACATTTGCATCTCCAATCGTAATTTGGGTGTTCGCATTGTAAATTGGTCGATTGGGTTAATGGTCTCAACTGAGTTCGCATATAGGTGAATCAATATTATGTTCGCATCTGGGTCTCAAGAATAATGTTCGCATTAGATGACTAAATGAAAATGCGAATGGTTGAAGAAGATCATTGTGTTGTGTTCGCATATCTTGTTATAGTGGATGAAAGATGCGAAAGGTGTGAGAATGAAAATGCGAAGTCTTTTACAGTATAACGTGAGTTGGGGAAGAAAGCAAATAGTTTCGCATTTGGTCCCTGATCTTTTCATGAAATGACAGTTTATACCCAACTTCGCAAATGGGTAATAATTTTCTGAGATAATGAAGATTTTACAGTTCTGGTCCCTACAGTTTGTGCGAATTTACGCTTTATGCCCAGTTTCGCAAATGGGGTAGAGTTTCGCATATTTGGCTGTTTTTGGCGCAACGGGTCCCTGCAAGTTTCAGAAAGTGACAATTTCTACCCGGTTTTTGAAAAACCTTGCAACTTTCACTCAAAAAGTCAAAAATTTTCATAAATTGGAAATTTTTTGTGGTTTTTCGTGATTGTTTTTCCGTGCAAGATTTTTGGTGATTCATTTTTGGTACACATCAAGGGGGAGTATTTTATTGTCTATTCCTCGGGCGCTTCTCATCCTTAGTGGGTTTTATAATCATTTTTTGATTATAAAAAGGGGGAGAATGATGGGTATTCGAAGCTTCTCGGGTTTGTCGAATATTCGTTTGCGGATTTGAAGACCGGTGTTACTTCGAGGGGGAGTTTGGTCTTAATCGCGCTAGCTCGTTGGAAATTGAAGCCGGACATCCAATCCTTACTTTGAGGGGGAGAATGTTAGGGGGCAAAGTCATGCTTGGATGTAGTGTTTTAGGCTTTCCTCTTTGTATGTGTAAATGGGTTGAGTCTTTCCTATAAATAGGAAGTGAGTGACTCCCATTATGTAAGAAGTGAACCATTTGGAGTGTTAGACTAGAGAGAGAAAATTTGTACAAACCCATTTGTGTAATCTTTCTAGATCTAATAAGAGCTTACAAAGATTTATTTACTCCATGTGTTCTTGATTTTACATGATGATTCACTAGATCTTTCTAATTCCGCACATGCCATCATAATCAACACCACTACAGGTCAAAGTCGTACGGGTTTCTTTGAATTGCGAGGAGTTCTGGATGAACTATGACAGTAGGTCTGTAAGACCTAGAATTTGGCGAATGTCTGTCGGCGTCTTCGGTGTTGACAAATTCTCAACAGTTTTGATAAATTGACAGAGTACTGAGGAATTTCCACACCATTAATAGTGTGTCTTAGGAAATTTTGACTCTTCAATTCCAAAACTTGTATTCAGAGAACTTTGCGAAGAGTTTCTCAGAGGGTAATGTTTTCGCGGGCTCCTTCTTACTACGAGGGTAGATAAGTAAGTCGTTACATGGAGAATGACGAATTGATCTAAGTAAGAAGGACGGAATCTATTCATTAAACTCATGAATGCTTCGGGCGTATTGGTCCTATCCGAGGGGTATCACTACGAACTCGAAGTGTCCGCATCGAGTTCGGAAGGTAGTCTTCCGGACGTCCTTCCCTAACACTCAAACTGGTGATATTCGAATCTCAGGTCCATTTTTGAAAGTCATCCTTTCTTTGCGTTTGCTTAACCAATTCATCTATGCGGGGCAGAGACAACGATTTCTAATGGAAAATCTGGATGGAGTC
This sequence comes from Lactuca sativa, assembly GCF_002870075.4. NCBI lineage: Eukaryota > Viridiplantae > Streptophyta > Magnoliopsida > Asterales > Asteraceae > Lactuca > Lactuca sativa. The sequence continues at coordinate 29,617,662 of NC_056627.2, read as the reverse complement.
CTCGATAGTCGAGGTACATATGATGCAATCCGTCGATCTCTGAAAGAATAAAACCGGAGCTCTCCAGGGTGAGAAGTCTGGTCTTCCAATTCTATTGCTGAGTAGCTCGCTAAGTTGTCTGGACTGTTCTTGTATCTCTGTGAGTGTTTAGACTGAAGGGCGATCTGTTTATGGGAGTCATACTGGGTTCTAAGTTTGTTCACATGACGATGCGATTACTCGTAGTCTTGGGCAGTTCTCTGTCCTGAAGTTCATATTAGAATTCATACATGGTTCAATGATCACCATTTCGTGTATACAAGTCGTATATAGTTAAGATTGAAAAGGTAGTCGAATAAGTGATTCTTCTTTAAGCTCACATCCCATTGAGGAAAAGAAGTTAGAGTGGAATCATCAATTCTAAACCTGTAGAACCTTGATTATATATCACTCTTATGTATACATTCTTCAGTGATAGATCAACCGTATGAATCTTTGAATTGAAATTGACATATTGTACGAGTGGTACTTCGGGGATTTCTTTAGAAGGAAAAGAAAATAAATATGAGGTACTCCATGCATGAGTACTTCGGTGTTCTGATATGACGGCTTCGATAAAAAGACGTTTACTGAGAAAGAGATGTACTTATGAAGCTTGTATGGTGCGGATCAAACTGAATCTAGTCGTATGGTAATGTCGGAATCATAAAGAAACTTAAAGACATTAGATTTGAACATAAGGCGTTACGGACAAACACAACCGTGCAACCATCAACAGAGATACAATACTTTAGACTTACTACAAGACCATTATTGCGAATGAGATATACTATAAAAGACAAGTATACACAGCACGAGCATCCCTATACCGACATGATCCCGCAAAAGATAAGACTCTAGTTGCACTAGTTCTGGATAGTTTATAAGTCTGTTACAACGAAACGCCTAAACTACATTAACGTGGGTCCGGAGTATTCTCTCCTGCGGTGGTGGTCGGTAGCATACTTCCGTCTGTGCCAACATTTGTTGCCTCTGGGCAGTTCCTTTTGTAGTGACCAACCTTGCCACAACCGTAGCAAGTCTGGTTCACACCGGTGTTGGGAAATTGGTTGATCGGCCTTGTTAGGATCTTGCAGTAACGTTTGGTGTGCCCCTTTTTGTTGCAGTTTGAGCACTACATCTCCCGACAAGGTCCATGGTGGTGATAACTGCATTTGATGCATTTTGGGAGATTCCCAGCATATTGTCTGGCTGGGTTAGGGACAATTGGTATACCCGAAGGGATGGTAGTAGGAGGTACAGATGTCGTAGCTGTGAAGGTCGTCACCGGTGGTTGTTTCTTGTTCGCCCTCGAAGTGATATGTCCTTCTTTTTAGCCGAAAACTTCTGTTTGCTACTCTTGGTCTCGGGACTCGGGGTGTCGTGGTAGTTTGCTGTTCGTTGAGGTGTTTGATTGTTACCCGGATTGGAATTGTTGTTAACAATCCCGCTAACATTTGCGTTGTTAGCGTTAAGGTGGGTTAGAATAGCTGACACGGCAGCCGAGACTGTAGCTTGAAAGGTAGTCGCATCAATCTGAAGGGTCGGTGCTTGGTTGATGGGTTGATCGTTTTTCCTTGGCAACATGATTCTGTTCCAAGGGAGGAAAATGAACTTGTGAGCGAGCATGGTTGAACCTAGACGTAGTTCGACTGTTTATGTAAAGAATAGAAGTATGTTTTCATGATTTTGACCTACATCCCTATGATGCAGTCCTAATACGGATTGGAAGTATGTTCGCGAAGGTTTTGACCTACATCCCTATGATGCAGTCCTAGTACTGAGTGGAAGTAAGTTTGTAAAATGGTCTCAAGACGTTTGTTGTTCAAGTTGGGGTATTGATGGTTGGTGAATAACAGGATCCAACCACTAAAAGGGACTTGGAAATGTCTCCGGAGTTAAATTACTATAGTCCAATGACTTGACTAAAGCATGTTTTAGATAGACTCCAATGAAAGTATGATAAGAGTACTTGAATAAAGAGTGACACAGAAGTTAGCCGACTGTCAATATCTTTGATATTCATGACGTAAAAGTTCGGGAGAATGACCATGTAAAAGGTCTTACATCATAACTAGAGAAGATAGTCCTTGACAGCATAAAGACCTAACCAAAAGTACCTACGATACAAGATAATTTCATAGAAAATGCCACATCGGGAAAAGACAGAAAAACGATTCCTTTTAACAAGGACAATAAAGTAAAACATCTACTACTGGCGACGGTCATCCCTATGGTGAACTCTCAGTTCATCCAGTTGACGTTCCACATCAAGTAGGTATCTTTCGTACACCCTCTGGCGTACTCGGAGCTCTATGACTTTGGCTCGTGATTCGCCTAGTGCTTGCAACAGGGTTTCATGGTTTCTCTCAGATCTCTCACGAGCATCTTCTAGACGAATGGTGCGGAGGGTATGCAATCTCGCATCGGCGACAACTTCTGTGATCTGATGTAGGGTTGTCCTGCCCTGAATCTCATTTCGGGCCACTCTGCGGACCAAGATTGGCAAGATTCTGTCTGCTGAGCCCCCATTGCTCAGGTCATAGAAGCTTCGATCACCATTAAATGGCATGGTCTGGTTTTGTCCTTTGCTCCATGTTTCCAAACATTCCACCCACTCAGGCGTCGGGCCATGAAAAGCCTGACAAGGGTTAGGAATTGGAACGGGAGCTGCCTGGGGTAGGTTCTCAACCTCGGGTTCGGAGTTAGCACCGTCCGAAAGGTTTTCATCATGGTGATCATTCAAAGGGATATGATGATCATTCTCTGGTTCTTCTCCAAACCAACCAGCTACGACTTCATTCGGAAGATACTGGTTGCCGTGGGGATGGAGTCCAACCATGTTATCTACGCGAGAATTGGGGTAAGAAAATAATTATTAGACGAACTATCTAGATAATTATTTAGAAAATCTTCATTAGTTACATCACTATTTGTGAAGTGCATACTACTTATATGTAATCGAAACAGGATAGGCCTTCGAATAAGTGACCTTAACTCCAAATTCACACAGAATAGGGGTAAAGTAAAATTTTCACAGATCCTAAGTCTATAACATCCTAATTACATATATCCTTAGTGTATCCACTTAGAAACTATCAACTTAGTAATGAAGATCCCATTTTAGTTCTCAAGTATAAAGTACTTATAGTAACACCAAATACTCCTATAGTATTTTAAGTTTAATGTTATGTTCTACTACTCTCATTGTGGTATTGTTGGTAAAATTTTAGACTTGTTGCAACCACACAACTACACTTAGGCACATGCCAGTCAACCCTCAGATAATATAGGCGATCAGGCTATATCTTCCCAGTTTTGACCATATGTCTCTAAGTCCACCTGTGTTGCCCAACAATCGTAATTCTTTTGTATTGTCCTAACGACACTGATTTTAGTATGAATGCAGACACGTATACTTACTTAAATATTTTGTTATTTAAATTATAAACTCTTGGTCAGAGTATTTTAATCCTAATGTATTTATAGTTAGTATATCTTTTATGGGTTGATATACTTAATTCACTACAAACAATGCTCTGATATCAATCTGTCACACCCCAAAACCAAGAACGGCGGAAACGTTATGGGGCGGAGGACGTCATGTACAGTATCACAACAATGTAAAGTAGTAAACAAGCAACAACATCATCCATTGCATTAATAATATAATTTTAATACAAATGTTCAGACAAATTATGATAAACACTTAAGTATAATCAAAATGAAAGATGAGTCTTGAACGAGCTCCATCTTCTCTAAACCTTGCATCGGTACCTGTCTATTGATGACCTAAGGATACAAGTATTTTGAAAGCGAGTATCAGCTTTAAAGCTGGTGAGATCATAAGTATTTTAGTGTCTTAATTTATATGTAAGAAATTGTTTGTATATGAACTGTAAGTATTGAAAATGTATATGAACTGTAAGTATGAAAATGTTTGTAAAACAACTGTAAACGTTTGAAAAACCCTAGAAATCCCTATGATTCCTTCTATCATATAATGGTGTCTTCTACCAAGACCTAACTGTTCTAAATGTAGTCTTCTACCAAGACTTAACTGTTCTAAATGTTCGTTTCTTGTAAAAGTGTGTAATTTTCCCAATTGTAACTATCATTAACAAAATATAGTTTGTACATTTAATGTTTAAGTGAAATGATCACTAAATATATGTAAAGGGTAAATTAATATAGTACTGTAGTGTTGTATTATAGGAACTACTGATGTACTAACTACCTTAAACCTGATTTATATTAAGGCATTATGTGATAAATTGTACCATACTATCGACTAGGTAACACGACATTGTAGGTCGTAAAAAGGTATGACGTTTGGCACCCACATACCTGCAGGTCCGGCTGTAGCTAGCAACAAGGCGTAGGATAGTCAATCCAGTATAGATCTATACGCAAACTCACGCTCTCCCTCCAAGAGACTCTGGCTACAACTCGGGCCATGACATTGAAGGCATATCACAATTATGTTAACGTATTCATGTATATGTAATGTATTGTTAATCGTTCTAGTATCGTTGTATATGTTCTCTTTCTAGTATAGTTGTAAATGTTCTCTTTCTAGTATAGTTGTATATGTTCTCTTCCTAGTATAGCTGTATATGTTCTCTTCGTAGTATAGTTGTATATGTTCTCTTTCTAGATGTATCTATGTAAATGTAATCATGTAAACATATCTATGTAATAGTATAGTTATGTACTGTAATGTTCTACGTGTGCTAGCTGTAATGTGTGGTCTCTCTCTATCTAGCATGTATAGGCTCATGAATGAACTGACTCATTGTATGATATCATGTTCTAGTAATAGATCTAGTATCTTCCTAAACTACCCATATGGTAGCTTACTAGTAATTTAACTGGTACGTATGAACATGGATGTATACCCTTGCTACCCAAGGGCATTGGATGAACTAGAAGGACCTTTATGACTATATATGTACATATGATATATAATTAATATTTAAACAACCTTCCGACGGATACCCGATGTCCCACCAGACCACATCTCAAGCGCGAAAAGGAAATAGGGTGGTTAGCCTTCCTAAGTCTTTTAAACATTTCTTATATAACTATACATATATAGGCATGAAATTGATAATATAAAAGCATAAAATAAGTTTTGTAAAACCTTTGAACATAATTATTATCTAAGAAAAGATCGACTTGATGTCAATCTATAAAACGGGTTGGAAGCATGGGTTTGATAAAACAGATTAAGTATAAAGAAACATTTGTTTGAAACAAAATTGTAAATGAGTTTGAAATGAAACATATAGAGTAAAATGTACAGTTTAATAAGTAGTTTTAAACATATAAAGTGTTTATGAAAAACATTTGAAGGAAACTATTTGGTAAAACGGCTAATGAGTAACCACTCATTTGAATGCTGCTTTTTAATCACATGTGATTGATATAATAACTAGCATGATTCTACTTGTATCCCCCCTTAAAACATTTAAAAACAGTTATAACATTGATTAAGGGGTATGAACTCACCTGTTTTGGGTGATACAGATGAACTGAAGAGGTAGGACTGCTAGGTGTCAAGTGAAGTCTTGAACACACTCTATGATCCTAGTTAACATATAATATCACATATATGTAACCAATTAGTCTATAAACAACTAACAAACAAGTCAAGATACCCTAGGACATGCTAAACACCTTTATCAAGTGTTATTAGCCTCTAGGATTGCATCTAAGTGTTTGTAGGGGAAGCTATTGTGTGTAGGGCTCAAGGAAAACTCCACCTTGAGGTTCACGGCCCTAATGATCCTACTAAATGATTTTATGTCATAAACTCATGAGTTTACGGCCGTAAGCTCATACTTATGTGACCATTTTGTGTTTGATGCTCTACAAGACCCTAAGAAGCATTTCTACTTAATGGCTTGGTCTATGGAAGAGTTTAGGGCATTATATAACTCCTTTTAGGAGTTTACGGACCTGGGACCAAATCCCTTGGATATTACGGCCTTAATCTCCTTTGGAAGGGTGTTTTTGGTGTTTTCAAGTCCCTAATTTAACTAGGAACTAAACTAGGCTAGTGTATAAGGCTTTAGAAGAGTTTATAGCACCATTTGGCCCTATTGTTTGGAGTTCACGGCCCTGGAACTTCTTGGGCCGTGAACACCTTACTCTTGGTATTCTAATGGTGTTTTCTAGTCCTAAACTCATTAGGGTACATGTCTAAACTAGTCTCTTGGCTTAAGGAAGGCTTTTAGGGTGTTTTGGCACCTAAAAATGGAGTTCACGGCCCAAGAACATACTTGGCCGTGAACTCACTTCTAGCCTTTGTTTCTTAATGATTTTGTGGTCTAAACATGTCATGGTAGTTTCTAGGTTGAGTTCCAAGGCTTGGAGGGACATTGGGCACACTTTGGCCCTTATAAAAAAGTTTACTCCCCAAGGTGTTCTTGGGCGATAAACTCTCAGATCTTAGCGTTTTCCTAAGATTTCTAGTGTATTAAGCATATAAGAAGTTTTAAAACAACACTAGATAGAAGTACTCACTTTCCGGAACGAAAGTCCAAAGATCCTTGAGAGAGAATTCGGCTTTTCTCTAGTTGGAAATGTAACTAATGAATAAATATGGTTCAGAATCCTGTATATAGTCCTGGGATATTTGGCAGAAAATATTTTATTCACGAAATGTACTCTAATATCATAGAGTTTTGAAATAACAGTGTTGCACAAAACCCTAGTGCATCCACTCTCCTGATATCTCCTTAAGTGTAAATCCTGAAATACTCAAACTTATACCCAAAAGTCTGGAAATTCACTGTAACTGTTTTAACCTCTATTGACTTGATATGGTTTGTATGGAATGGAAATTTCGGGTTGTCACACATAGTATCAAATCAGTGTATCTCATCAAAACTCATATCAATATATCATAGTAAAAACATCCCAGTCTAAACAAATGTTGTGTGCACTGCAGTCATCCCGAACTCTTCCTCGTGCTATTGGAAATACCTGAACCCAAAATTGAAAAATGTAAGTACGAAGCTTAGAGAGTCTCCCCAAACTACATCATATCATACAAATAATCATGCTACTAGGAGGTTCGGGCCCCGCCGACACTCAGTGAGATATAGGCCCCATCCACACTCGGATAACTAGGAGATACAGTCCCCGCCCATACTCCATTGACTGCGAGATATGGGCCCGCCCACACTCGACTAACTAGGAGATATGGGCCCCGCCCACACTCTGGTGACTATGAGATACAGGCACCGCCCACACTCGACTAACTAGGAGATACGGGCTCTGCCCACACTCGACTGACTTCGAGATACGGGCCCCTCCCACACTCGGGTAACTATGAGATATGGGGCCCACCCACACTCAGCTACTAAACATACATACAAGTATCATACAGACAACAAGTATAGCCAAATCTATCAATCAGTCCTATATACATACTCAAATAATGCTATGAGATACGAGTCTCGCCTACACTAAGCTAATAATAAGATACGGGCCTCATCCACACTCACATTCTTAACAACACATACAGGTATCACACAGACAACAAGTATAGCAATCCAACAATCTGACTGATTTCTATACTCAGTTAATAATGAGATACGAGCCCCGCCCACACTCTGTGTTCCTATCAAGAACATATAAACTACACGGGCCGGCATTGGTGCCTTCGACCCATTCAAACCAGGAGGAAACTCACATCGCACTGTTGAAGTCTCGCGAATAATTCTCTCGCTGCTGGTTGAAAAATCCCCGAATCGTTAATTGTCAAAACAAAATCAATTAACCATTTGGGTTTCAATGCATAACCATAAGTACACACTTGGGGTAGAAGGACGATTTTACCCCTAACATAGCTTGGTCTAAGACCAAGGCCCAAATCATACTCTAAAGGCACAAAAGTCAGATAATCAACCAAGGCCCAATTATGGCCCAATTTTCCAAATTGGGCCCAGACTCTTTACATGGGCCTTACCTTAAAACTCATTCAAATAATAAGGTCCATACAATTGTGCTCAGATGGCCCAATAAGAGTCCAAACACTAAAGCCCAAAAGAAAGGCCCAACTCAAGGCCCAACCGAAATTAGGGTTTCTCACATGAAATGATTATTAGGGTTAAGTGTTCTTACTTAAACCATTAAGGACTTAATCCATTAAGTCCATCACTCCACTAGACTAAGCATACAATGTGGTCAGGTATAATTCAAAATTCCCAATCCAACGGTCCAAACGTGGGTCCCGGTTATCCAAAATTAACATCTTCCAAAATTAGGGTTTTCTAAACCCTAATTAGAGTTTCTAACCCATAACACGCCAATAAGGCCTAAAAGCTAAGTTTTAGGCTGGTTAAGGTTTCACCAAGTCTAGCACCACCCACTTCCACCTCGGGCAGTGGTGGTTAACGACGGCTCACGGTGGCGGTGGTGGTCTTTCTTCATTATGGACTAAGAAATGTTGATACAATATTTATCAATAGAACACACACTCACACACCTTACTACACACATACAACCACCTCCACACGATGGTTGGTGGCGGTAATGTATGGTAGAAATGGCAGCTACCATGGTGGTTTGACTCACCACCGACCCATATTCTTCACGAGTTCTAGCAGCAAAATATGTAAAACACAACGAGAAACCACCACTCTCAGCCACCCACTTGGTAGCTGATGACATCGAGGTTAATAGGAACAGTGGCCAAAGGCCACCGGCGGTCACGACTGACATACGCAACGTCAAACCACCGAAAGAACGACGAAGATGAGAGAGAGAGAAGTGATAGATGTTCTTACTAGGAGCTTCTCAATAGTTCACGATCCACGCAACAATGAACATGGAGTTTTCCAAGATCCTCGGCGGTTCTCCGGTTGCCCTCGACGTCTCTGACAGCAAGAGTTGTTGTAGCGGCGCTTATCGGCAAGGCAACGGGCGGCGAACAAACTTGGTGATGTAAGCGGCGGATGAGGGGATTCACATGGTGGTGGTGGCTGTAGATGTAGGTTTTGTTGGATTAGGTGTGTAAGCCCATAACTATAATTGGTATGCACTTGAGCCGATAGTAGCATGGTCTATTTTGGGTTGCATTCACTAAATTAATTTGGAATTAATTTAGTTATCAAAAGAGACAGATTAAATTAACGGGGACTGATTATGTAAATCAGTGATACATATGGTTTGGGCTAATGATCTATGATTGATTTGTGATGGATTAAACTTATGAGATAGTCCATGAAGTGTTAGTCCAAATCAATTGTTGGATCATAAGCCTAAATGTAAGAATTATGGTTTACAAGTGACTCTTGGAATTCTACACTATATATATAACCTTTAAGCCCCTAAAATCGATTCCACGAGAGTATTCTAAGAGGATATAGCCGATTTTTGGTGCTCCAAGCTCTCTCTCATTGTCATCCAATTGTTGGTAGTGTTTTGTGAAACATTTGAGGCATCACACTTGAGGTGCTAAGCTCTTGAAAGGCGAACTTCTACAAGTTACAACAATAGGTAAGCATCTAACTAGTTTTTTATGATTCAAATATCAAATTTGTATGATAGCTAGGCTTCATACTTTGGAAAAAAGAATATAGCATGTATAACTAGAGAAAATTTAGATCTAAAGCATTACGGTTGTATGTGTTAGATTAGGTGTCAAATCCCATAACTATAATTGTTATGTACTTGATCTGATAGTAGCATGGTCCATTTCGGGTTGCCTTCACCAGAACAATTTGATAGATGGATATTAGAGTAAGAGGTTATTAGTTATTTATTAATATATTATAAGTATAATATATTAATTGAGAAATCATATTATTTAATTAGTATTGTTCTAGAATTAATTTGGAATTAATTTAGTGATCAAAAGAGACTAACTGAATTAATAGGGACTAGTTAAGTAAATCAAGTAATACATATGGATTGGGCTAATTATCCTTGATTGATTTGTGATGGGCTATGATTATGGGTTAATCTATGAAGTGTTAATCCAAATAAAATGCATGGATCATAAGCTTAAGTGTAAGATTAGGGTTACACATAAATCTTGGAATTCTACACTATAAATATGTAATCCTATGCACTAAAATCAGTTACCACCTTGGATTTCAAGAAGAGAATCTGATTTCTAGTCTCCTAAACCTCTCTCATATTCACCTAGTTGTTTATTGGTGTTTGTGACTTGTTTGAGGCACAACACCTGGGGTGCTAAGCTCACTTAAGGACAAAGTCCTACTAGCGACATCTAGAGGTAATCTTCTAACATGTTTTATGATTCATATGTCAAATTTTTATGCTAGTTTAGGCTTCATGCTTTGGAAACCAATGTTGCAATGTATAATTATAGAAAACTTAGATCCAAAGCATTAGGGTTGTATGTGCACCATAGGGATGTTATAGTACATAAAACCCAACAATATGTTCACCATAAGAATGTTATAGTGCTCAAAACCCATCAGTGGTATCAGAGCTTAGGGTGTTTTCTGTTATATTGATGCATGGCTAATTGTTCAAAGTTGAAGAAAAAATGAAAATTGTTTTCTACCAGACTGAACTCGACGATTCCCATTATAACATACCGATTCTCAAGTATTATATTTATATATTTAGTTTTGGGATTTAGTGAGTGACTCGATGAGTTGGGTGCCCGACTCATCGAGTAGAGTTGGATTGGTCACGAGGGTTTAATGACCAACTCGATGATTTAGAGAGCCGAATCGCCGATTTGGCACTGTGTGAGGAAAACCTAAATCCCCGAGTTTGTGTCCTATTTAAAGGGCCTTAAGCTCTCATTTCCACTTCCCTCATCACCGTTGAGCCCTGTGAAGAACCCTAATCGAGTTTTAGCTTGTTGTGTGAGAATGAGAGGCCATCTTGAGCATTTTGGTGCACTTGAGAGAAGAAGAGGAAAGAATCACGGCTTAGAGAAAAGAGGGACGTTTGGATCTAGAGGTTCTCCGTGGATAGCTTTTGTTTGAGGTAAAACAATGCTATCGTGATCATTTTTCTTGTGAGATCTTAGTTAGGGAGCTCTAGGGTTTTTCCCCATCCCACTTGTGTTATTAAGTCCCTTGAGTAGATCTTGAGGTTGAAGCCTTAGACCTGGATTGTAGGAGGTCTTGGGAGCCCAAAGACCCAAGCTTTATGGAGTTAGAGGGTTCCAAAACCTTATTGGAGCTTGTATTGGCATTATGGAGCTAATATGCCATGCATGAACGTAAAGATCGAAGCTTTACGTGACATTAGAGCCTTAGGAGACTAGATCTAGAGTTTGGAGTGGTCGATTTTCCTTAAAACATCTTAATGAGAATACAGACTGAATGGACTCGTTAAGTGAATGAGATGACTCGATGAGTCGGCTAGCATTTTCCCCGACGACTCTGGACATGGGTAACTCTACGAGTTGATGAGACAACTCGACGAGTTAAGTTGGATTTTCGCGATGTTCTGAAGAATGATGGGGACTCGACGAGTCACATAGATGCACTCGGCAAGTCGGGTCAACATGGACAGTTGAATCGAGTGTTGACTCTATTGACTTAAGGGTTTGGTCAAGGTAGGGATTATGGGATCCATGGAGGGGTAAAATGGTATTTTACCCATTCCAAGAGTTTGAGAGAGAGAATAACTTAGTTTATTTAGAGTCGTAATTTAAATGTTAATTAGAGATAATTATCTTATGTGTTAGGCGGAGGCTAGTTCGAGATTTGTGTGCGATATTATTTATTTGCTTACTTACGATGTGAGTCTTCTCACTATACTTTACCAAGAGTGGTATTCTTTGTGTGACCGGAGGGTCTTATGTGTTTATATTAAGTATTAATATATCCTGCATTATGTCTTTGTTATTTGTGCTGTGTATTATTCTGAGCTTACCGAGTTAGGACCGGAGGGTCCACCCAAGTTATGGGACTGGAGGGTCCTACTGAGACACATTGACCGGAAGGTATTATTTGAGCATAGCCATGAGAGGCTAATGAAATATGTGTGGTATTTTGGGGAACTTACTAAGCTCTGTGCTTACCATGTTATGTGTTATATGTTTTAGGTACTTTTTAGGATCACGGGAAGGCACCGGCTTGATTGTACACACCAATATGAGACTATGTGGATGATTATGGGATAATGACATTATTATGTGGATTTGTGTTGACACTTGAAACAATTATGTTTTTGAGAAATATATTATGAGTTTTTATGTGTTTTAAAAATGAGAATTTTGTTTGAAAATTTACGTTGTTACACCCATTAGGAACTTGCTGAGTTCATGATGAACTCGACGAGTCCATTGCTTGACTTGACGAATTGGATAGTCTTTTGGTAGTTTTTCGGGTCTTTTTGGCCTAAATTGGATTAGGATTATTACCACAAACTGTTTTGTAGCATAAAATCTTTTTTTTTTTTTTTGATATAGTACTGATTATCCTCATCCAATTAATAGATAATTGTCAAAGTTTTAAGATAATTGTTAGTTTATATGATAAGCTAATCATTTGTAATTTTTGATTTGAAATTATCTTGATTTATGAGTTAAATTACGTCAATTTGGTAAATAATAAATTATATGATAACTTTATTAGTTAAATTTGATCTAAATTTTTGTTGAAGAATTTCATAACTTGTCCTCAAGTTATGGAATATGAAAAGTCTCATTCATGAAACATTAACTCCTTAAGTTATGGAATTTAAGAGGTTTTGAAGAGTTTCAAAACTTGCCCTCAAGTTTTGGAATTTGAAAAGTCTCATTTATGAAACATTAAAATTTCAAACCCTAGAATTTTAAAAGTTTAAAATTCAACCCTTATACTATTGTAATATTAAAAGTTTAATACTTATAAATATATATATATATATATATGTGTGTGTGTGTGTGTGTGTATGTATGTATGTATGTATGTATGTATGTATGTATAAGACAAATTAGTCTTACCATTAGTGGGCCTCATTCAAGAAGTCGGTCTATAAGGGGGGGGGGTATAAGGAAACTATCTATAAAATGATGGTTAAATGGGCGTCCACTCTCACCCACCGCTTCCTTGATTGCTGGAGTGTTGTTAGCTGGACAGGTAGGATAGGACATTAATTCTCATTAAAAAGTATAATGATAATTATAAAGTAATTAACTATTTTATAAATTCCCAATTTTAGTTACTTTAGGAAAAATGTGAAAACGATGCTATTCCATGAAATTGCACTTTGCACCTTGCCAAGTCGTTAGTGAAGCGTGTGTGGTTAACCGACACACTAACTTGGACTAAAAAGGGTGGCAAAGATTGGCTTGATGCTTGTCATAGATCAATGGAGCGTGTGTAGTTAACCGACACATTGATTAGGTGATAAATAAAGTCGAGAGTACCAAGCATATTTGCATGGTTCTTCACACCTTATTTGTGATCCTCGGTATCCAAGTCAAAAACTTGAAGGGCATAATCGAGATTTAAACATGCCATTGAAAAGTTCAATGAATCTCAAAAGAATATAGGAATTTCAATTCATTTAAAACTTAATCCTCAGTTTTGTCTTTCATGGTGGAAATTGGTAAATCTTCATTTACCTACCTTCAAATATTTTTCAATTGGATTACGGCATCCCTCTTCCGAATTGTGAAATATTGTGTTGGGTTATATCCTTAATATTTCATTCGGGTGTTATGTTAAGGATTCTTATCTAATCTAAACTTTGTCTTTCTTTTCAGATGTCTTCTAACACCGTTTCTGACTCAAACCCTTGTGGCTCTTTCACCATCATGAAATTTTGTGGGAAGGTCATTTTTGATGGATCGAATTTCAATGACTGGATTCGGAACATTCGGATGGTCACTCGTTACGAGGTCAAGGAATATATCCTCGATAAAGAGCTTGAGGAGGTGGATGAAGCAACTGCAAGTCCTGAAGAGGTTTCTGAATATAGGGCTCATGAGAAGGATGCCACAAAGGTGTCGTGTATCATGCTTGCCACTATGACAGCTGAACTCCAAAAGTCCTATGAGGACTTCTATCATTTTGAGATGCACCAAGACTTGATGGAAGGGTAACATCAAAGTGCTCGATAGGAAAGGTATGAAATCATTGCCTCCATGATAACAACAAAAATGAAGGATGGAGAGTCCATCACAGCCCACTTGCAAAAGATGCAAAAGTTTGTGGACCGCTTGCTGAAGTTGAATGTCAACTTCGATGAAGATTTGGCCATTGACATTATCTTACACTCTTTACCTCCGTGTTTGTTGGATTAGATGTCTAAGCCCAAATTATTATTGGTATGTATTCAACCCAACTTGGCATGGTCCATTTGGGTTGCATGGCATCGGAAGAATATGGAAAGACATGAGTTACATGGTGTAACCCTAATAGCCACAATATATAAGGACCCCATAGCTCAAGAAATTGGCACTAGTGTGTGTACACATGAGGGCTAGCCGATTTGAGCATAGGAACCTTTTCTCTCAAGTTATTCCAAGATGTTGGTGATGTTGTGTGAACCATTTGAGGTGTCACATTTGAGGCACTAGGCTCTTAAGCTCCATGGAATCAAGATACAAAAAGAGGTATGTAATTCTACTAGAGTTTATATTATATGTACTTGATATTATGCTAGTTAGAACAATACCTTGGAAAATTGATATTTGCATGATAATAGAGAAAACATAAATCCAAGGTATTTAGGGTTGCATGTACACCTTAGGAGTGTTAGAATGCACAAAACCCTTCAGTGGTATCAGATCATAGGCTTGTTTTCATTTATACTTGATGCAAATGGCTGAAAATCGAAGTTTTTTGCTGGCTGGACAGGGGACTCGACGAGTCCATGAGTAAAATCATCCAACTCGTCGAGTTGGTTCATGCACTCAACGAGTTGGACCCCCAGACAGTATATCTTCGAGCTTTTTGGCTAGAATTAGGCTAGGAACATTACCCTAAGCTATTTTTGAACTTATAAACCTGTTTTTGATCTGGTAATGTTCATGCTAATCCAATTTCAAAGATAATTGTCAATAGATTCATGTTTTGTATTAGTTTAAGGATTAGGCTAATTACGTGAAAATGTTTTATTTGAATTATCTTGTTCTTAATAGTTAGCTTAGATTAAAAGAAAAGTTATGTGATAATGTGTTTTCCATCCAAATTAATCTAAGAGTTGTTCATAAACTATGTTTTTTTAATTCGTCCTCAAGTTATATGAAAACTCACATTTATGATTTTTAAAACTCATAAGATTTCCATAAGTTATGATAATAAAGAGTCTTATTTTCTTAAATGATTTTAAAGTCTTCCATAACTTCTCCTCAAGTTATGGAACTTGAAGAGTTTTTCATTAAATTACTTTAAACTCATAGGGTATGAAAATGAAGAGTCTTATTTTCTTAAATAATTTTAAAGTCTTCCATAACTTGTCCTCAAGTTATGAAACTTGAAGAGTTTTTCCATTAAACTACTTTAAACTCATCAGTTATGGAATTGAAAAGTTTATGAATAGTTCAAAACTTGCCCTAAAGTTTTGGAATTTGTAAAGTTTCCCTCATGAATACTTTAATTCCAAGTTAAGCCTTTATAATTTTAAAAGTTAAAATTCAAACCTTATACTATTATAATATTAATAGTTAATAGTTATATATATATATATATATATATATATATATATATATATATATATATATATATATATATATATATATGTATAAGAGCAAAGTCAGTCTTACCGTTAGTAGGCCTCATTCACGAAGCCGGTCTATAAGCGGGTATAAGGTTACTGCCTATAAAAAGGCAGTTTAATGGGTGTCCACTCTCAGCCACGGCTTCCTTGACTGGTGGAGGGTCGTTAGCCGAACGGGTTTGACAGGACTATAATTCTCCCTTCATTAAAAGTATTAATGATAAATACTAAGTAACTAAACACATATGAATTCCTAATCTTAGTTACTTAGGAAAATGTGAATTTGGTGCTAACCCATGAAATTACACTTTGCACTTTGCTTAAGTCGGCATTGGAGAGTGTGTGGTTAACCGACACACTAGCTTGATTTAACAAGGTAGGCAAAGTGTAACTTAATGTTTATTATAGTATCGGTGGAGCGCGTGTGGTTAACCGGCACATCGATTGAGTGATAAATATTGAGGGTACCAAGTATATTTGCATGGTTATTCACACATTTTTTTGTGATCCTCAGCATCCCAGTCACAAAACTTGAGAGGGCACAATCGAGATTGAAACATGCCATCGAAAATTTCAATGAATCTCAAAAGATCTAGGAGTTACAAATCCAATTAAAAGCTAATAAATTATTTCGTTTTTCATGGTGGAAATTGGTGAATCGTCATTTGCCTAACTTCAAATATTTTATAGCTTGGAATACGGCATCCCTCTTCCAAGTTATAAAATATTGTGCTGGGTCCTAGCCTTAATATTTCATATTGGGTGTTATATTAAGGACTTAAATCAACAAACTTGAATTTCTCCCATAAGATGTCTGGTTTAGACATCTATGATGATTCCAAATCCCTTGGAACAAGCTTTCCTAATAAAGATGATGTTCCTTGGTTGGATAATGAAAATCATACTTCTCTTCATACTCCAATTATTCTCCTTAACCCACAAGTTCATTAATAGTTCAAGGTCACTCAAGACCTATTGGCAAGCAAGGTCTATGTGTGATCACATCTTGGTGAAGAGGTCACATATTGACAAGACGGGAGAGTTGGGTGTCAAAGTCTTGAGAAAGTTGGATGTTCAATCACGTTCTATGTCACATAGTGAGTTCCTTTGGCACTACTATGGAACAGACTATGATATGACCCTTAATGATCTTATCTATTTGCTCGGTGCTTCTGAATCAACAATGATTTAGAGGACTAGTAAAGCAAATTTGATTATAAGATCAACTTCCCAAACTTCCATGGACATTGTCAATGGTAACATTAGATATCCAGAAAAGCTTTCTCTTCCCAATGGAAAGGGATCGGCCATAGTCAACTCGGTTGACCAAATGGTAAAGAGAAAGGCTAAGTTTGAGATTGTCACGTGTACCATTCCTATAGGGACCATATGTTTCTATTGCCAAAGGAAGGGGCATGGGTTGCAAAGCTGCCAAATTTACCTGAAAGATCATAAGAAGGTCAAGTCAAAAAGTTGGACTCTACTTCAGGTAAATCCACTATCTAACTCTCTGAAGTTCCTATTTGAACATTCTTAATACATTTTGATGTATGGCAGGATCAAACAAAGGGAAGGAAGCTTAAAAGAAGAGTATGTTGAATCTGATCGCGAAGATGGATTTCAATCGCATGTTTCGAAGATCGGATTCTTGAGCTACTACTTAGGAGTTATGATAGATTGCTAGGAAATATGTAATAGCATAGTTTTCATTTAAAGTTGCCTTGTAAGGTAAAGTTTTTCCATATTTTATAAATAAATAAAAATTTTGTTTTATTTTATTTTATATCTCCTTGCAATGACATTTATGGAAAATTGATGTTTGTATGTTTCTAGCAATATTGGAAATATGAATTTGATTATTACATTTGTGGTAATGTCTAAATTTACCAAATAAGGAAATATTCTCATCACCCAAGTTTTCAATTGGACCGAAACTTGGAATCATGCAAGTTGTATAGTATGATGAATGAGAATTTTCATCTTTCAAAAATTAAGACTAATTCCTTATTCACATGTATATGTGAGTCAAGTGAAGGACTAAGGGATTGAGTACACATATAATTCTAAAACATTTGAAAAGTTTCGATGTATGGTAGAACGAATAAGAAGAATCAAATTAGACAGAAAGATATAAGTTTCTCAAATCTGAAAAGATGGGAGAGTGTTTTAGTATCATGTTTTGTGATAATCTTAATGATTAAGAAACCCTATCATAATTGGTCCTCTAAGGACATCTTAGTGCATTCCTATGGCTAAGAAGATGAATCGTGAATTGTTGAAATGGTTAAATCAAGAAGATAAGTCATACTTCTTTCCAAAACAAGTCTTAGAGTCATACTCCAAGATTTTAATTTGAGTGACACATCTTAAAGAAGATTTATTAACATTCGTCAAATGTAAGAGTAAAATGTGTCCTACTCTTGTAAATTAGAAATTGGTAAGTTGTGATGTATTGGATAAAACAGAGACCAGCTTAGGCCAATTCTGTGAAGTGTTTGTCATGATAAGAATCCGCACTATCTCTTGAATATTTGGAGTCTTATATGTCAAGAGGACAGTGGGAGTCTTAAAGATCCTGAAAGAGTTTCAAGAACTAATCAAGAAGAAAACCTCTTGTTTATCACTAGCATACGACATGAGGTTTATAGCCTATCGTGGTCACATATTCTTATTTATGTGCCTATTCTGGTTAAAGTTGTCTATGCATCTAAGTTCTAAAAGTTCTCAATTGTTTACATAACAACCTGGAAGCAATGGTAGGCCTTGTGTTGCCAAGTGGAAAGAAGTTAAGATTGCACGAGTTCGCTCCACATGAGTTTGGATTTGTCAATAACCTTGTCTTGTGATTATGGTTTTGATAAATTCACATGGATAGGAGCACATACACCATAAAATCTAAGTGTCATAAGGTTTATCTCTGATTCATGAAAATGATGGTGAGGAAATGCTTTCACTAAGTAGGTTTTAAGTAGATAGAAATTGTGATATTTGCATTCTCAAAGTTGTTAGTGGAGCGTGTGTGCTTAACCGGCACACTAACATGGACTTGTGAGGAATGGGAAAGGTCTAAACAACTGAGACTATGATTACGGCATCCCTTTTCATAGTTGTAAAATTGTTTAGACACACATGTGTGCTCTCTAAGGAAAGGTGTATGATTTTGATAAAGTTTTATCAAAGCATCTCGTATCGGAAGTCTGAACTTTGGTAAGAAAGTCAACAAAGTGTTGATTTCTAAAAGTGCAATTGATTTCTGAGTACATGTCAAAGCTAGTAGGAGCATAAGTGTTATGCTGATAATCATCATGTTAGTGGGAGCATGATGATTATGATAAGTGTTGCAAGTTAGCAATGTTAATTATAGAAAACAAAAGTTTTAATTGGGAAAAGTTGTTTCGCTATAATTAAGGGAGAGGAAATTATACTTCATTTCAAGTCTAAAAGCTTAGATTGAGGTTTTAATCATCTTTAGTCAGGTGTGTGTGTGTGTGTATATATATATATATATATATATATATATATATATATATATATATATATGTATATAAATTTTATGTTGGAATGGCTCAACATAAGGAAATTCTATATATGGGTACATTATTTGCGTTCTAAAATTCGATTATGATGACGACATCCCTTTTCATAATTTGAATTATGAGAACATGGCAAATAGAAAAAGGAATATTTTAGCAAAAGACTGGTCTAGTTTTATGTCTATATGTGAGACATCATGAATCGTGTCTCATATGCTTCGGATATAGGATCAATTGCATGTGCTATAATATTCATGTGTTCTAAAGTTTTCAAAAAAGCCTAGAGCATCAAGAGGGAAAAGTACTAGAACTAGATATGACTAATTTGATTAAGCAATTGTCAAGGACAATCTAAGGTTTACCAAAGATTGGTTGCTCAGGGACAGTTGCAAGTATAGTATTAATTTTGGAAGGACCGCATTGACATATTCTAAAAGGAGGAAACTCTTCTCAGAAGTGATAGTCAAAATGGGAATATGGAAATGTCTCCATAGGTGGAAGTTATTCAATCTGTGTAAGATTAGAAAACTTAATGCAAGAAGGATGTTTAAAGCAATGTACTTTGAATATGAAACTTCTTTTCCATGGAGTTGAACTCCATTGGAATACTCTGTAATGACTGTTGACAAGTCTTTATGACTTTGTGCATAATCATTACAAGAGGATCAGTGCATATAAGTTTACAATCTAACAGATTTTGGTAAATGGTAGGAATTTGGAATTCTTGCATTTGCGGTAAGGATTTGGGATTGTGAAATGAGAATCATTGGAATTATGTTCAATTGATCTATTCCACAAAGTAAAGATCATAGACAAACATAGTGTGCATACTTGGTGTATGGCACGACTAATGTCCAGGAAAAAGACAAAAAAAAACAAAGTGTACATGCTTGAAGCATGGGACAACAATTGTTTTAGTTCAAGTATAAAGTTGATAATTTGAAACAGTATACAATGAATAATGTGTAATCAATATGGTGATAAATAAAAGTTGTCATATTTATATTCATAAGTTATGAGACCATTATTTTGTGTTTCACTTTGCATGTTTTGAATTCCCGAATAACTAGGTTATTCTTTCTGAATGACTAAGTTATTTAAACTCTCCACAGTCAGTCCTATGTTGGAAGTAGGTATGAATTAAGACTATCATGAATCGGGTTTGTAGATGTCTAAGATGTTAGACAAAGTAAGAGTTGCTACAACATTCATGAGTACTCATAAGTTCTGAGTATTGGATCCAACCCATGCTCATTTGAATCACTTCATGGATTTTATCACAAGTGAATCATGAGACAATAATATCTTATATTCTTCAAACCTAGAGATATGAGTTGTTGAATATGACTTGGTTATACATTGATTACACGAAAACGCATTGGTAACTCGATGTTATAAAATGTGCCTCTGTGTATGA
Source organism: Lactuca sativa (assembly GCF_002870075.4). Taxonomy (NCBI): domain Eukaryota; kingdom Viridiplantae; phylum Streptophyta; class Magnoliopsida; order Asterales; family Asteraceae; genus Lactuca; species Lactuca sativa. The sequence goes on along the minus strand of NC_056627.2, from coordinate 29,597,040 downwards.
TTCAACAAGTAGTAGAACTACCATATGAGTCGAAGTTTATCCATTACTTTTACCCTTAAAGGGACAAAAGCGATATATGTGGGCCCCTCGATGATTTAGTGATGACACCCCGAAATGCTTGGCCACGCCTGGACTAATTTGATTTTTTCAATTAGTCGATCGTCATAAATTGGAAATTAGGAAACAATAGATGGACAGAGAGAATGATTATAATCCATGTCTCAATCCATATGATATCTAGAATGGAGGACTATATGATCCCTTATCTAATGGACAACGTCATTGATTTGTTCAAAGTTCATCAACACCTTGAAGAGATATGATTGCTAGTCGGGTTTTGGAATCGTACGTAATAATAGTTTTAGACTTATCCAAGTGGGAGACTGTTGGATTAGATGTCTAAGCCCAAATTATTATTGGTATGTATTCGACCCGATTTGGCATGGTCCATTTGGGTTTCTTGGCATCGGAAGAATATGGAATGACATTAGTTACATGGTGCAACCCTAATAGCCGCAATATATTGTTGGATTAATGTCTAAGTCCATAACTATAATTGGTAAGACTTGACCCGACCCGGCATGGTCCATTTGGGTTGCATACCATCATGCACTTGGATAGACTATAATGAGAGAAATAAGACACTTATGGTTATTAATATATTATAAGTTCTAGTATATTAATAATAAGAATAATAAGATTATTTAATTAGTATTGATCAAGAATTAATCTAGGATTAATTAAGTGATCAAAAGAAGACTAATTAAATATATGGGTTGATTGTGTAAATCATCCATACTTGTATAGTGGGATAATGCTCCATGGATAATCAAGTTGGGCTAAAACCCATAGGATGCTCCATGGATGCTCCATGGTGTATTTGTACCCATGGATCATGGAAATGAAAGGCCATGTCAATTAGGGTTTACATGGTGTAACCCTAACTATATAAGCATCTTATTCTTGACCAAAATCGGCCACTAGAGTGTGAAGTGAAAGGTCTAGCCGATTTCATGAGTTGTAGAATCCTCTCAAGCTATTCTAAGTGTTTTGGTGATTGTGATTCCACTTGAGGCTTCCACACTATTGGGGCTAAGCTCTTAAAGCTTCAAGACATCAAGCCACATCAAAAGGTATGTATTCTATCTTGTTACATTCATTGATTTGTATGCTAGATTAGGATAATACCTTGGAAGTTCTTATTTGCATGTTTAATAGAGAAAACATAGATCCAAGGTATTTAGGGTTGCATGTACACTTAGGAGTGTTAGAATGCTCAAAACCCAATAGTGGTATCAGAGCCTAGGCTTGTTTTCTTGTTATACCTGCAATAGAAGCTGAAAAAATGAATTTGGTGTTGTCTGATCATCAGACTCGGCGAGTCCATCAGAGGACTCGGCGAGTCCATGCCTAAAATGTGACCAATTCGATCCAACTCGCCGAGTTGGTTCATGCACTCGACGAGTTGGACCCCCAGACATCATATTTTCGAGTTTTTTGGCTAGAAATGGACTAGGAACATTACCCTAAGTTGTTTTTGAACTTATAAACTTGTTTTTGATGTGGTAATGTTCATGCTAATCCATTTTCAAAGATAATTGTCAATAGATTCATGTTTTGTATTAGTTTAAGGTTTAGACTAATTACATGAAAAAGTTTGATTTGAATTATCTTGTACTTATGAGTTGCTTAGATTAATAGAAAAGTTAATTGAAATAGTTGTTTTCAATCCATTTTAATCTAAGAGTTGAGTATAAAATGTGTTTGTGTAACTTGTCCTCAAGTTACATGAAGGGTCACATTAAAGACTTATAAAACTCATAAAAGTTGGCAATGGTTACAAAAGATGAAGAGTCTTGTCCTTAAGTTATGGAGGTTCAAGAGTCACTTCATTAATAAATAAATAAATAAAGTGTAACCTTAATTAATTTCATAAGTTATAAAATAAAGAAAAGTTAATTCTTTTATTAGTTTAAAGTCTTCCATAACTTGTCCTCAAGTTATGGAACTTGAAGAGTTTTTGGATTAAAACTACTTTAAACACATAAGTTATGGAATTAATTAGTTTTGAATAGTTTCAAAACTTGCCCTCAAGTTTTGGAATTTGAAAAGTTTTCACTTATGAATACTTTAATTCCAAGTTAGCCCTTAGAATTTTAAAAGCTAAAATTCAACCCTTATACTTTATAATATTATAAGTTTATAATATATATATGTATAAGAGTAAAGTCAGTCTTACCGCTAGTACGCCTCATTCACGAAGCCGATCTATAAGGTGGGTATAAGGTTGTTGCCTATAAAATGGCAACTTAATGGGTGTCCACTCTCACCCACCGCTTGCTTGACTGGTGGAGGGTCGTTAGCCGAACGGGTTTGACAGGACTAGAATTCTCCCTTCATTAAAAGTATTAATGATAATACTAAGTAACTAAACTCTTAATAATACCCAATCTTAGTTACTTAGGAAAAATGTGAATAAGGTGCTAACCCATGAAATTACACTTTACACTTTGTCTAAGTCGTTAGTGGAGCGTGTGTGGTTAACCGGCACACTAACTTGGACTTAACAAGGTAGGTAAAGGGTGACTTAATGTTTATCATAGTATTGATGGAGCGTGTGTGGTTAACCGACACATCGATTGAGGGGTAAACACTTAAGGGTACCAAGTAATTTGCATGGTTACTTCACACCTTGTTTTGTGATCCTCGGCATCCCAGTCACAAAACCTGAAGGGCACACTCGAGATTGAAACATGCCTTTGAACAGTTCAATGAATCTCAAAGATCTAGGAGTTTCAAAAACCAATTAAAACCTAATAATACATTTCGTTTATCTTGGTGGAAATTGGTGAATCGTCAGTCACCTAACTTCAAATATTTTATAGCTTGGATTACGGCATACCTCTTCTAAGTTATAAAATAGTTTTTTGGGTCCTAGCCTTAATATTTCATATTGGGTGTCATATTAAGGACTTTAAAATCAACTATCTTGAATATCTCCCAAAAGTTGTCTGGTGTAGGCACCTATGATCTTCCCAAATCTTTTGGAACAAGGTTTCCTAATGAAGATGATGTCCCATGGATATCATACTTCTTTCTCCTCCTCCAATTATTCTCCCCAACCCACAAGTTCTTGAAAAAGTTTAAGGTCACTCAGGCCCTATTGGCAAGGCAAGGTCTAGGTGTGGTCACGTCTTGGAGATGTAGTCACATATTGACAAGCCGGGAGAGTTGGGTGTTAAAGTCTTGAGAAAGTCAGTGGTTCAATCGCTTTCTAAGTCACATAGTGAGTTCCTTTGGGACACCTATGAAACAGACTATGACAGGACCCTTAATGATCTTATCTATTTGTTAAGATCAACTTCCTTAAAACTTGATGGACATTGACAATAGTGACACAGGAAATCCCAGAAAGCATTCTCTTCCCAATGGAAAGGGATCGGCCATAGTCAACTCGGTTGACCAAATGGTAAAGAGAAAAAGCTAAGTATGTGATAGTCCCGTGTACCATTATCAAAGGGTCCATATGTTTATATTGCCAAAGGAAGGGGCATTGGTCATGAAGCTGCCAAATTTACCTAAGGATGTTAAAGTCAATAAGTCTGACTCTACTTCAGGTAAAGTCCACTATCTAACTCTGTTAAGTTTCTATTCTGAGATTCTTGATACATGATGTGACTGGGTCACATGGTGATGTTTAAGAATCAAAGAAAAGTGAAGAAACTTAAAGAAAGAATATGCTGAATCTGATCGCGTAGATGGATTTCTATCGCATAGCTTGAAAAATCGGATTCTTGAGCTACTTCTTAGGAGTTATGATATTTTTTCTTAGGAATAGATAACAACAAGTTTTCATATGGATTGTAAGGATTAGTTTTTCCGCAAAGTTTTAAAATAATAGAAAATTTTTGATTTTATTTATTTTAAAATATCCTTACAATGGCATTTGAGGAAAAATTGTTGCGTATAAGATTCCATTAACAGCAAGAGTGGAAATATGAAATTGATTCTTTCATTTGTGGTAATGTCTAAATTTACCAAATAAGGAAAGATTCTCATCAACCAAATTTCAGTTGGACCGGAACTTGGAATCATGCAAGTTGTATAGCATGATGAATGAGAACTTTCAAGTATTGGAAAAATTAAGACTAATTACTTGTTCACATGGATGTGTGAGTCAAGTGAAGGACTAAAGGATCGAGTACACAGTCTTGTGCACTGATTAAGTCCACCACAAAAGATCGATAAGATTATTCGTCATAGTTTACTAAAGCACAGTAAATATGATTATACTTACAAGCTTAAGTGTAATTCTGAGACATTGGAAAAAAAGGTTCCAATGTAAGGCAGAGCGAATAAGAAGAATCAAATTAGGCAGAAGGATAAAAGTTTCTCAAATCTGAAAAGATGGGAGAGTACTTTAGTATCAGTTTTGTGATCATCTTAATGATTAAGAAACCATATCAAAATTATTTCTCAAAGGAAATCTTAGTGCATTCTTATGACTAAGAAGAGGAACTTGATTTGTTGAAATGGTTAAATCAAGAAGATGAGTCATACTTCATTCCAATACAAGTCTTAGAGTCATACTCCAAGATTGTAACTTGAGTGACATGTTTTAAAGAAGGTTTAAAACACTTGTCAAATGTAAGAGTAAAAGTTTTCTACTCTTGTACATTTGAAATTGGTAAGTTGTGATGTTTTGGATAAAACAAAGACCAACTTAGGCCAATTGTGTGAAGTGTTTGTCTTGATTAGAATCCACACTGTCTCTTGGATGTTTGACAAGGGAGTCTTATATATCAAGAGGACAGTGGGAGTCTTAAAGGTCTTGAAAGTCTTAAGAACTAATCAAGAAGAGAACCTGAAGTTCTTCACTAGCACGCGACTTGAGGTTTATAATCTATCGTGTTGACATATTCTGTGCCCATTCCAGTTAAAGTTGGCTTTGCATATGAGTTCTTAGAGTTCTCAATTGGTTGCATAACAACTTGGAAGCAATGGTAGGCCCTTGAGCTGCCAGGTGGCAAGAAATTAAGATTGAGTTCAATCCATATGAGTTTGGGTTTGTCATTATCCTTGTCTTGTGACTATGATTTTGACCATTCACATGGATAAGAACACATACACCAGTAAATCTAAGTGTCATAAGGTTTCTCTACGATTCATGAAAATGATGGTGAGGAAACACTTTCACTAAGTAGATTTTATCTAGATAGCAATTGTGATATTTGCATTCTCAAAGTCGTTAGTGGAGCGCGTGTGGTTAACTGACACACTAATATGGACTTGTCAGAAGTGGCAAAATGGTCTAACCATTATGATTACGACATACCTCTTCATAACTGTTTAGACACACAAGTGTGCTATCTAAGGGAAGATGTATGATTTTTGATAAAGTTTTATCAAAACAATCTAGTATCAGAAATCTGAACTTTGGTAAGAAAGTCAATGAAGTATTGATTTCTAGAAGTCCAGCTGATTTCTGAGTACATGTCAAAGCTAGTGGGAGCATAAGTGTTATGCTAATAATCATCATGTTAGTGGGAGCATGATAATTATGATAAGTATTGCAAGTTAGCAATGTTAATTATAGAAAACAAAAGTTTCAATTGGGAAAAAGTTGTTTTACTATAATTAAGGGAGAGGAAATTATACTTTATCTCAAATCTATAAGCTTAGATTGTGAGTTTTTAATCATTTAGTCAAGGATATATATGAATTTCATGTTGGAATGGCTCAACATAAGGAAATTCTGTATATGGGTCCATTATTTGCGTTCTAAAATTCAATTATGATTACGGCATCCCTTTTCATAATCTGAATTATGAGAACTTGGCAAATTGAAATGGACATATTATAGCAAAAGACTGGTTTAGTCTTTATGTGAGACATCATGAATCGTGTCCCATATGCTTCGGATATTGGATCGATTACATGTGCTATATTCATCCTTTCTAAAATTTTCCAAATGCCTAGGGCATTAAGAAGGGAAAAGGTTTAGAACTGGATATGACTAAAAGGATTAAACAATTGTCGAGGACAATCTAAGGTTTACCAAAGATTGGTTGCTCAAGGACAGTTGGAAGTATAGTGATAATTCTGGAAGGACCATATTGACATAATCTGTAAGGAGGCAACTCTTGTTTTAAATTCAAGAATAAAGTTGATAGCTGAAACAGTATACAAGGAATAATGTGTAGTCATATGGTGATAAATAAAAGGTGTTTTATTTATGTTCAAAGGGTTGATACCATATTGGATTCAATTATTATTGTGTTTCACTTTGCATGTTTTGACTTCCCGAATAAACTAGGTTATTCTTCCGGAATGACTAAGTTATTCAAACCATCCACAGTCAGTCATATGTTGGAAGTAGATATGAATTAAGACTGTCATGATGGCTTGTAGAGGTCTAAGGTGTTGGACAAAGGGCTACAACACTCATGAGTGCTCATAAGTTCTGAGTATTGGATTCAACCCGCGCTCATTGGAATCACTTCATGGATTTTATCACGAGTGATCATGAGACGATAATATCTTATATTCTTCAAACCTAGAGATATGAGTTGTTACTATGAGTTGATAGTACATTGATTGCACGTAAACGCATACGGTAACTCGGTGTTATAAAACGTGCCTTTGTGTATGATTCAACAAGTAGTAGAACAAGCCATATGAGTCGAAGTTTATCCGTTCCTTTTACCTTCGGGATAAAAGCGATATCTGTGGGCCCCTCGATGATTTGATGATGACAAATGGAAGTGCTCGGCCGGGCCAGGACTGATTTGATTTGTTCAATTAGTCGGTCGTCATAAATCGGAAATCGGGAAACAACAAATGGACAGAGAGAATGATTATAATCCATGTCTCAGTCCATATGATATCTAGAATGGAGGAATATATGATCCCTTATCTAATGGACAAGTCACTAACAAAGGTCAGAGTTCATCTACAAGGTAAGAGTTCGACAGAAGCTTTTGAGAGCTACGATTGCCGGTTGGTTCCTGAAGTCATACGCAATAATCGTTTTAGACTTATCCAAGTGGGAGACTGTTGGATTAATGTGTAAGTCCATAACTATAATTGGTAAGACTTGACCCGACCCGGCATGGTCCATTTGGGTTGCATACCATCATGCACTTGGATAGACTATAATGAGAGAAATAAGACACTTATGGTTATTAATATATTATAAGTTCTAGTATATTAATAATAAGAATAATAAGATTATTTAATTAGTATTGATCAAGAATTAATCTAGGATTAATTAAGTGATCAAAGAAGACTAATTAAATATATGGGTTGATTGTGTAAATCATCCATACTTGTATAGTGGGCTAATGCTCCATGGATAATCAAGTTGGGCTAAAACCCATAGGATGGTCCATGGATGCTCCATGGTGTATTTGTACCCATGGATCATGGAAATGAAAGGCCATGTCAATTAGGGTTTACATGGTGTAACCCTAACTATATAAGCATCTTATTCTTGACCAAAATCGGCCACTAGAGTGTGAAGTGAAAGGGCTAGCCGATTTCATGAGTTGTAGAATTCTCTCAAGCTATTCTAAGTGTTTTGGTGATTGTGATTCCACTTGAGGCTTCCACACTATTGGGGCTAAGCTCTTAAAGCTTCAAGACATCAAGCTACATCAAAAGGTATGTATTCTATCTTGTTACATTCATTGATTTGTATGCTAGATTAGGATAATACCTTGGAAGTTCTTATTTGCATGTTTAATAGAGAAAACATAGATCCAAGGTATTTAGGGTTGCATGTACACTTAGGAGTGTTAGAATGCTCAAAACCCAACATATATAAGGGCCCCATGGCTCAAGAAATTGGCACTAGTGTGTGTACACATGAGGGCTAGCCGATTTGAGCATAAGAACTTTTTCTCTCAAGTTATTCCAAGATGTTGGTGATGCTTTGTGAACCATTTGAGGTGTCACATTTGAGGCACTAGGCTCTTAAGCTCCATGGAATCAAGCTACAACAAAGAGGTATGTAATTCTACTAGAATTTATGTTATATGCACTTGATATTATGCTAGTTAGAACAATACTTTGGAAAATTGATATTTACATGTATAATAGAGAAAACATATATCCAAGGTATTTAGGGTTGCATGTACACCTTATGAGTGTTAGAATGCTCAAAACCATTCATTGTTATGATAAGTTTAGAATGAATTATTATATGAAAAAGGAAGAGGTAACTCTAATCAAGCTTCAAGGCCTACTGAGAACTGCTGAAAGTAGTTTGAAAGGAAAGTCTGTTGTTCCTACTCCTACTATTGCTGTCTCAGTCCTCGAAATTGGACATGGTAAAGGAAGGAAAATGAAAGCTCCTACAAAGAATCACAATGTAAAGTCTCGTGATGGATCCTCTTTTAGTGGTTCCAAAGGTGGTTCCGCTACTCCCTCTTCCAGTCCAAAAGAAGCAGAGTGCTTCTACTATCATGAAAAATGGAACTGGAAGCGAAGCTGCCCCAAATACTTGAAGGACATCAAGGATGGGAAGATAAAGCCCACCCATGTAGGTATTTAGACTATTTTGTCTAATAAATCATCACATGCTAATTATTCGGTCCTGGATAAAGGATGTGGTTTTCACATTTGTTCTGATTTGTACGGTCTAAAAAGAAGTAGGGATGTTGAGCACAAGAAGATGAACCTTATCATGGGGCATAGGAAACTGTCGCCTGTCACCAAGATTGGAGTTTACCCTTTATTGCTTAGTAGTGGGTTAGAATTAGATTTGAATAATTTTTTCTACTCGTCAGATATGGCGAGAAACATTATTTAGTTGCATGGTTTGTATAAACAAGGTTTTAGATTCTCATTTAATAATGAAATTGGTTATATTAATGCTTTTTATAATGGTAAATTTTATTTTGAAGCATCGCCTTGTAATGGTGTATATGAAATTGTTATAGTTGTAGACAATATAGGAAATAATGTATTGCATATTGATTCCTCCAAAGGTTTGGACAAGGCATGCGTATGGCATTGTCATCTTGCACATGTCAAGAAGAAGCGCATAGACCAACTCCAAACGGATGGAATGTTTGAGTGATTTGACTTAAAGTTAGATGACACATGAGAATATTGTCTACTTAGAAAGATGACCAAGTCACCCTTCACTGGTACTTATGAAAGAGGTCAGGGTTTGTTTGATCTCATACGCATCGATGTGTGTGTGTGACAACTCGATATTTTCGAATCAGTGTAATGACCTAAAAAGTCAAGAATTTGTAATCTCTTTTAATGTAATGAAATTGCATCAAAATTTTAAATGTTCAAAAGTCTTTATTGGGTTCCATAAAATGATAAACATCGTATCAAGGGTTTCATAAATATAAAGAACACTAAAATTCGAGGTATAACGAAGAAGTTATGACCAATCTAAGAGTCACAGTAAAAAACGGCAATACTGATAAACGTAAAACGTGAAGTTTCAATACAATTATATTTAGCCTTAAGTATCTAAATGAAAGTTGTAGATATCATTAAACCGTAGGCGTATATGAAAAGAACGTCCAAATCTAACTTCGTATGAGAAAGTTATGATTTTTACAAGTTCCGAATATAGCAACAAACAGCTAAAATACTCGAAATAGAGATCGAGAGATTTTTAGCCGGTACAACCTAAATGAGAATCGAAGATCTCAACAATAGTAGCACAATGGTATAAAGTCTGATGAGAACGGACCTCACATGAAGAAGTTATGGATTTTTAACGGAATTTTCGTGTCCCGACCCGTTAAAAATAAATAAAAATAAAAATAAATTCAAAATTTGCCAACGGAGTCTAAACGAGAGTTGTAGAGCATAATCTCACCTACGCGTGGATATAAAGAATGTTAAAAACGGAGTTCATACACGAAAGTTACGAATTTTACAAGTTTTCGACACAAAATCCGAGGTTGTCAGGCCTACCACGACATGGTGAAGAAGCCCACGACGTGTTATTGTGACTGATGGGTGCCAGGTTCGTCAAAAAACGTCTCGTTAATGGAAGAGGATAGAATCCCTCACCACGACGTGGTGAGGTGTACCATGATGTGGCGCCCAATATAGGGCTATAAATAGCAGCCGAAGGTGTTGGGGTCCATTGCTTATTTCTTCTCTCTCTCTCTCTCTCGTGCCGAAGCTCTGTGTTTAAACCCCGCGAAGCCATCCCGAAGCCACGATCTTCATACCCAAGTTCCGAAGGAAGGTTTTTCACTCCCGAGAATCCCAAGAAATTCAACTTTCCCTAGTCGAAGTTCTGCTCAGTTTCATTTCACCTTCTTCTATCTATCAGGTGAGTTCATACCCCTACAACAACGTTTTCAAATACTTTATAAATGCTTTTATACACTTTCAAAGGGGGAGAATACAAGTAAACACACGGTTACTCTCGTGTGGAAAACATTAGACTTTTACTACACTTATCTTTATATAACAAATCATATGTGATTCATAACTATCATATGAAAACATTCGCATGCAACACCTATTCAATAACATTTTGTCCTTTAAGAGTAAAAACATGTTGTTATACAAATATCAAACACTTTATTTATATTTTGGTGTATAAATGTTCAATAGTGTTATTACAAATGTTGTACTTACATACCAAGCTGATACTACACTAGGATTTATCATAAAACGAATCATACATTTGAACAAAAACTATAATAGGTATAGTTTACTAGATGTTCAAGAGATTTTACATATTATAAGTACTATATCAAGGAAATACTTTCATATACAAGAACAAATGAACTTTTCATACGTAAATCTATTTGATACTAAGTTTTGTGAGACGTTCAGCTTCATGTACTTTCAAGTATGCAGTTAAAGTCCTGTATTATATACCTTAATCTCTTGTAGGTAGAGTGTGATAATTATGTATAGATCTATACGAGATTGACAATCCCGCACCTAAACTGTTAGCTACAGTTAGACCGGCAGTTCTAGGGTGACAAACGTCATAACATTCCAACACCTGAAGAACGTTGTTACAGACAGTTTAGGTCAATAGCATGGAAATAAAACTCACATGGAGTATTAAAAACACGATGATTTACGGGTTTATCAAATGTCTTAGTCATTTTATACATACTTAAATCTGTTATTCTATACATGAAAAACTACTAATGCATTACAGTTTTGGAACTTTTAAACTACGACACACTCATGGAAAAATATTGGATTTTTCGGAAATAAACTCACTGATTTTATACAAAACTTACAAATTTTATACATAAACGCTTAAGAACTCACCAACTTAATTGTATTTCTTATGGATTCAGTAATATAGGTAAACTTAAGCTTTTGGAGAAGTGATGCTAAGGCGTCAGTTTTAAACTCATTTTGTCATCATATTGTAATTTGTTTTTGAAACAAGTATCATCCAACAATGTAACTCTTAAATTATATATATGATGGTTGTGTTTACTTTCTTTACTATGTATTCAACTATTACAATACTACATGAAGTCATCCACCCCCGAACGATTCCGCCGTTCTGGTTTGGGGGTGTGACAGATTGGTATCAGAGCATTGTTTATAGTGAACTAAGTATATCGAACCACATAAGATATACAAACTATAAATGCATAGGGACTAAAACTCTCTGAAAAAACGTTTTTACACCTAAACCGCATTTCATTTAGCTTAAGTTATTTGGGTCGTAAAAGCACAAATACATGCATACAACGAGTCATTTTCATAGTTAGAACTATACAAGAAGTATTAAGACAAGTTGGACACTACGACTAGGTCTCGGAGTATGTAATCGGATTTGGGACGAATATAGCCTGATCAACTATATTTATCCGAAATCGGACTAATGTATGTCGAGGGATGGTCGTAGTGAGCAACAAGTCAAAACTTACCAAAACTACACTAGTATCAAACATACAAACTTAAATACTATAGGAGTATTTGGTAAATACAATAGTTTAACTTACATATTTAGATGTGTATGTTTTAAATTCTAGACAATTCTCATATCTCTATTCTTGCACAAACACAATGGCTAGATTCCACCCACCAGGGGACCCCTACTACCCGATCAGGGTAATGGAGGATGGGTAGAGGAGGACCCCGAAGAGGATGAAGAAACCATAGAGTTGGAAGAAGGGGATGACTTTGGGACATACTCAGAACCAGAAGTAATCAACCCACCAGTCGCTCAATCTCTCGTAGTTAGGAGAAACTTTCAGGGACCCACTCCTATTTGGGGAAGTCACCTTCACCATTGGAGCGAACAGCAAGGAGTACATCCTCCCTACAGTATGTGTCGAGACTTCTATGACGTCAGGGATGGAGGTTCATGTGACAACCCGATATTTTTCAAACCAATGTAACATTCAAAGAGTCAAATATAATGAACTATTTAGAATCAAAGAAATCAGCGTCAAAAATGAAGTGTTCTAAAATCTAAATTGGGATGCATAAAGTGTTAGATATCGTGCCAAGGTTTCCAAAAATATAAAGAACACTCAAATCCGAGTTATAATGAAGAAGTTACGATTTTTCTAAGTTTCGAAACAACGGTAGACAGCTAAAAACGCGAGATAAAGATCGAGAAATTTTTAGCCAACGCAACCTAAACGAGAGTTGAAGGTCTCTACAATAATAGTACAATGGTAAAAAGACAGACGAAAACGGACATCAGATAAAGAAGTTATGAATTTTTAACGAAATTACCCTGTCCCGGCCTATTTAAAACAAAATAATTAAAATTAAAATCAAAATTAGCAGGCGAAGTCTAAATGGAAGTTGTAGAGTATATTCTCACCTTCGTGTGGATATAAAGAACGTCAAAAACGGAGCTCGTATGCGAAAGTTACGCATTTTTGAAGTTTTTGGCACACACTTCGAGGCTTATCCGAAGGAGTACACCCAGTGTACGAGATGCATGGACTCGGATCGGCCACGTCACCCCTACACCCTCTACGGCAGTCCCATCCGAAGACCAGAGAACGGAGACGTCATCGCTGACGTATGCCCCGCGTACGAGGGTACGCCTATCGTACGAGGTATGCCCACCGTACGAAGCTTGGCAGCCCACCTATAAATACCTTGCGAGACCTCCGACTTTCCTTGATCATTTCTCTCTTCTCTTTCACTTTTACTCACCGTTTAGCATCCCGAGATGACCCCGACACTCCGGTTTCATACCTCAGCCTCGACGAAGGTCCGAAGCCCCGAGATTCTCGAGAATCTCGCTACTTTCCAGTCGGAGTGCCACCCGAGAAAAAGCTCATTTTCTTCGAATCGCCACACTTTTCAGTTGAGTTCATACCCTTATATTTTCACGTCTTTTCATGTTTTAAGGGGGGAAATACAAGTGCAGTACAAGAAAAACTCATCGTTTTATACAAATCGAAATACACCACCTACATTTTTATAAATGTTAAATAACTTCGATATCAATGTTATAATTTACATACAAAGTTAGTATTACATCGAGTTTTTATCACCAAATGATACACACTTTCGGAAAAACTATAATGGGTATAGTTTACAAGTTATTCATTACATCTTTACGTAAACATTGTGAAAATGAAATATTTTCATCCACATGAAATATAGACCTTTCTTTTCATAAATCTATCAATACAAAGTGTTGTGAGACATTCAGCTTCAAAGTACTCTCAAGTGCGCATTTCAAGCCCTGTATTATAAACCATAATCCCTTGGAGGGAGAGCATGATATTTTTGTATAGATCTATACGGGATCGACAATCCCGCACCTAAACTGTTAGCTACAGTTAGACCGGCAGGTCTGGGGTGACAAACGTCATAACACTGCAATGCATGAAGAACGTTGTTATAGGCAGTCTGGGTTAATATCATGGTTATAAAACTCACACGGAAGTATTAAAATAAGCTTGATTTATGAGACTCTTGAATGCATTCAGTAAATACATTATTTAGGTATAAATACACTTTCACCATTTTAAGCACGAAAGATATTATTGCACTCCAGCCTTTAGAACTTTTTCTAACTATATGTAGAAAATATTGGATTTTCTGGGAAACATGTTCAGTTATTTTTGCTAAAGGAAATACAAATTTTCAGTACAAAAACACTTATGAACTCACCAACTTAATTGTTGACACTTTTTCAAAACTACTGGTATTTCTCAAAGAATCAGTAATACAGGTAACCATCAGCTTTTGGAGAAGGAAAGCTAAGGCGTCTATTATCAAAACATTTTAAATCATCATATTTGTAATATTCTTTTGGAACATGTATTACACCCAACAATGTAAGCTTTTATTATATTTATGATGGTTGTGTTTACTTTCTTTACAATATTCAACTGTTATGATACTACGTGAAGTCACCCACCCCCGAATGTTTCCGCCATTTCTGGTTTGGGGGTGTGACAGTTCAGCCGACCGAGCACTCCTAGTCAGGGTGGGAAAACTAGCCAACCAGTCCTATCAATCTGGGGTTCAAGCTAACCGAATTGGTGAACTCAACATGGAGGTACAAGTCCACACTTCCGAAATCCGTCGATTGGACAGGGCACATGATAATGCCCAACTCCGAACCGACACATTCCAAGCACAACTGATTGCAGCCCTCTCTGAGATAAGGGAACAGCAAGCCACCTTCGATAGGCGTTTTATGGAAGGAAAGCAATCAGACATGGAGTCAAGCTCCAAGTGCAACCTACGTTGCAAGTAGTATTTGCTAAAAGTCTTACTTTTCTTTAACTTCTATATCGGAGATCCTTAGAAGGGTCGAAATTTTCTTAACTTCAAATGTAACTCAGCATGTGTTTAATATATATGAATAAATTCCTTTGTGTGTAAATTCTTTGACTACCACTCAGATTCATAAGTTTATCTATCACTATGCAAACTTTTATTATGAGTCAAGCTCTAAACCTTGGGTAGGTCATTCGAATTTATAAATTAATAAAAATAACAAATTTATTAACACACAACTTCCAATTATTAAAAACTTATGTTCTTCATTCTATTTCCTGAGCAGCATGATGCCGCCCCGTAGATCTACATGCCGTGTCAACAACGCAACACCTCCACCACCACCATCTCCATCAACAGATAATGCCACCTTGATAGTGATGGGTTTTGAGCATTCTAACACTTCCTAAGTGTACATGCAACCCTAATAACCTTGAATCTATGTTTTCTCTATATACATGCAAATTTCTTTTTCAAGGTTATTTCCTAACTAGCATGGCATGGGGAATAAATAAAATATAAAACTAGTAGAAATACATACCTTGATGTTGCTTGGATTCCTTCAAGACTTTGTGAGCCTAGCACCCCAAATTTTGTGCCTCAAATGCTTCACACAACACCACAAAACATGGAATAACTTGAGAGAATACTTCTTACACTCAAAATCGGTTATGCCCTCACAAGAATCCTCTAGTCCCGATTTTCCTAGCCATGGGGTCCTTTTTATAGTGGTGTCACAATTAGGGTTTCATCATGAAGACTCACAATTGTCATGACTCTTCCATTCTCATGACCCATGGGTTTGTAACTCCCATGGACTATCCATGGAGCTCTAAATAGTTATATCCATAACCCATAAACCATGGATCATTTAATCCACTATAAAAGTTTAGATGATTGTTATAATCAACCCCATATATTTAATTAGTTTCAACTTGATTACCAAATTAATACTTAAATTAATATTTGATCAAGACTAATTAAATAATACTATTATTAATATATTAGAACTTATAATATATTAATAATCATAAGTGCCTTATTCTCTCATTTGTCTATCCAAGTATTGCAATGCCATGCAACCCAAATGGACCATGTCGGGTCGGGTCAAGTACATACCAAATAAAGTTATGGACTTAGACACTATATCCAATAGTCTCCCACTTGGATAAGTCTAATAACTATATTTGCAAATATGACTTCAAAATCTGACTAGCAATCGTAGCTCTTTCAAAGTCTCTCGGAAATAAGATGATGATGATACGCCATTTAAGATAAGTGATCATATAATCCTCTGCTCTCATGATATCAGCCCGACAAATACATGGAACATGGTCTTACTTATTGTCCAGCATTTGTTTCTCGATCTCTGATTTGTTTCGACATAGAACTAAATTGAACACATCAATTAGGTTCTGACCGGGCCCGGTACATAGGTCAAAACCAAATCATCAAGGGGCCCAGATATCGCTTCTATTTCTAGAAGGAATAGATAAACTTCGACTGATATGCTTGTACTAACTACTTGTTGAATTATTCACAAAGGCACATTTTATAACATCGAGTTACCAATGCATTTTTGTACAATCAATGAATAACCAAATCATAGTCAACAACTCATATCTCTAGGTTTGAAGATTTATATGATATTACCGTCTCACGATCACTCGAGATAAATTCCATGAAGTGATGCAAGTGAGCGTGGGTTGAATCCAATACTCAGCCCTTATGAGTACTCATGAATGTTGTAGCAACCATTGCATTGTCTAAAGCACTTTAGACAAATCATACAAGCCAAATTCATGACAGTCTTGATTCATATCTACTTCCAACGTATGACTGACTGTGGATGGTTTGAATAATATGATATATACCATAACATAATTATTCTGGAAGTCAAAACATGCAAAGTGAAACACAAGAATATTACTAATCTTATATGGCCGCAACACTTTGAGTGTAAATAAAAACACCTTTTATTTAAGCACCATATTGATTACTCATTATTTATGTTTCGATTAATCAACTTTATGCTTGAATTAAAACATTAGTTGTCCCATGCTCCAAGCATGTACACTATGGTTTTCCAAACAACAATTATGCCATACTCCAAATATGCATACTATGTTTACATATGGTCCTCTCTTTGTGAAATAGATCAATTGACAATATTCCAATATGCTCATTTCACAATTCCAATCCTTGTTGTAAATGCAAGAATACCAAACTCTTGCCATTTATTGTAATATGTTAGATTCTAAACTTATATGCAATGATCCCCTTGTAATGACTATGCACAGAAGTCACAAAGACTTGGCAACAGACATTACAAAGCATTCCAATGGAAAACAATTCCATGGAAATAAAGTCTCAAATTCAAAGTACATTCCTTTGAACATCCTTCTTAGCATTAAGTTCTTTAATCTTACACATATTCAAAGAATAACCTCCACCTATGGAGACAATTCCATATTACCATTTTGACCATCACTTCTGAACAAGAGTTGCCTCTTTCCAAAATATGTCAATATGGTCCTTACTCTATACTTCTAATTGTCCATGAGCAACCAATCTTTGGTAAACCTTAGATTGTCCTCGACAATTTGCTTAATCATTTTAGTCAATTCCAGTTTTATTCCTTTTTCCCTTCTTAATGCCCTAAGCATTAGGAAAATTTAGAATGGATGAATATTATAGTACATGCAATCGATCCTATATCCGAAGCATATGGGACACGATTCATGATATAAAATTTTTATTTGCCATGTTCTCAAAATTCGAACTATGAAGAGGGATGCCGTAATCATAATTGAATTTTGAGAACGCAACATATATAGAATTTCCTTATGTTGAACCATTCCAACATAACATTCATATATATTCTTGACTAAAGCAGATTAAATTCTCAATCTAAGCTAACATATATAGAATTTCCTTATGTTGAACCATTCCAGCATAACATTCAGATATATTCTTGACTAAAGTAGATTAAAACATCAATCTAAGCTTATAGAATTGGAGTGAAGTATAAAATCCTCTCCCTTAATTATAGCAAAACAACCTTTCAAAGCAAATTGAAACTTTTGTTTTCTATAATTAACATTTCTAACTTGGAATACTTAACATAATCATCATGCTCCCACTAGCATAATGATTACCAGCATAACGCTTTATGCTCTCACTAGCTTTGACATGTACTCAGAAATCAACTGGACTTCTAGAAATCAGTACTTTATTGACTTTCTTACCAAAGTTCATATTTCTGATACTAGATTGCTTTGATAAGACTTTATCAAAAACATACACCTTTCCTTAGATAGCTCACATGTTTGTCTAGACCTTTTGCAATTCTCACTAGTTAGTGTGCCGGTTAACCACACACGCTCCACTAACTATATGAGAATGCAAATATCACAACCGCTATCTACTTAAAATCTTCTTAGTGGAAGCGTTTCCTTACCATCATTTTCATGAATCGAAGAGAAACCTTATGACACTTAGATTTTATGGTGTATGTGTTATTTTCCATGTGAATTTTGTCAAAACCATAATGACAGGACTAGGTTAGTGACACTTCCAAATTCATATGGACTGAACTTCTGCAATCTTAATTTCTTGCCATCCGGCAGCACAAGGGCCTACCATTTCTTCCAGGTTGTTATGCAAACAGTCAAGAACTCTCAGAACTCCAATGCAAAGCCAACCTAAACTGAGATGAGCACATAATATGTCAACACGATAGGTTACAAACCTCAAGTCATGGGCTAGTGATAAACAAATATCTTGATTAGTTCTTGAACCTATCTTAAGATCTTTTTAAGACTCCTACTAACCTCTTGACATATATGATTCTCTTTGTCAAGAACCATTCCTTGACAAAACAAATATTCAATAGTTAGTGCAGATTCTTATCAAGTTAAACACTTCCCATAATTGGACTTAGTTGGTCTTTGTTTTATCCAAAACATCACAACTAACCAACCTCAAATGTAGAAGAGTAGGACACATCTTACTCTACATTTGATAAGTGTTATGAACTTTCTAAAGACTATGTCACTTAAGTTACAATCTTGGAGTATAACTCTAGGATTTGTTTTTGGAACGAAGTATGAATTATCTTTTGATTTAACCATTTCAACAATTCACGATTCCTCTCCTCAACCAACATACACACTAAGGTATCCTTAGAGGATCAATTGTGATATGGTTCTATAATCACTAAGATAATCATAAAACAAAATACACAAGTACTCGACCATCTCTTCAGATTAGAGAAACTTTTATCTTTCTGCCTTATTTGATTCTTCTTATTCATTCTGCCATATATTGAAACTTTTCCAATGTTTCAGAATTACACTTAAACTCGTAAGCATAACCATATTTACTAAACTTTAGTAAATCATAATGAATAATCTTATCAAACTTTGTGGTGGACCTGACCAGCACACAACCAAGTGTACCCAATATCTTAGTCCTTCGCTTGACTCACATGCAAACGTGAACAAGGAATTAGTCTTAATTTACCAAAGATGAAAATTCTCATTCATCACACAATAAAACTTGCATGATTCCAAGTTTCTATCCAACTGAAACTTGGGTGATGAGAATCTTTCCTTATTTGGTAAATTATGACACTACCACTAATGAAAGAATCAAATCCATTTACCCATATTGCTTATCAATGGAAACATATAAGCAACAAACTTTTTCACAAATGCCATTGTAAGGATACTTAAAATAAATAAAATCAAAACCATTTATTCTTTTATTTTAAAACTTTGTGGAAAACTTATCCTTACAACCCATATGAAAACCTTGTTGCTATCTATTCCTAAGCAATATGTTTCAAATCTTAAGTAACAGCTCAAAATTTTGATCACCGAACCATGCGATCAAAATCCCTCTTCGCGATCAGAATCAGCATATACTTCCTTTAAGTTTCTTCACTTTTATTTTGATTCTTAAAACATCAACATGTGACCCAATCACATCATGCAATAAGAATCTCAGAATAGAAACTTAATAGAGTTAGACGATGGACTTTGCCTGAAGTAGAGTCAAACATTTGACTTTACTATCCTTATGGACTTTTAGGTAAATTAGGCAGCTTCGCAACCAATGCCCTTCCTTTGGCAATAGAACCATATGGACTCTTTGGAAACGGTACATGGGACTATCACAAACTTAGCCTTTCTCTTTACCATTTTGTCAATCGAGTTGACTACGGCCAAACCCTTTCAATTGGGAAGAGAAAGCTTTTCTGGACTTCCAATGTTACCATTGTCAATGTCCATGGAAGTTTGGGAAGTTGATCTTCCAATCAAATTTTGCTTTACTAATGCTCCAAATCATTGCTAATCTTCCAATCAGCTTTCGGGCTTACAGTTGTGGTTTCATGTTTTTCAGGTTCTTCGGGAGACTGTGGCAAGGCGAAGGCGTGATCGTACCGCTCCTCATGATTTCATAGTATTGTGATTCTGGGAACATGTTAAATGTTTTGTATTGAAAACCTTTTTGTAAAGATTTAATGGAATCGAGATGTTTTTTTTGAAAAATTTAAAATTGGTTGTATTTTTTGGTCGTTACAAGTTGGTATCAGAGCCTTGTTTTGAGTGAATTGGAGGAACATTCATGTGACTCCAGTCTCAAATCGAGGAGAGTTTTCAAAAGACTATTTAAAATGGTTTTCAAAATGAGTAAGGGAGGACGCGGAGGTACGATCAGCCGGAGCCAGTAAGTAACCCGAAAATACAATGCATGTTATTTGTTTTTGAGCTTTGATAGAATAGCATGCTAGTGATAGGCTAGGGATCTTCAGGATTTCATGATATGTTGCCTGATTTGTGATGCCTGTAGCCTAGGGTTCCTTATGGGAGATTTTCAGTGTTCCTCTAGTGGTGAGGGTTGAGCGTTGTTATGCATGTTTCTCTAGGGTGTTCTGGTAGTACTTCATACAAATATGGGTAGGTGTGGAAGGTAGTATGGGCCTGTACTACTGAAAGCACAGGACCCATACGCGTATCAGGGAAACCATGATCTCTAGGGTTGGGTGGAGAGAGTTGGATCCCGAGATGGTGGGAAGAGTCTGAGATTTTGTGTGGTGTTTCTTTTCAGTATGGAGATTCTGAGGCATGACGAGAGTGGATCCGGGTTAGGATCGGGAGCTGGAGAGAGAGTTCCGGGCGGATCGGTGCCGCCCGAGGTTATCGGTCAGATGAGCACAAGCGAGTTGGATGCGAGGATTCGTGAGATCCTGCGTGATGAGATTGCTGAGTTATTCCGGGCTGAGTTGCCAGAGTTGTTTGGGTCGATTAAGACTGCCATGGTGGAGTATTTTGATGAGCGCTATGCAACTCTCACTGAGACGGCTGCCGCGGCGGCTACAACGGCTGTAGCAGCGACAGGGGGAGGAGCTAGTCGGGGTTTTCAGTATCGAGACTTCGATAATACAAAGCCTCCCACATTCGATGGAGTTCAGGACCCGATTGTTGCTATGAGGTGGTTATCAGACGTGGAGGGGTGTTTCTTCACATGTTCATGCCCTGCTGATCAGAGGGTGAGGTGTGCTCTGAACCTGTTGAGGCTCGGGGTGAAGGATTGGTGGAGATTAACCACGGGGTCATATTCAGATGCGCAGAGGGCTGCAGTATCATGGGATCAGTTCCGAGAGATGTTCGTCACTCGTTATGTTCCGCAGGTTGAGAGGGAGAGATTGGCTCAGGAGTTCCTTGAGCTGAAGCAGGATTCGGAGTCGGTGACTGAGATCACCAGGATGTTCACTGAGAGGGCAATGTTTTGCCCAGAGTTCGCTTCGGAGCAGGCTCAGATGTCTTGATATCTGAGCATGCTCAAGAGGGACATCAGGCAGTTTGTGTTTGCGCAAAGGTGCGGGACATTGTTGGAGTTGCAGGAGGCCGCTACGCGGCGTGAGTTAGAGATTGAGTTGCAGTTGCGCGAGCTGAGGCAGGCTCCGGTGCAGTCGCAGCCGGCGCCGAAACGGTCCAAGACCGTTGATGTTAGAGTGGGGGATCTGAGCAGTCACACTTGTGGGAAGTGTGGGAGGGGTCACACCAGGGTTTGTAGGTCCGGTGGTGCATGCCGCAAGTGCGGAAAGGAGGGGCACTATGCGAGGGATTGTCGGCAGTCAGCGCCAGCTCGGGATTTGAGGATTTGCTATCAATGTCATCAGGTTGGGCATTTGAGGGTCAACTGTCCACAACTTGTTGCAGGACCGGTGCAGGCTCCAGCACCGGCCACTTTGAGGATCACAGGTGGAGGTCAGGGTGGAGCAGAGCCCCCAAGGGCTCAGGTTCGTGCTTTTCAGCTGGTAGCAGAGGAGGTCAGGGCAGTGCCAGATGCAGCTGCGGGTATGTTTCTTTCTTGATGTCTTGTTATCTTGTGATTATTGTGATGTAGGTTTATGAGCCGGTATTCTGTTTGGTTTTGATGTGGTATTCGTCATTTTGCGGGTTGTGGTTTTGGTTATGGGTTATTGTTTTGGGAATTCTGTTGGTTATCATTCATGAGGGTTATTAGTGGCAACCCGGCATTGGCTTTCAGGCCGAGTAGCATCTGCTTTCTGAGGAGTGGTTAGATGCAGATTGAATTTCCTTCGAGCAGGTTGATCGGTGTTGATGTGAGATCTCGTTGAGGTTGTTTATGCTTGTGGGAAGCAGTCCGTGTGTAAGTGTTTTCTTTGTGGAAGAGTTGTTCGGGGAGGTCGGTGATGGCGACCGGTGGTTGATAGTTAGTGCCCAAGTGGGGGAGAATTGGAGAAT
The DNA here is from genome assembly GCF_002870075.4 of Lactuca sativa. Classification (NCBI taxonomy): domain Eukaryota; kingdom Viridiplantae; phylum Streptophyta; class Magnoliopsida; order Asterales; family Asteraceae; genus Lactuca; species Lactuca sativa. The sequence goes on along the minus strand of NC_056627.2, from coordinate 29,574,538 downwards.
TCTCCGGGAGATCGATGAGTAATTGAAAGTGCTTAGCTGATGGGATTCAGCAAGTGTTCTGTCAACCCATAGTGTAGACTGATAAGAGTAAGTGTCGGGCATGCGGGGCGGGATTCAGACCTAGGGCATTTGATTGTGGAAGGCCTGGGAGCAGGCCGGGATTGAGTATGTTTGATGGGGTTAGAGTTCGGAACCCCTAGAGGGCTAGAACGGTATGCATGGGAGGACTTCCGGGGGGGATAGCTCGGAATGTTGAACGCTAGTTGAGCGGTCCGGATAGACTGAAGGTCGGAAGGCGTACCAGTCAGGCCGAAGGCTCGGAGAACGGTCCAGCCAAACTGAAGGCAATGAGAGTGGTCCAGATTGGCTGAAGGTTCTGAGAGTGGTCCAGATGGACTGAAGGCCTGGTGAGGCGGTCCAGTCATGCTGAAGACTCTGCAGGTATTGTTGGATCAGTTTGAGGATATGGATTGTGTATGTTGCGGTGTGATTGCATTAGAAGGTCTGGCCCCGGGTAGTGATCTTGATTAGTGGAGATAGTGCAGGGGCTTGAGAGTCCCTGCGATGAGAGTCAGAGTATGTGTGTTGGATGGATAGCGGATACGCTAAAAAGGGAGGTGTAGCGTTGGGCGAGCACCGCGGCACTTGTTGGAGTGGCATTATGGCCAAGTGGATTCCTTGGAAAAGGAAGTGAGAGAGGTGTGTGACTCCGAGAGGGAGTGCAAGTTCACGGAAGTGAAAGCGGAAAAGCAGAGTTATGATTAGAGTAATACGAGTATGGTTATTGAGCAGCGTGTTTGCGGCAGTAGAATAAAAGCTCATCCGGTTGGGATGTCTGCTGAGGTTGCGGAGGAATTCCGCAGATGTAGAGCCAAGAGACTCGAAAAGGATGCAGGGAGAGAGCCTTGGGCTCTCAGTATGATTCTGATCAGGGTATTGGATATGTATTAGTGGTTCATCCTGGGGGATGTTGGAGGATATCATCAAGTGTATCAGGGTTTCCCAACATGAGGGTGCTGGAGAAAGTTCAGCATGTGTATGTGATTGCAAGAGGAGAACTTCTGGGAGTTTCTCTGAGATTGAGAATGGGTCTTCCGTCGTCGCAGAATGGATAGAGTGGGATTCGGATCAGGGATCCGATGGTTCATGGCTTTCTAAGCCCTTATGGGTCGAGTGAATGTTGAGATTTGGGGCAGTGATGCGTCATGGGTAATACGCGGTTGTTGAGTGTGATTATCAGAGGGTACAGCCAGTACCCGGCTCGAGACGGTGGTCAGGACACCATAAGGGAAGAGAAAGTGTGCTTGAGTTTTGATGGGTATGCCTTGAGGGACTTGGCCCGATTAAGGTCAGGTGGCACGTTGTGGGAGTATCATTGGGATTGAATTGTAGTAGGCTTCAAGGACGAAGCCTAATTTAAGTGGGGGAGAATTGTAACATCCCGAAATATCAAGAGTAGAGTAAAAGGGCTAAAAGAGTAAATTGGGACAAAGTGACTCGGCGAGTCCATGGGTGGACTCGGTGAGTAGAGTCGTGACCGGGTCGCGTGTTAGGTAGCCAACTCGGCGAGTCAGTAAGATGGACTCGGCGAGTAGGCGCTGAGTGGAGAAAACCCTAATTCTCGGGGTTGAGCCCTATATAAAGAACATTATGTTTTCCTCCCAGCCTCTTCATTCCCCCTTGAGTCCCAGAAACCCTAAAATCGTGGAGAAGCACCATTGTTGAGCAAATTGGAGCTTGGAGAGGTGGTTGTTGAAGAGATTCTAAAGAAGGAGAGGCTTGGATCAAAGGGCTTTGCAAGGATTCGGGATAATCTTCTCTTGGAGCTTCCTTTTTAGGTATCTTTCCACTGTTTGAGCTGCTATTGTCTAGATTCTTCATTTTGGGGGTGTTGAGATCATATATTTTGGTGTTTTGGAGTTTAGAGGTTAGATCTGAGGTTTCTACCTCAGATCTGGAATGGACAAGAATTGGAATGCATGAAAGTCCTTGTGTTGGGTATTGGATAAAGCTATCATGTCCCAAACCTTAGCCCTAATGTGCAAAATGCATAGATCTCTTTGGATTCACGTAAAGTTTGCCACTTTACATGATGGATGAGTTGTAGGAGGCTAGATCTATGTTTTGGAGCAATTGCATGGACATAAATGCTTCTGAATGGATTCAGACCGATGGTACTCGGCGAGTCACATGGGTGTACTCGACGAGTTGCTTGAAGATGAGCTGGAACTCGAGGAGTTGGAAGAACAACTCGGCGAGTGGGATGAAGATGGCCTAGAACTCGGCGAGTTGTATGAACAACTCGGCGAGTAGGTTGAAGATAGCCTTAGACTCGGCGAGTCTGTTCTTGGGCTCGGCAAGTCTTGTCGAAGAGTCCCAATATTTTCTGGTTGAGTCGAGAATTGGTGAGTCAAGGGATGACTCGGTGAGTGGTGTGCGAGTGGACTTAGAGTTATTGAACTCGACAAGTCTCGGGGTGACTCGGCGAGTTAGGTCACGGATTGAGGGGAATTCTGAGTATGGGGACTCGGCGAGTCATCGGGTTGACTCGGCGAGTAGAGTCAGTCAGGGGTTGACTTTGACCTTGTCTTTGACCAAGGGTTGACCAGTGATTTCCAGGGGCATTTTGGTAATTGTTGATTATTGTTTTGAGTTTAGTGCATTGGTGATTGTCCAGTGGTAGAGATCGTATCAGTGATCGGAGCAGCTTGGGTTATCTGTTCATTCGGCAGTTTCGAGGTGAGTAATCCTCACTATATCAATAGGGTCTAAGGCACCAAGGCCGGCCCTTATCGGATTGAGATCCGGGTAGTTGTTGTTATGTTATTGCTATGATATGTTGGCATCCTGAGAGCTAGGATGGTATGTGTTAGAGACCTGATTGAGATCGGTATCCTGAGAGTTAGGGAGATGCTATGCTAGTGACCTATTAGGTCGGTATCCTGATTAGGATGATGATATGCTATGTGATCTGTTGGATCTGCTTGTTGACTATGAATTGCTATATGATTGTATGTATATGTGCACATGGTTGTTTGGACTGAAGTTGGGTTGAGGCGGGTCCTGCTGTGTGCAGTAGGCCAAGATACCCAGGGCGGACCGGTTGTCCCGAAGGCCCAGCGAGCGGTCCGGATAGGCTGTAGGCCCCGAAAGGGCGGACCAGATGTGCCGAAGGCTCGGAGAGTGGACCAGATAGACTGAAGGCCCGGTGCGGGCGGACCAGTCATACTGTAGACTCAGAGAGTGGACCAGGTGGATTGAAGGCCCGGGAGCGGGCGGACCAATCACACTTTAGACTCGATGTATGTGGATAGACTCGGAGGGTGGACCAGGTGGACTATAGGCCGGTGCGGCGGACCAGTCACACAGTAGACCCTAAGTGCATGGCTATTTTGTGATCGGATATGTTATGGCATGTTATGCGTGTATGGTATTTGTGGTTGGTATTTTGGGGATATCTCACTAAGCTTTCGGGCTTACAGTTGTGGTTTCATGTTTTTCAGGTTCTTCGGGAGACTGTGGCAAGGCGAAGGCGTGATCGTACCGCTCCTCAAGATTTCATAGTATTGTGATTCTGGGAACATGTTAAATGTTTTGTATTGAAAACCTTTTTGTAAAGATTTAATGGAATCGAGATGTTTTTTTTGAAAAATTTAAAATTGGTTGTATTTTTCGGTCGTTACAACTCCTTTTAGGAGTTTACGGCCCTGGGACCAAATCCCATGGAGATTACGGTCGTAATCTCCCTTGAATGGGTGTTTTTGGTGTTTTCAAGTTCCTAATTCAACTAGGAACTAACCTAGGCTAGTGTACAAGGCTTAAGAAGAGTTTATAGCACTATTTGGCACTATTGTTTGGAGTTCACGGCCCTGGAACTTCTTGGGTCGTGAACACCTTACTCTTGGTGTTCTAATGGTGTTTGCTAGTCCTAAACACATTAGGGTACATGTCTAAACTAGTCTCTTGGCTTAAGGAAGGCTTTTAGGGCATTTTGACACCTTAAAGTGGAGTTCACGGCCCAAGAACATCCTTGACCGAGAACTCACTTCTAGCCTTTGTTTCTTAATGATTTTTTGGTCTAAACATGTCATGGTATTTTCTAGGTTGAGTTCCAAGGCTTGGAGGGACATTGGGCACACTTTGGCCCATATAAAAGAGTTTACTCTCCAAGTGTTCTTGGGCGGTAAACTCTCAAATCTTGGGGTTTTGATCCGATTTTTATGTTATTAAGCACAATCTAAGATATATAATACAACTAGATGGAAGTACTCACGATTTGGGATGAAAACCTGAAGATCCGTGAGAGAGAATTCGGCTTTTCTCTAGTTGGAAATGTAACTAATGAATAAATATGGTTCAGAATCCTATATATAGTCATGGGATTTTTGGCAGAAAATATTTTATTCACGAAATGAACTCTAATATCATAGAGTTTTGGAATAACAGAGTTGCACAAAACCCTAGTGCATCCACTCTCCTGATATCTCCTTTAGTGTAAATCATGAAAAACTGTCAAACTTATACCCAAAAGTCTGGAACTTCACTGTAACTGTTCTAACTTCTATTGACTTGATATGGTTTGTTCAGAATGAAAATTTTGGGTTGTCACAGACTTCATCATGAAGTTACCGAGGGTGACAAGGGGTGTGGATTCCATATGGTTTATTGTGGATAGATTGACGAAGATTGCCCACTTTATTCTGATCTCAGAAAGCATCTCCGCTGAGAAATTAGCGGATATTTACGTGCGACAGGTGGTGGTTAGGCACTCAGTTGCATTTTAGCACGACATACTACCCCACTAGATTTTGGAAGAAGTTCCATGTGGAACTGGGCACTCAGTTGCATTTTAGCACGACATACTACCCCCAGACAGATGGACAAAGGTAGAGGACGATCCAGACACTCGAGGATATGCTTCGGCCATGCGTGTTGGATTTTGGAGGAAGTTGGGATATGTACCTCCCACTAGCAGAGTTTTCATATAACAATAGTTATCTTGCCAGTATCGACCACCCTCCGTTTGAGATGTTGTATGGTCGAAGATGAAGGACCCCGACTTGCTGGGGCAAGGCTGGACATCAAATCATGGGGAGCACCGAGGTAGTACTCAAGACTAGTGACTTGATTCAGCAGGTGTGCTATCGGCTACGAGTCGCATAGAGCCATCATAAAAGCTATGCTGACCGGCGTCGATCGGATCTTGAGTTCCAGGTGGGGGACTTTGATTTACTTAAAGTATCACCATGGAAGGGTGTCATTTGGTTTCGAAAGATGGGCAAGTTAGGGCCCTGGTATATTGGTCCATTTAGGATTACTGCCCGGGTGGGCAAGGTGGCTTACCGTTTGGATCTGTCAGACGAGCATAGCCAGATTCACAACACCTTACATGTGTCTCAGCTTCGGAAGTGTGTCACAGATGATGTTGTGGTTATATCTTTGGATGACATTTAGGTGGATGAGAGCCTGAACTACATTGAGCGGCCCGTTGCGGTCTTGGATAGGAAATTTAGAATCCTTCATAATAAAGAAATGAAGCTAGTAAAGGTGCAATGGCCTCATGGAAGGCGCTCTGAATGGACATGGGAGCCATATGATGAGATGCAGGAGCACTACTCAAATTTGTTCACATCATCAAACTTCGAGGACGAAGTCTACTTCAATTAGGGGAGATTTGTAATGATCGTTTCAGGTATCGATTACCTTTTAGAATTTTAAGGATTTAGACTGGAACTTGACGGGTTGGGGAGCTCCAACTCGTCGAGTAGAGAACATTTGTGGGACACAGGATTTAGGATCTACTCGATGAGTTGGGAGGCCTAACTTGATGAGTAGGTGTTTTAAAGGAAAACCCTAATTTTCATGGTTTGCAGCCTATTTAAGGAACTTAAGAGCCATTTGTGGCCTCCCTCATCGCCCTAACTGTCCAGAGAGAAACTCTAGTTGTGTTTTAGTGCCTTCTTGAGTGTGTGTGTGTGTGTGTGTGAGCTTTGGAGAGTGAATATTGTGATTTTTAGAAGGAAACTTGAAGGTTGAGGAGATTGAAGTGAGAAAAGGACCTTATATCCGGAATCTACTTGGTGATAGCATCCTTTTCAAGGTAAAAAGCTTCTATCTTGACCTCTATTTGTTTAGCTCTCATCTTATGGAAGTAAATGGTCACCTTTGGTGCAAAATGGTTTCATACTCATATTTGGACTTGTCATGAGGAGATGGTTCCAGATCTAGACACCTCTAGGCCTCCATGGACATAAAGTTTCCTACTTTATCTATTTTAGGCCCTTTTCAACGCATTAAACCTTGTATGAACCTTAGTTTTAGTGTTATAGCCTTGTGACGCCTTGCATGCATGTAAAGTTTGCAACTTTACGTGGTAACTACATCATAAGGGGTTGGATCTGTAGTTTGGAGCCTTGGATTCAACTGGAAAGGACTGAACACAAAAGGGTTGAAGGGACTTGACGAGTTTCTTAGCCAACTCGACGAGTCAAGTAGGGTTTACCCATTCTCGGGATTCAGAGTGATTCGAGTGAATGATTAGAGTTTTCGGTCTACACAGGTTTTCGGTCTTCTGGACATTAAGGAACTCGACGAGTTACTCAGGTAACTCATCGAGTTGCCTCAAAATTTCAGTTGTATGGACTCTGAAGGAAGTCGACGAGTTGATGGATGTAGTCGATGAGTTAGGGTCAACATGGACTGTTGACCTTGATCGTTGACTTGGACTTTGACCATGGTTGACCAAGTTTGACCTTAAGTGTATTTCTGGTATTTCGGGGTCTTGACAAAGCTGATCACATGATGATTGTAGGCAGTTGAGTTAGAGCTGCAAGTTGGGATTAAGCTTATCAGTTCAACATTTCTTGAGAGGTGAGTCTCCTCACCATACCAATGGGTCAAAGGCACCTAGTCCGGCCCATTTTGTTTTACGTTGTATACTAGTTGGTTATATGCTATGTTGTATGCAAGTTGTTTCTATGATATTGCATGAAATACCATGGGGTGCCCTTGACACTTGGTTGTAAGACCATGAGGAGGTGCCCATGGCATTCTAGGTATAGACAATGGGGGTGACCATCACACTTGGTTATTAGACCATGTGGGGGTGTCCATGGCATTCCAAGTAAAGACCATGGGGGTGCCCATGGCACTTGATTATATGACCATGTGGGGGTGCCCATGGCATTTCAAGTAAGACCATGGGGGTGCCCATGGCACATGGGTGTGAGACCATGTTGGGGAGCCCATGGCATATTGAAGTAAGACCCTGGGAGGAGCCCATGACATCCATATATGTTTGTATGCATGGCTTATGTGGTTTATGTAGCTTTCATAGCTAATATGGATTATGTGATTATATGGATTGTGTGGGGTATGCTCTAGGGAACTCACTAAGCATTAGCTTACAATTTGTTGATTGGTTACAAGTACATCTGAGCCTAAGGGCAAGGGCATGGCGTGATGTCGTGACTTGCACTTTCTGGCACTTGATTTGATGGGGCACTCTGATGTTGAAATAAATTGTTGATGTTATAGATTTTGAAAACAAATGTCATTGTAACTTTATATTTTATGGGAATATTTTGGTTAATCAAAAATGAAAACTCTATTTGAAAATTTGGGTTGTTACAGATTTCGTCTTCGAATTCATTCCTTATCGTCCCGGCAATCCCGCCAGCTTGAGGGACACAATCAAAACCTTGAGCATACAAAGGCCTTCCTAAGGCAACTGAACCTCAAGAAGAACTTTCTAGTCCCGAAGAATATGAATCCATAATCCCATGCAGAAAGCCAACCCCACTTTACCTAAATCTAAAATCTCGAATTGATCTGACTCACCGACAGACTACCTATACTACAACATTGTTGAATCCATCCCATTAATTTTCCCAACTGACTACTCAGCTTCTGATACTTGAGGTTCCTATTAAAAATAATATCATCTACCAATTATCCCTGCATAACACTTATACTTAACCAAGGCTCAGATAATCCTTCGAGTAGGAGACTAATCCCTGCAACGGTTAGACTCAGACAAGAGTTGCGCAACAGGATCAAATCATCTACTCTGAAATTATACAATCCCAACAGCAAATAACCTAACATATTCTCCAAATGAGCAACTCCACACACGAGATCAAAATCAATAATATTGCCTTTGGCTTGATGCCCCTCACCAACAGAACCAATCCAAGACACAATCACAAATGCTTGATCTATCACCAAAACCGAATCCATTCCTTACCCTTGAATCCTTCGATTGATGCCCTCGGCATATAGATACCCTAATTTCATAACCCACTGAAAAGAAAATTATGCACATAAACACTTACGATTTCCAACTTAAGATGTTACCCAAAAACAACCCGATACTTAACTCATAACCTGAGACCCATAGATCTGCACTTGCATTTCACCAAAAACCTTTTGATTCATGACAATCCCTCGTTAGACCGAGATATACAGGTCCCCAAACTGTCGTCGAGACTACCAGTCTCGCACCTGGTTCAACCACCAGTTTCCCCAAGAGTCAAACAACAAGACTAGCCAGCCTATAACTCCTATGTGTCACATACTGACCACCCACTCAATCCTGCAACTCAAATCTAAAACCTTCACCCAACGGTCTCTACGAGGTCCCACCTTTATTGCCATAATTACATGGGCCTCTCCCACGGGTCCCACCTAACTGGAGTTACACAGGCCCAAATTCACCTCGGACCCCTAATGGTCCTCAATGTAACACAGACAAATACTCTTCGACAATCCATACTGGCATGCCCAAGGCACGAGCTAATTCACATCTACGCTTATGACTACCTCTAACGATAGTTTACCTCAGACTGGTGAATGCTACGATCCCATCACAGTCTTACAACACTCCTTACTAACCATGGTTACAACCCGTGGCCCCCCATTCTAACCATCACAACCCCATGCATCCTGATCCAAAAGCTGCATCTAACTGGATCAAATCAGATATTTGGGTCATCCCTCAAATTCCCTAATCCCTCAACCTATACTCAATCACAAGTCTGTTATGCATAATAAAGGAGATGCTAACCAATGGTTGGAAGTTCCCTAAACTCCCACTTACACAACCTCAATCTTAATAGTCACTTGGGTCATCTCTCCTCCTGGCTAGGATGTGAAACTTTCCCTGAAATCTTGATCGATTGTCCCTCACTTAGATTCGACGAAGGTCTCTCATCCCTTAAACCTGATGGTTTTCCAACCCATCAAACCCATATAGCATGAACTCTCTACGACCTGTACTAATGATACTAATGTTCCATTGCTAGCTAACTCAATAATCGCCTAATTCATGAAATCCTAAAGAATACACGTGAAACCTTAACCAGTATGATAATCCAAATCACTTCCCATGATACCTTACCAATTCTTGAGTTCTTATGCGGCGATTAATAACCACAACCCTTGCCCTGTCCTGACAAGCCTTCACCCCTAACTTCCAATCTAAAAGGATCACTAGACTCTAACCATCTACAACGCATGCGGATACGAAACTCCCCTAGCACTCCTAATGACCAAACAACTCATGCAGATGACAACACCATCTTCTTGCTACCGCTCCTCTCCTAACAATGGTAGTGCATTGACCCCCAAAGTTCTTCCATAGGCAGCTGCTGATCATAACCGAACAAATGATAAAACCACTAAACTCTGACTTCACTGGCGAACTAACCTACTAACCCTGACCAACGATCCTCCAAGCATTACTCCTGGATTGATCCCAACAAAGGCCCGGAACAACAACGGATCACGCTGAACCCACTCGACAAGATATGGCCCTAAGAAGATTCATTGAAAACTCCTGGCATGCAGAATGGCATATCACAATCCTTGATACTATAATCCAAACACTAGCATATAATTGACCCAATATATTGTTTACGTGAACCCAAACAAAATTCCAACATAATACCAATTCCCAATATCAACCCAGAAGAGACAAAAGATGAAATATCCGCAGAAGCATTTGAAGGATTCCTGACTTCCTCATCCGGAGTTACCCTGACCATCCTTAGTACATGGTGTTGGGTTTTGAGCATTCTAACACTTCCTAAGTGTACATGCAACCCTAATAACCTTGGATCTATGTTTGTCTAATTATCATGCAAAGTTGATTTCCAAGGCTATGATCCTATCTAGCATACATGGGGAACAATTTTAACTTGAATAATAGATAGAACTACATACCTTGTTGTTGTAAGTGTTACTTGAAACCTTGTGAGCCTAGCACCTCAACTGTGATGCCTCAAATGCTTCACACAACACCAAATGCAAAGTATAAACTTGAGAGAATACTCTAACCCACTCAAAATCGGCCAAGCCCTCTTGTTTCTCTAGTGTAGCCGATTTTGGGGAGAGACATGGTCCTTATATAGTGTGTAGCATTAGGTAAAACCCTAATGTAACATGACTCTTCATTTCTCAATCCATGGGTTAACTCCATGGAGCATCCTATGGGTGGAACCCAACTTGATAATCCATGGAGCCTTTTAGCACACTATATAAGATATGGAAGATTTACATAATCTACCCATATATTTAATTAGTTATTCTTTTGATCACTTAATTAATTCTAAATTAATTCTTGATCAAAACTAATTAAATAATATTATTAATATATTAGAACTTATAATATATTAATAAACCATATGTGTTATTTCTCTCATTTAGTTTATCCAATTACATGGTGCCATGCAACCCAAATGGACCATGCCGGGTCGGGTCAAGTATTTACCAGAAATAGTTATGGACTTAGACACCTTATCCGACAGTCTCCCACTTGGATAAGTCTAATAACTATAATTGCAATACTTCAGGAACGGATCGACAATCGTAGCTCTTTCAAGGTCTCTCGGAACTGAGAAGATGTTGATACGCCATTTAAGATAAGTGATCATATAATCCTCTGTTCTAGATATCAGCCGGACAAATACATGGAACAATTTCTTACTTATTGTCCAGCAGTTTGTTTCCCGATTTCCGATTTGTTTGACAAAGAACTTAATTGAACACATCAACTTAGTTCTGACCGGGCCCGGTACATAGGTCAAAACAAAATCATCGAGGGGCCCAGATATCAGCTTCTAATCCAAGAAGGAACAGATAAACTTCGACTCATATGTTTGTTCTACCACTCATTGAATTACACACAAAAGTACATTTTATAAGATCGAGTTACCAATGCGTTTTCGTACAATCAATGCATAACCAACTCGTAAGTAACAAATAATATCTCTAGGTTTGAAGACTTATATGATATTACCGTCTCACGATCACTCGAGATAAAATTCCATGAAGTGATTCCAGTGAGCGTGGGTTGATTCCAATACTCATAACTTATGAGCAGTCATGAAGTGTTGTCTACTTCCAACATATGACTGACTGTGGAAAGTTTGAATAATATGTGAAACCACAACATACTATTCTGGAAGTCAAAACATGCAAAAGAAATTATAGTAAACAATTGACAAAAGATAGTAACACTTTACTCATAAATAAACACAGCTTTTATTCATCATCAAATGTCAATTACACTTTACAAATTTCATAATTTATCTAACTACTAAAACTCATATCATCCTTCAGCCCTATGCTCCGAGCATGCTGGAGATGCTTAACCCAACTCAGTCCCTTCGTGAGGAGATGTGTTGGGTTCTCATCCAATGATACCCTCTTTGCCACGAGGATTCCTTCTTCTATGCGATGTTTGATAAAATGATATTTTCTGTCAATGTGTCTGGATCTTCCGTGATCCCTTGGTTCCTTGGCTAAGGCAACAGCACTTTCACTATCACATAAAATTTCCATGGGCTCCTTTATAGCTGGTACAACTCCAAGGTCTCCAATGAAGTTCTTTAGCCATATTGCCTCCTTTGCTGCCTCGCTCGCTGCTATATACTCTGATTCACAAGTGGAATCAGCCATTCTCTCCTGCTTGGAACGCTTCCAAGTGATTGCTCCTCCGTTTAAGGTAAAGACCCAGCCCGACTGAGAGCGGAAATTATCCCTATTAGTTTGGAAGCTAGCATCACTATACCCTAAAACTCTCAAGTCATCACTCCCGCCGAGGGTAAGGACCCAGTCCTTAGTCCTCCATAGGTCCTTGAGGATATTCTTTACCGCAGTCCAATGTGCCTTGCCAGGATTCCCCTGATACCTGCTAACCATGCTCAAGGCAAAGGCTACATCAGGTCGAGTACACGTCATAGCATACATGATCGAGCCTACTGCTGAAGCATAAGGTACTTGACTCATTTCTGCTATCTCAGCCTCGGTACTTGGGCTTTGTATCTTACTCAATCTGGCGTTACTCTGGATGGGTAACTCTCGTTTCTTGGAGTTCTGCATGCTGAATCTCTTCAACACCTTGTCCAAGTATGTATGTTGACTAAGTCCAATTAGTCTTTTACTCCGGTTTCTCAAAATCCTTATCCCTAGAATATAGGCAGCTTCTCCTAGCTCCTTCATAGAGAAACACTTCCCAAGCTAGGACTTAACTTCCTGCAGAGTTGGGATGTCATTTCCTATGAGTAGTATGTCATCCAAATACAATACCAAAAAGCTAACAATACTCCCACTAGCCTTGACATACACACAAGATTCATCTTCACTCCTAGAAAAGCCAAATTCCTTGACTTTCTCATCAAAGCAAAGATTCCATCTGCGAGGTGCTTGCTTTAATCCATAAATGGATTTCTCAAGCTTACACACTCTATTAGGGTACTCTTTGCTGACAAAACCTTCTGGCTGACTCATGTAAACATCTTCAGTCAACTTTCCATTAAGGAAAGCGGTTTTGACATCCATTTGCCAAATTTCATAGTCATGAAATGCAGCTATGGCTAACATAACCCTAATAGACTTAACCTTGGCTACTGGAGAAAAAGTCTCATCATAATCCACTCCAGGAATTTGAGAGAAGCCCTTTGCAACCAGTCGAGCCTTATAAGTGTGTACATTACCATCCATGTCGGTCTTCTTCTTGAAGATCCATTTGCACCCTACAGTCTTACGACCTCGTACATTCTCAACCAAGTTCCAAACTTGATTGACATACATGGATTGTATCTCGATATCCATAGCCTCTTTCCATTTAGCAGACTCAGGGCCTGCCATGGCTTCCGTGTAGCTGTTAGGTTCATCCAGACCTACTAGTGTCTCATCACTAATAAGTGTCTCACCTTCCACAGTAATATGGAAACCATAGTAATGCTCAGGTGCATTCCTAACTCTCGTGGAATGCCTCAGAGGTACAAACTCGTCAATTGTCTCAACAGGAGCTTCCTCCTCAAGTTGAGGGCTAGGTTTGAAGTTCCTTCACCATTTGACTCTTGAAGTTCTTCAAGTTCAATTTGCCTCCCACTGTCGTCTTGGCTTATAAATTCTCTTTCTCTTGAAAGACTCCTCTTCTTGCTACAAAGACCACATTATCACTAGGTTTGTAGAAGAGGTAACCAAAGGATCTTTGTGGGTAGCCGATGAAAATACACCTCTCGCTTCGGGGTTCTAGCTTATCATGAGACTCGCGCCTCACAAAAGCCTCGCAACCCCAAATCTTGATGTGGTCTAGTTTAGGACATTACCAGTCCACATCTCGTGAGGAGTTTTGGCAACTTTCTTTGTAGGGACTAGATTAAGAATATGGGTGGCAGTCTCTAAGGCATACCCCCAGAATGAGATTGGTAGCAAAGCTCGACTCATCATGGAACAAACCATATCCAACAAGGTTCGATTATGCCTCTCAGCCACACCATTCAATTGCGGTGTCCTGGGAGGTGTCAATTGTGAGACAATCCCACATTCCCTAAGATAGTCGAGGAACTCTGAACTAAGATACTCACCACCTCGATCGGATCGAAGCATCTTAATGTTCCTACCCAATTGATTCTCGACTTCCTGTTTAAATTCCTTAAACCTTTCGAAAGTCTCTGACATATGCTTGATTAAGTAGACATCTCCATATCTACTATAATCATCAGTAAAAGTCAAATAATAACGATTAGCATCCCTTGTGGCATGTTTGAATGGTCCACACACATCCATGTGTACAAGGTTCAACAAACCTTCACCCCTATCACAAGAACTTGTGAAGGGTGACTTTGTCATTTTTCCAAGTAAGCATGATTACCAACTATCATCAGACTTTAGGTCAAAAGACTCCAAGACTCCATCCTTTTGGAGTTGGCCTATGCGTTTCTTGCTTATATGTCCAAGACGACAATGCCATAGTGATGCTTTATCCAAGTTATTATTATTAACAGAATCAACACACAATACATTATTTCCTAAGTTACCAACAACAGATACAGTTTCATACACACCATCACAAGGTACTGCTTTAAAATAAAGAATACTATTAAAGAAAGCATTAATCGAACTAACTTCATTATCAAATGAAAAGGTGAAACCTTGTTTATACAATGCATGAAAGGAAATTATATTTATTGCCATTTCTAGCAAATAACAACATTTATTCAAATCTAAACTAAACCCACTACTTAGGAATAAAGTATAAACTCCAATCTTGGTGACAGGTGAAGCTTTCCTGTTTCCCATGATCAAGTTTATCCTTCCTTGCTCCACATTCTCACTTCTTCTTAGTCCCTACAAATCAGAACAGATATGAATACCACAACCGATATCAAGGACCCATGAGTTAGAATGGGGTGAGTTATTAGATAAGATAGTGTAAATACCTGCATGGTTGGGTTTAACTTTCCCATCCTTCACATCTTGCTGGTACTTTGGGCAGTTCCGCTTCCAATGTGCCTTTCAGCCTCTTTTGGGTCAGAAGAAGGAGTGATGAAACCTTTCTTGGTTCCACTTGAAGAAGAGCCATCAAGGGTCCTAGCCTTAGTACCCTTCGAAGAAATCTTTCTCTTCTTCCCTCATCCTTTCCCGATTGCCAAGACAGGGGCGGAGTTGGTAGGAGTAGGAGTAGTAACAACCGCCTTACCCTTAAGACCACTTTCTGCGGTCTTTAAGAGTCCTTGAAGTTTGCTGAGAGTGACCTCTTCCTTGTTCATGTGGTATGTCATGCGGAATTGATCATAACATGAAGGTAAGGAGTGCAAAATAATTTATATTTCTAGCTTCTCGGGGAAGTTCACATTAAGCTTCAGCAAGCGGTCCACAAATCTTTGAATTTTCTGCACATGGCCCGTGATGGGTTCTCCATCCTTCATTCGGGTTGTTATCATGGAGGAGATGGTTTCATACCTCTCTTGTCGTGCACTTTGATGGTATCTTTCCATCAAATCTTGGTGCATTTCAAAAGGGTAGTATTCCTCGTAGGACTTTTGGAGGTCGGCTGTCATAGTGGCCATCATGATGCATGCCACCTTGGTGGCATCCCTTTCATGTTCCCTAAAGTCAGCGATCTCTTGAGGAGTAGCAACTGTCTCATCAATCTCCTTAAGCTCCTTATCGAGGACATATTCTTTGTCCTCGTAGCGGGTAATCATTCGGATGTTTCTGATCCATTCATTAAAGTTGGATCCATCAAAAGTGACTTTCCTACACAAGTTCATAAGAGAAAAGGAGCCATTAGGATTAGAGCCAGAAGCAACAGTGTTTGCAGACATCTAAAAAGAAGAAAAGTTTAGATTAGAAATAGAGATAGTCCTTAATAAAACACCCAAATGTAGTATTAAGGCTAGGACCCAATCACAATATATTATACTTAGAAGAGGTATGTTGTAATCTAAGTAATAACATATTTGAAAGGTAGGTGAATGACGATTCACCAATTTCCACCAAAGTCGAAATATTAAAAATCTTTAATTTGGTTCTTAGAAACTCCTAGATTCTTTTGAGATTCAATGAACTTTTCAAAGGCATGTTTCAATCTCGAGTGTGCCCTCCAAGTTTGGTGACTGGGATGCCGAGGATCATAAAACGAGGTGTGAAGTATGCATGCAAATTACTTGGTACCCTTAATGAATTACCCCTCAATCGAGATGCCGGTTAACCACAAACGCTCCATCGATACTATGACAAATATTAAGTCACCCTTTCCCTACCTTGTTAAGTCCAAGTTAGTGTGTCGGTTAACCACACACGCTCCACTAACGACTTAGACAAAGTGTAAAGTGTAATTTCATGGATTAGCACTTTATTCACATTTTTCCTAAAGTAACTAAGATTGGGAATTTAATAAAACATTTAGTTACTTTATAATATTCATCATACTTTTAATGAGAATTTATAAGTTCTTGTCTTACCCGTTCGGCTAACGACCTTCCACCAGTCAAGCAAGCGGTGAGTGAGAGTGGACACCCATTAAGTTGCCATTTTATAGGCAACAACCTTATACCTACCTTATAGACCGGCTTCGTGAATGAGGCGTACTAGAGGTAAGACAACTTTAATCTTATACATATATATATATATATATATATATATATATATATATATATTATTAACTTATAATATTATAAGTATAAGGGTTGAATTTTAACTTTTAAAATTCTAAGGGTTGGAACTAAAGTTTTAATCAAGACTTTACTTGTTCCAAAACTTGAGGGCAAGTTTTGTAAACTTTCAAAACTTTTCATTTCTTGTAACATATGAGTTTATTAGGGTATTAAAAATGAAGACTCTTCATTTTTATATCCCATGTTTTCTTTTAATGGTTTTTAAACAAAGTGACTTTTGGTTTTCCATAACTTGAGGACAAGTTATGGACTCCATTAAAAAACATAATGATCATGAATTAATCCACCACATAGGTTACAAATAATTCATATGATCATCTAAACATCATAAGATCAAGAACATGAATATGAACACTTTCATGAATCAAAAATTACACTTAAAACTTTGTAATTTTGATAACTTGTTGTTGTAAATGGATAAGCAAAGACATTACACCATCTAAAACAGGTTTTCAAGTACCAAAACAGTTTAGGGTAATGTTTCTAATCCATTTCCAGCAACTAAAGTCGAAAATCTGCATTCTGAGGCTCCTATTTGTCGAGTGCATGAACCTACTCGGCGAGTCGGTTGAAGATTCACATGAACTCGGCGAGTCCCCCCATGGACTCGGCGAGTTCATCAGTCAGATTGCAACAATTTTGACTTTTTTCAACTATTTAGCTTAAATAACAAACAAAAAAAACTAGTCTCTAATACCACTGTTGGGTTTTGAGCATTCTAACACTTCCTAAGTGTACATGCAACCATAATAACCTTCGATCTATGTTTGTCTAATTATCATGCAAAGTTGATTTCCATGGCTATGATCCTATCTAGCATACATGGGGAACAATTTTAACTTGAATAATAGATAGAACTTCATACCTTGTTGTAGTAAGTTTTCCTTGAAACCTTGTGAGCCTAGCACCTCAAGTGTGATGCCTCAAATGCTTCACACAACACCAAATGCAAAGTATAAACTTGAGAGAATACTCTAACACACTCAAAATCGGCCAAGCCCTCTTGTTTCTCTAGTGTAGCCGATTTTGGGGAGAGACATGGTCCTTATATAGTGTGTTGCATTAGGTAAAACCCTAATGTAACATGACTCTTCATTTCTCAATCCATGGGTTAACTCCATGGATCATCCATGGAGCATCCTATGGGTGGAACCCAACTTGGTAATCCATGGAGCCTTTTAGCCCACTATATAAGATATGGAAGATTTACATAATCTACCCATATATTTAATTAGTTATTCTTTTGATCACTTAATTAATTCTAAATTAATTCTTGATCAAAACTAATTAAATAATATTATTAATATATTAGAACTTATAATATATTAATAAACCATATGTGTTATTTCTCTCATTTAGTTTATCCAACGTGCCGTGTCGGGTCAAGTATTTACCAGAAATAGTTATGGACTTAGACACCTTATCCAACACATGGTACATAACTCCTCTCTGATGCCAACTGACAAGAACCAACCATAATATCCTCCAAGCCTTGGCCTCCCGATGAGCTCCCAACTACCCTACCACAATCTCGACCTAAAAGGCCCCGAAATGACCATAAAAGAACTCCAAAATCCCTTACTTAGCTGAAACTAAGACCACCAAGGTCCACTCTAAAATACCATGAGTAACCTCCAATGAGATAACGTCCTGCATCCGCGCCTTGATCGGTTCAGTACCTGATACTGAGCCAGAACCAGAATCTGAACCCCATTCCTGATTGCTCGACACCATACCGAGACGACACACAATAGATCTGAATATTCCCAAGAATCTTTATCCCGCAGGGTTCCTAGATTCTCCAAGACTCTCCCCGATTCAAGTATGGATCCTGTGCTTTCAGTAGTAGAGGCCTAATACTACTTCAACGCTTATCCATACTTTCCTCAAGAATCCTCCTGAATCCTCTAAATCACCTTCACAAATTTGTACACCAACACTCGCTAAACGGTGCAACAAATCCCACTGAAGCAATCCTTAGGCTTTCCTAGGTCCTCGACCTCACCCTGCCATCAGCTACTAAAGAACACCTCATAATGCCAATCACCCACCTCATGAATACAATCACATGCAACAAAGCTTAGATAATCCTTCAAGTAACAGACTCATCCCTACAATGGTCAGATCCATACAAGAGCTGCACAATAGGTTCAAATCCATCACTCTGAGATTATTCAACCTTTGTTACATGTGACTTGATATATTCACTTAGTGGTTAACTCCCATCACTTAGGAGTTCCACAGAGCACAAAGCAAGCAACATTCATGCAGTACACTCCAATTCCACATACTACAACTCATACAAGGAGCTCCCACTCCCACTACTGACTACCCACGCATCCAAATTGAACCCAATCTAGCATCCCATGCTTCCTAGGCTACCATACATCACCTAATAGGACAACCTATCACTGGCTAATCAGAATTAACATTCTAGTAAACAAGTTCATATAATAGGCAAACAAGGAATCTCTCCTAGCATTCTAACATGCAGAAATTGAGCTCGACTGATTGCATGCACCACACCCTCTTCTTTTCTTAGAAAACTCTTTTCTTGAAAATATTGTTCTTTTGCAAAGTTTACCAAATCTTCAGTTTGAGTTCAGACACACCCGAGAGTATGTACGAATCCCTCAAACCAAGGCTTTGATAGCACTTGAAACGTCCCAAATATGTTGACATAAAATTTTGTTTTATTTATATAAGAAGGATCATCAACTACTTTTTTAAAAAACCGATACATTATATTAAAGTATAAATCCCAAAACAAGTCAAATATGGAACAAGAAGTGTGCGTGCCATGCAGTCAACCCGAGCTCTACCTTTTGAAAACCGAAGTACCTGAAACATAAACTAAAAACCATAAGAATAAATCTTAGTGAGTTCCCCAAGATACCTCATACCATACATAACAAAACATATAATGGACTCCACCCAGTCATCAGGCCCCACCCATGTTGGATTAGGTGTTTATACCCATAACTATAATTGGTATGTATTTGACCCAAGAGTAGTATGGTCCATTTGGGTTGCATATCACCTGGACAATTTGATAGGATGGAATTTTGAGAAGAGGTTATTTATGATTTGTTAATATATTATAAGCTAATATATTAATATGAAATCATATTATTTAATTAGTATTGATTAAGAATTAATTTGGAATTAATTTTGTGATCAATAGAGACTAATTAAATATAAGGGGTTGATTGGTAAATCATTCCTTGTTATGGTGTGGGCCAATGATCCATGATTCCTTAGGTTGGGCTAAACCCCTGTGATAACCCATCAATAATCCATGGAAGTTTAAACCCATGGATCCTAAGGAATATGGAAGTTCGTGGTTATTAATGTTTACATGGTGTAACCCTAATGTGCCACACTATGTAACAAGCCTCTAGCTCATGAAATCAATTACATATGTGTTTTTTGGAAGAGCTAGCCGATTATGAGTGCAAGACATATTTGATCAAGTTATCCTTTTGTTTTAGGTGTGTTGTGATTCCATTTGAGGCATTCATACTATTGGTGCTAAGCTCTTAAAGGTTCAAGGATTCCAATTACAACAAAAAGGTATCTCATCTAACTAGAATTTTGTAGTATAGTTACTCCAGTGTATGCTAGTTAGGATGATGCTTTGGAATATTTAAAGCTTTCATGTATATTAGAGAAAACACAGATCGAAAGTATGTAGCATTTCATGTACACCATAGGAGTGTTAGAATGCTCAAAACCCTTCAGTGGTATTAGAGCCTAGGGTTGTTTTCCAATATCGTTGATGCTAGTTTCTTAAAAATTTTGATTTTTTGTTGTCTAAACAGTGGGCTCGACGAGTCACCTAACAAAGTCATCCAACTCGCCGAGTCAGCTCTTGCACTCGACGAGTTGGTTCCCCAGAGTGCAATTTTCGAGTTTTTTGGCTGGAACTGGACTAGGATCATTACCCTAAACTGTTTTTGAAGTTATAAACCTGTTTTTGATGTGGTAATGATCACGCTTATCGAATTTAAAAGATAATTTTCAAAGTTTCATGTTTTGTATTAGTTTATATGGTTAGGCTAATTACATGAAATTTGTTTGATTTGAATTGTCACGTTCTTATGAGTTTAATTTAGATCATAGACAAATTGTTTGATTTTCTTGTTAGAATTTTTGATCTAAATGATTTTGATGAATTCCATAACTTGTCCTCAAGTTATGGAAAATGAAAAGTTTTCTTTTTGAAGAAATCATTAAAGTCATAAGTTATGAACTTGAAGAGTCTTTTTCTCATAAATGGTATTATGAACTCCCTAACTTGTCCTCAAGTTATGGATTTTCAAGAGTCTTTTCATTTAAACCTATATTAAACTCATAAGTTATGCATTCCAAAAGTTTTGAAAGTTACAAAACATGCCCTCAAGCTTTGGGATTTGTAAAATGTAAAAGTCTAACTTTTGAAACATTTAGTTCCAAACCCTATAATTTTAAAAAAAAATTACAATTCAACCCTTATATTATTATAATATTATAGGTTTAATATTTTTATTTATAAGAGTAAAGTCGGTCTTACCATTAGTAGGCCTCATTCACGAAGTCGGTCTGTAAGGGGGTATAAGGTTACTGCCTATAAAATGGCAGTTTAATAGGTGTCCACTCTCACCCACCGCTTCCTTGACTGATAGAGGGTCGTTATCTGAACGGGTAGGATAGGACATTAATTCTCATTATAAATATAATGATTATAAAGTAACTAAACATTATTAAAAATTCCCAATCTTAGTTACTGAAGGGTCCATTTAATGGTTTGATCTAGGCTTTCATTTGTAATAGGTTCTTTTGAGTCAATATGCAAGTTTTGGTAGCTTTTGTGTAGTTTATGGCCAGCTATGAGTTTACGGCCGTAAACCCAAGACTGGCCCAGGTCCCGTATATATAGAGGTGTGCTAGGTCATTTAGTTGTTGTTGATGCCTTAGAGTTTCGGCTGCTATTCCACAAGTTGTACCAGACGTTTTCACTAATAGAAGCGTGTGCAAGCTTGTTTACATCATTGTTTCTATTTGTTCTTTATTATTATCACTGGTAAGATCCGTTTCAAGACCTTACAATTGGTATCAGAGCAAAACCAGTGTGAAAGCGGAATACAATCGAGTTTTTGACTGTTTACGATTGAAATTGGTTTCTATTGCGAAAGGGTTTCAAGATTAATTCAGAAATCACGGTTTTCTCAAACTTCTGGTAGTTCACGGCCCAAGCTTATGGCTGTAAACTGTGATTACGGCCGCAAACACTTACTTGTTCTTGAACCACAAGCTTGGTTCTTAGGCCGTAAAAGGAGCATCTTCAACAACCGTACTCATCAACCGTAAATTATTTTACGACCGTAAACTTCGACCGTAAACCAAGTTTAAGGCCGTAAACCATTCCTGACCGTAAACTGTTAATTGACTGGAAACTAATATTTTTTTAATAAATAATCTAATTTCTAATTAATATTAAATGGATTCACAAAGTCAAACACACCACCACGAGCTAGATTCTGTAATGGGCACAACTATTCGAATTCCAAGACTGTTGTCCGCTGAAGGTTTCCCTTATTAGAAGTACAGGATTGAGAAGTATATCAAAATGAAGGACTTCAAAATTTGGAGAAGCATCATAAAAGATCCTGTCATAATAACTACCACTGTTGTAGAGCAAGTGGTTGATAAGAAAATTGAGAGTTACATTGATGAAGACTTTGAGAAGGTTGAAGAGCAAGAAAGGGCTTTGGCCACTCTAACCATAGCCCTATCTCCGGATATAGCTCAAGGCTTTAGGGAGTATACTTCAGCAAAGGCTTTATGGGAACCCCTAACTGAAGTATATGAAGGGAATGAAGATATGAAGGAGAGTCGCCAGGACATGTTGCATCAAAGGTTCAACATGTTCAATTACATTCCTGGTGAGACCTTGGAGGTGTAGCTTCAACGATTCACAACTCTCACCACTGAGATGACTGTAGCCGGGATTTTTTACACCAAGTCTAAAATAAACAAGAAGCTACTAAATGCTCTCCCAAATTCATGGAACATGAATGTAGCTGCTATCAAGAAAACTAAGGATCTAAGTCGGCTCTCTCTTACTGAAGTGATGGCTGTCATCAAGGCCTGTGATATTGATGACAGACAGCGGGAGATAAATCATGTGAATTCATACTCAACTGCAAACCTTGGGATCTCTTCTAACAATGCTCTTTCATCTCTCACGTTTTCTTCTGCAGGTTAACCCTTTGCTGCTCAGCAAGCTTAGATTCAGTCTCTTTCCACTCCATCAGCTTCTTTTCTTTCTGCTGCATCAGCCATGCCTTTCTCTCAGAACCAATCATTCGTGGCTACTTAAGCTGCTTCTCCCTCCAATGTGGCTTCATCATCAAATGGAAAGGAGGGTGATGAAAATCTTGCTCTTGCTACAGGGCTTTATAACTGCTACAATGCACTTGTAGCTGGAGATCTTCCGCCGCAATTTTCATTTGTTGATCTCGATCAAATTCACCATGAAGACGTAAAAGAAATGGATATCACATGGCAAATCATGGCAGTTTTCAGGGAAAACAGTTTGCAAAGAAGACCGGGAAGAACAACTGGGGGATGAGTGCTGACAAGAAGGTAGGGTTCAACAAGGGAAAGCTGTGTTGTTTCAACTGCCACGAGCCAGAGCATTTTGCTCGTGAGTGTCTGCAGTCGGATAGAAGATTGAATAAGGACCAGACAATAGTTGCAGTAGGAAGCAATCGAAGCGGTGCTCAGGTCAACAGCGAAAAGGCTATGGTTTCGAAATCATTTTACTAGGAGGATTAGATGCAGGCCCTGAACATATCAGGACCTGAAAATGCTCATTTGGCTCAGGTTGGTGATGATGCTCCCGCTGAGATTGTTGCAGCTGAAGATCAAATGATGGAGCTGCAGTTTGCGATGCTGGTATCCTCTTCTCCTGAACCAAAGAAAAGAGAGGTAAGTCTACCCTCATGCTCTCAAGAATGTATCAATTATGTTAAAATTCTCCATGAGGAAATTGAAACACTACGTAGAGAAGTAGAGAACCTTACAATTCTTCGCGAACATAATGACTTGCTAAAAAGGGAAGTAGAGGACCTTAGGTATGAAGGTTACCAACTTAGAAAAGGAAAAAAAACCTCTTAAGGCCCAGTTAGAATCTAAAATAAAGGACTTTAGGAGACTTCAGGAAGACTATAGTAATAAATGTGAAAATTATGACTATATAAAGAAACAGAACGCTGATTTCGTGGTTGAAATTGAAACATTAAAGGGCAAATTTGAAACTGCTGATTTTGATTTTCGAAAATATGATGTATCAAGTGAGGCAGTTGCCGATATGATAGACCACTACATGCAATTTAAACGTAATCAGTCAAAGGGTTTAGGGTATAATCAAGTGCCTCCTTCTTTCAATCATTCGTATCAGTTTCAACCAAGGTTCTAAATGGCGTGAGGCATGGCGTGGCGGCAAGGCCAAGCCTCAAGCTTAACGAGCCATGGTGAGCCATGGCGTTTTTCATGGCATGATGTAAGGCGGCGATTTTGTATTAATTTAAAATTATATTACCACATAAATATAAATTTATAGTAAATATAACTACTTTTTAGAGGTGTTAGATCAATAACTAATAACAAAAAGTTAACATAAACCACAATACATGGATCTCCTATTTGAAAAGACATAACAAAGAGTAAAAAACTGTGTCTCAAACGAAAAAACACGCGCCATAACATGCCATAACACGCCATGGCGCGCCATATCACGCCTTGCCACGTGCCACGCCTAACAGCAACGTTATGAAGCTTTTCGTAATGGCGAAGCCACACCTCACGCCATGGCGTGCCTTTTAGAACACTGGTTTCAACCTTTGTCCACGGAAGAGATTGCCAATGAACCATCCATGGTTTATGGCAAGCCATCTGGTTTTGTTTCGGTAGGATTTATTAATGTTGAAAGTACTATCATTTCTACATCTACTGCAGATCAATCCTTGAATCAGTCAAAGCACGAAGTTGAAGGATTTGTTTCTGAAAATAAAACTGAGTCTGAACCTGAAGTTTTAGTTTTAAATAAAGACTTTAATTTTTCTGATGTTGCAAGTGACAATGTTTTTTGTGATGTTTCTACACTTTCTGATACTGTTTTGAATGGTTTTAAAGCGTTTAATGATGTGGTTGGTAATTCTAATGTTTGTGATGATAATAATGAAAAAACACCAGTTTCACAAGTTTCTCCATTTGATGCACCCTCACTTATCTCACAACCTAATTCTTGTTCATGTTCATGTGAGAAAAGAAAGGGTGTTGGTATGGAAAACAAATCTGAAAAATGTAGTACAAGTTTTAACAATAACAAACAGATTTGTTTCAATTGTGGTATTGGTGGCCATATAGCTAGAAATTGTCCTAATCGAATGTTTGTATATTTTGTGTCGCCAAGAGAAGAGAACGAATTCAGAGGAAGGTCTTTAACTAGAAAATCCTCTAGAAATCGTTCTCAAAATGATGATTGGAAGGACGATCGGAGTAGAAAACGGGCTGTTTTTCAAAAGCATAAAATGGTCATTCATAACAAAGTCCCAAGCAGTTTTCCAAAACCGAACATGGCCAAGCCAAGGTCCGTTTCGTAAAGAATCAGCAATGGGTCTTCAACCAATTCTGGAAGAAAACCCAAGTGCTCCAAGAAAACTTATAAAAATCCTATTTCAAAATCACTCGGGACTGTTAGAAAACCTAATTATCAATGGTTGCCCAAATAAGCATCCAATCCATCATCTGTGTCCTCTGAAAAGTTATTAAATAATGATAGATCTGAAAAGGCATCAGGACAACCTAGGAAAATAATGACCTGGGTTCCCAAATATAAATAAGCTCGCACATTTTGCAAGGACAGTTGCAGGGGAATGTCGTCAGAACTTGGTTCGTCGACAGCGGCTGCTCCTGGCATATGACATGAGATATCGCCCAACTGCATAACATTCAATCTTTCAATGGGGGATATATTTCCTTTGCGGGTGGAGAAGGTGGCAAAATCACTCAAAAAGGAACCGTCACAAATGGGGTGTTAAGTTTCGAAAATGTCAACGTTGCTCCTGAATTGAAGCATAGTTTGTTGAGTGTATCTCAGATATGCGATAAAGGCTATTCTTCGCATTTCACTGATAAGGAATGCATGATTCTCAAGCTAGGCTTTGTCATTCCAAAAGATTGGATTCTTGTAAAATCTAAAAGGGATAGGAATTCTTACAACATTGATATGAATAACAATCTTCCACAACAAGTTACATGCCTCTTTTCAAAGATCTCAGAACAATATGCAATGTTGTGGCACCAAATACTTGCTCATGCTAACGCCAAGAACTTGAATCGTCTTGAAAATAATGAGATGGTCTGTGGTTTTCCTGTCAAAGACTTTATAACTTTTGAAAAGTGTGTGTCATGTGCCTAAGGTAAGCATCACAGAAAACCACACCTGCCAAAACAGGTCAACTCAATCAGTCAGGTGCTTCAATTACTACATATGGATCTATTTGGACTAGTTAACATTCTTAGTATAAATAGAAATTCATATTGACTGGCTGTGATTGATGATTTCTCTCATTTTACGTGGGTTTTCTTTCTATCCACAAAGTTGGAGTTGTTGATCTGATTAAGAAATTCATTGTGTTAATTGAGAACCAAACTAACAACCGAGTGAAGGCGCTTCATACCGACAACGGAACAGTGTTCAAGAATTCTATTCTCGATCATTTTTGCATAGAAAAGGGTATTATGCGTCAATACAGCTCCGCTCACACCCCTCAACAAAATGGTGTTGCTGAGAGGAGAAACCGAACTTTAAAAGACGTTGCTGTGTGACTCCAAACTACCAGTTTTCTTTTGGGCCGAGGCGATAAACACTGCTTTCTACGTTCAGAATCGCGTGTTGATCAACAAAGCATAGATGAAGACCCCGTATGAGATTCTATATGGTCACAAGCCTTCAGTCAGTCATTTTCGTGTATTTGGCTTCCCTTGCACCCTTCTTCACCAAGAGACCAACCCGAAGTTTAATGCCAAAGTTAATGATTGTTACTTCGTAGGGTATGTCGCTCGCACCGCTTATAGGGTCTATAATAAGAAGACAAAGCAGATTGTGGAATCTTATGACATGCGTTGGTTGGAAGAAAATGAGACGGATGCTAGAGTGGGTCCGGATTGGTTGTTTGATTACACATCGCTTTTCAAATCAATAAATGTGTCTTCGGGTCGAAGAATGTTTCTGAAGACGAAGACGAAGAAGTTGTCTACAGACCTCCAACGGTATCCACTTCACCATCTAAGGGGGAGTGCTCTGCCATGCCTGAGGGGGAGTCCTCTGCTACGCCTGAGGGGGAGTCATCTGTATAACCTGATAGTCCAAAATCTCCAGCTCCAAATGATACCCCTGATGCTGAAAATACGCCACTCACTCCTATAGAAAGAGAGTTCATGTCTAAAGATGATTCTGCTATCTCTTCAAACTTTATGGAACTACTCTTTCCTGAAACCATTTCAAATGAGTTTGTAGCAGAGCCGTCTGGAGCGGCTCAATCAGCAAATGGAGGAGGTGTCTCCATTCACTATCTTCTTGTCTCACTTAATGATATCAGCCAAGAGATACCTTCAAGGATCCAACGCGATCATCCGATCGAAAACATCATTAGTCAGCTGGGTGACGGTGTTAAAACCAGAAGTCAGAGTGGAGATGTCAATACTTATCTTTACTCTTGCTTTATCTCTCAAATAGAGCCTAAGAATGTTGAAATGGCTCTGAATGAGCCCAGCTGGGTAGATGCAATGCATGAAGAACTACATCAAGTTGAAAAACTCGGGGTTTGGAAGTTGGTTGAGTTGCCAAAGGGCAAAAGTCTCTTGACACACGATGGGTCTATCGCAACAAGCAGGATGATTCAGGGGTTATTGTGCAAAATTGTAACACTAGTCAAAATAGGTCAATAGACAATCACATGTAATTATTCCAATCATGTAATGTGATTATGTTAACCTAGTAATGTGGTAAGAATTTTATGTAGTTCATGATAAATTCTAATACAAATATGAACTTTCTTTACGATACAACTCAAAGTGTACGTCCATACGATTCCAAAAAAATATAGAGAACGTCAGAATCTGACTTCGCATGAAGAAGTTATGATAACCGAACACTATAATCTCTATAATAAGAGAACTTTAAAATAGACTTAGAATTAGCTATTTAAGTCTAAAATAGAGCTTTAGTACTCGTAAATACCTACGCGTGCATATAAAGAACGTCAAAAACGGAGTTCGTATGCAAAAGTTATGGCCTTCCGAAAATTTAGCTTTTAAAAACCCTAAACTAACTAAATTCACGATGTGAGTTTTTTGACACTCACGACGTGAAGAGTCATTCTGTCATAATTCGGAATATAGAGGCTGCGAGAGGATAGGATCCAAATTCACGACGTGAGCTTTATGACACTCACGACATGAGGAGTCATGGCCACCTTCTGAAGCTAGGGACGCAAATGGCAAGTCTACCATCTACGGAGTGAATCAGGCAGACTCACGATGTGAGCCTTATGACACTCACGACGTGAGTGTCATAAAATCTTACTATAAATAGCAAGATCGACCCCAGCCATTCTTACACCTGATCTCCTTTCTCCTCTCTCATTTGCTGAAGACCTCTTGCATCCCAATCCCCGACGATCTCACACACTGACCGTTTTGCTTAGATATCATAAAATCACGCTACTAGGGTGAGTTTCACGGCCCCACTTTCTAGTATTTCGGAGGAAAACGCATGCTAATCATTGTATATATGTTATTATTATGACTATATGATAGTATATAGTTATGATAATCGAGATATGATTGTTCTAAATATAACATTTTGAATACATACAACTATTATTAACTTATCAGTATGTTAATTTACTAATGTAGATCTTGAGTTATACTTAGGATTCTATATATATGTTGTGTGCGATATAATACCGAAGTAATATTCGAAAGTTCTAAATGTTAAGTATGTTGCTATTAATAGTTTTATGTCAAGATAAAACTGGATATATTATATGTTGTTATTGTTAGTTTTATGTCAAGATAAAACTTGGTATTGTTATTGATAGTTTTATGTCAAGATAAAACTAGAAACGTTATATGTTGTTATTATTGGTTTTAGGTCAATATAAAACCTGGTTTTACTTCAAGATATAGCTATTATACTGCCTAAATATTATGAAGTTAGGAGTAATGTTCAAAAGCAAAGTCTAGTAACTTAAGGTTTTAGACATGAAGATGCTTTTTTTGTTAGAGCTATAGGAAGTCGTCAAAGTCTACATGAGTAATTGTATTCATCAACTAAGATTAGGGATCTTAGTGGAAATCCTCTGAACTGTAACCGTTGATCCCATGTGAGCGAGGAAGTCGTGTATAATTAGTATACGGGCTGACCACCCCACTTGTGACTGTTAGCTACCGTCAACCAAAAACAAGTGATGAACTATCCTTTTATTTGTTATTATTTCGGCGTCGATGAAGCGTACGGTGTTGGTTCTCGTATTAAATCATGAGTGTATTTGTTCTCATGGTAAATCATGAGTGTATTGTTCTATCAGAGGTATTATGTCATAGCAGCAATTACAGGCTCATGGTAGCAAATTGTTAGAAACATTATACCTTGTCATATACAAGTATTAACGTTAAGTATAAGTTTTCCCCTACTTATACCTTAAGATTAAGAAATGTTTAGGTATAACACTTAATTGATAAGTATACCATTATACCTAATGTTGGAGAGTCAAAATGATACTTTCAAAACTATACTTTTGAATGTGTACAAATGTATTATTTTATGGAGTCAAAACCTGTGGACTCACCAACTTTATGTTGACGTATTTTAAAATGCATGTGTTTTCAGGAACTTGAAAAGCTGGTATGTATTCGAGCAGAAGAAGTTTTACTATTATCTTTCTGTTCATTAAGAAGTATGTCATAGTCGGATATTATGTAATAAATACTAGGAAAACGGTAATGTAACTTTCAAACATCAATAAAGGTATGTGTTTTCTTTAAGTATTGTTCAATGTGTGTTATATAACTGTGATACGAAAAATGACGTTACACTACCCAGTGTTTCCGCCGACGGCCGGGGTGTGACAGAAATAAAGCTAGATTGGTGGTTCGCAGGTTTCGACAACTCAAGGGTCTTGATTACACTGAGGTTTATGCTCCAGTAGCTCGCTTAGAGGCTATTTGTATCTTCCTTGCATATGCCTCTTACATGAACTTCACTATTTACCAAATGGACGTCAAGACAGCCTTCTTGTATCGCAAGGTGAAAGAAGAAATCTACGCTGATCAGGCCCTGGGGTTTATTGACTCGAAGTTTCCTAATCATGTCTACAAGTTGGACAAGGCATTGTATGGGTTACATCAAGCTCCTCGATCATGGTATGCAACTCTAACAAAGCACTTGCTCGAGCATGGATACTCTCGTGGCACTATCGATCAAACTTTGTTTATCAAGCATGTCGGTAATGATCAGATTTTGGTGCAAATCTATGTTGACGAGTATGTGGAAGATATTCTCGTGGCACTATCGATCAAACTTTGTTTATGGAAAAGTGGTTCGATATGAGTTCGTTGGGGGAAATGACCATGTTTATGGGGCTTCAGGTCAAACAAAATTCAACCGGAATCCTGCTACATCAAGCCAAGTATGTGGAAGATATTCTTGAGAAGTTCGGGTTTCACGATGCTAAATCTGCATCGACGCCAATGGTTGAAAGACCTCTTCTGACTCCATATACTAATCGCGATTCAGTACATCAGACTCTTTACAGATCGATGATCGGATCACTGATGTATCTTACCGCAAGTCGTCCAGACATCATGTTTGCAGTTTGTCAATGCGCATGTTATCAGGCTAATCCTAAACTTTCACATCTTATTGCTGTCAAAAGAATTTTTTGGTATATCAAAGGCATCCCAAAATTGGGTCTTTGGTATCCGAAGAATTCTGAATTTGATTTATATGCTTTTGCTGACAGTAATTATGAGGCTGTGAGCTTGACAGGAAATCTACTTCAGGAGGGTGTCAATATCATGGTGACAGGCTACTATCATGGCAGTGCAAGAAGCAACACACTGTCTCAACCTCAATAGCGGAGGCGGAATACGTTGTTGCATCTGCATGTTGTTCTCAAGTTATCTGGATCCAACATCAACTGTTGGACTACGGTTTGAATTACTTAGAAACCCCATCTACTATGATAATGAGGCCGCAATTCAAATTGCCAAAAATCCTATCCAACATTCTAAAACCCAGCACATCGACATTAAAATTCATTTCATCAGAGATTGTTATGAACGTTCACTTATCCGGCTGGAACAGGTTCCCACTGCTAATAATGTGGCGGATATGTTCATTAAGCCCTTTAACAAAGCTCGCTTCGATGTGCTTGTGGGATTTCTGAAAATGATTCATTTTGAGGATTAAGTTTTTCTATTTTATTTTTCTGTTGTTTTCTTAATTCTTCTTAAATTTTAAAATTTATTCTTGTTTTTGTAGGTAGGCTAGTTTAAATTTGCGCATTTTATTTCCTTTTATTTTTCATTCTCAACCATGCACAAATTTAGGGGGAGAAATAATAAAAAAAAATCCAAAAACAATAAAAAATCCAAAAACAATAAAAATCCAGAAAATCAAAAAATATATTGTTGATAGTTTTGTTTGTAGGTGTTGTGAAGGGAAATGATATTAGCAAGTGATAACGGGCAATCTGAATCTGTGTAACGTACCAAAATTGAATCGTCTACACTCTGTGCTCGATGCGCTGATAGGCACGAAAGATTTTAAATGGACTTGACTAGGGAGAGTTGAACTTAAGGAATTCAAGGACTTGACAAACATTAAACTAGTTAGATCCGTTTAGCCTAACATTACAACGCTCGGATAGGTTGAGCAGGTAGATATACATGAGAATCTACCGGTCACATTAAAATAATTCGTATCTAGAACTGTGGATTAACCTTTCCTCGATGTGCGGATTCTGTCCTTAATTCCAGTTTTGATGGGGTGACTAGGGAATTCCAATGAACTAGGTATGTAGAAGGTTATTTTCTTGCTTTTTTCTGTTATTCATATGTTGCCTCCTTTGCGTGATCGAGAGATCCGACCTGGACTGTAACATATGCAATTCTATCTCTCTACATCTTCTCTCTATGCAATTCTTGTTGGATTAATGTCTAAGTCCATAACTATAATTGGTAAGACTTGACCCGACCCGGCATGGTCCATTTGGGTTGCATACCATCATGCACTTGGATAGACTATAATGAGAGAAATAAGACACTTATGGTTATTAATATATTCTAGTATATTAATAATAAGAATAAAAAGATTATTTAATTAGTGTTGATCAAGAATTAATCTAGGATTAATTAAGTGATCAAAAGAAGACTAATTAAATATATGGGTTGATTGTGTAAATCATCCATACTTGTATAGTGGGCTAATGCTCCATGGATAATCAAGTTGGGCTAAAACCCATAGGATGGTCCATGGATGCTCCATGGTGTATTTGTACCCATGGATCATGGAAATGAAAGGCCATGTCAATTAGGGTTTACATGGTGTAACCCTAACTATATAAGCATCTTATTCTTGACCAAAATTGGCCACTAGTGTGTGAAGTAAAAAGGGCTAGCCGATTTCATGAGTTGTAGAATTCTCTCAAGTTATTCTAAGTGTTTTGGTGATTGTGATTCCATTTGAGGCTTCCACACTATTGGGGCTAGGCACTCAAGCTTTATGAAGACTTTCTACACCAAAGAGGTATGTATTCTATCTTGCTATAGTCATTGTTTTGTATGCTAGATTAGGATAATACCTTGGATGTTCTTATTTGTATGTATAATAGAGAAAACATATATCCAAGGTATTTAGGGTTGCATGTACACTTAGGAGTGTTAGAATGCTCAAAACCTAACAGTAGTATCAGAGACTAGGCTTGTTTTCTATTATACTTGATGCAAATTGCTGAAAAATGCTGAAAAACTCGATTTTCTAGCTTTCTGGGCACTGTACTCGCCGAGTCCACTGATGAACTCGCCGAGTACATGAGTAAAATCATCGTACTCGCCGAGTAGGTTCATGCACTCGCCGAGTAGGAGCCCCAGACAGCATATTTTCGAGGTTTTTGGCTAGAAATGGACTAGGAACATTACCCTAAGTTGTTTTTGAACTTATAAACTTGTTTTTGATGTGGTAATGTTCATGCTAATCCAATTTCAAAGATAATTGTCAATAGATTCATGTTTTGTATTAGTTTAAGGTTTAGACTAATTACATGAAAAAGTTTGATTTGAATTATCTTGTTCTTATGAGTTGCTTAGATTAATAGAAAAGTTGAGTGAAATAGTTGTTTTCAATCCAAATTAATCTAAGAGTTGATTCTAAAATGTGTTTTTGTAACTTGTCCTCAAGTTATATGAAAAGTCACATTTAAGTTTCATAAAACTCATAAAAGTTGGCAATGGTTACAAAAGATGAAGAGTCTTGTCCTTAAGTTATGGAGGTTCAAGAGTCACTTCATTAAATAATAAATAAATAAAGTGTAACCTTAATTAATTTCATAAGTTATAAAATAAAGAAAAGTTAATTCTTTTATTAGTTTAAAGTCTTCCATAACTTGTCCTCAAGTTATGGAACTTGAAGAGTTTTTGGATTAAAACTACTTTAAACACATAAGTTATGGAATTAATTAGTTTTGAATAGTTTCAAAACTTGCCCTCAAGTTTTGGAATTTGTAAAGTTTTCTCTTATGAATACTTTAATTCCAAGTTAGCCCTTAGAATTTTAAAAGTTAAAATTCAACCCTTATACTTTATAATATTATAAGTTAATATATATATATATATATATATATATATATATATATATATATATATGTGTGTGTGTGTGTGTGTATAAGAGTAAAGTCAGTCTTACCGCTAGTACGCCTCATTCACGAAGCCGATCTATAAGGTGGGTATAAGGTTGTTGCCTATAAAATGGCAACTTAATGGGTGTCCACTCTCACCCACCGCTTGCTTGACTGGTGGAGGGTCGTTAGCCGAACGGGTTTGACAGGACTATAATTCTCCCTTCATTAAAAGTATTAATGATAAATACTAAGTAACTAAACTCTTAATAATACCCAATCTTAGTTACTTAGGAAAATGTGAATAAGGTGCTAATCCATGAAATTACACTTTGCACTTTGTTTAAGTCGGTTAGTGGAGCATGTGTGGTTAACCGGCACATCGATTAAGGGGTAAACACTTAAGGGTACCAAGTAATTTGCATGGTTACTTCACACCTTGTTTTGTGATCCTTGGCATCCCAGTCACAAAACCTGAAGGGCACACTCGAGATTGAAACATGCCTTTGAACAGTTCAATGAATCTCAAAGATCTAGGAGTTTCAAAACCAATTAAAACCTAATAATACATTTCGTTTATCTTGGTGGAAATTGGTGAATTGTCATTCACATACCTTCAAATATTTTATAGCTTGGATAACGGCATCCCTCTTCTAAGTTATAAAATAGTTTGTTGGGTCCTAGCCTTAATATTTTATATTGGGTGTCATATTAAGGACTTTAAAATCAACTATCTTGAATATCTCCCACAACATGTCTGGTTTAGACATTTATGATCTTCCCAAATCTCTTGAAACAAGCTTTCCTAAATGAAGATGATGTCCCTTGGAAATCATACTTCATTCACCTCCTCCAATTATTCTCCCCAACCCACAAGTTCTTGAAAAGTTTAAGGTCACTCAAGCCCTATTGGCAAGGCAAGGTCTAGGTGTGATCACATCTTGGAGATGTAGTCACATATTGACAAGCCGGGAGAGTTGGGTGTCAAAGTCTTGAGAAAGTTGGTAGTTCAACTACTTTCTAAGTCACATAGTGAGTTCTTTTGGAGCACCTATGAAACAGACTATGACAAGACCCTTAATGATCTTATCTATTTGTTAAGATCAACTTCATTAAAACTTGATGGACATTGACAATAGTGACATAGGAAATCCAGAAAAGCATTCTCTTCCCAATGGAAAGGGATCGGCCATAGTCAACTCGGTTGACCAAATGGTAAAGAGAAAAGCTAAGTCTGTGATAGTCCCGTGTACCATTATCAAAGGGTCCATATGTTTATATTGCCAAAGGAAGGGGCATTGGTCACGAAGCTGCCAAAATTTACCTAAGGATGTTAAAGTCAATAAGTCTGACTCTACTTCAGGTAAAGTCCACTATCTAACTCTGCTAAGTTTCTATTCTGAGATTCTTGATACATGATGTGACTAGGTCACATGGTGATGTTTTAAGAATCAAAGAAAAGTGAAGAAACTTAAAGAAAGAATATGCTGAATCTGATCGCGTAGATGGATTTCTATCGCATGGTTTGAAGATCGGATTCTTGAGCTACTTCTTTGGAGTTATGAGATATTGCTTAGGAATAGATAACAACAAGTTTTCATATGGATTGTAAGGATAAGTTTTTCCGCAAAGTTTTTAAAATAAAAGAAAATTTTTGATTTTATTTATTTTAAAATATCCTTACAATGGCATTTGAGGAAAAATTGTTGGTTATATGATTCCATTAAGAGCAAGAGTGGAAATATGAAACTGATTCTTTCATTTGTGGTAATGTCTAGATTTACCAAATAAGGAAAGATTCTCATCACCCAAGTTTCAATTGGACCGGAACTTGGAATCATGCAAGTTGTATAGCATGATGAATGAGAACTTTCAAGTATTGGAAAATTAAGACTAATTACTTGTTCACATGGATGTGTGAGTCAAGTGAAGGACTAAGGGATCGAGTACACATTCTTGTGCACTGGTCAAGTCCACCACAAACGATTGATAAGACTATTCGTCATGATTTACTTACGTTCAGTAAATATGGTTATACTTACAAGCTTAAGTGTAATTCTGAGACATTGGAAAAGGTTCCAATGTATGGCAGAGCGAATAAGAAGAATCAAATTAGGCAGAAGGATAAAAGTTTCTCAAATCTGAAAAGATGGGAGAGTAATTTAGTATCAGTTTTGTGATCATCTTAATGATTAAGAAACCATATCAAAATTAGTTCTCTAAGGAAAATCTTAGTGCATTTTAATGACTAAGAAAAGGAACTTGAATTGTTGAAATGGTTAAATCAAGAAGATGAGTCATACTTCGTACCAATACAAGTCTTAGAGTCATACTCCAAGATTGTAACTTGAGTGACATGTCTCAAAAGAAGGTTTAAAACTCTTGTCAAATGTAAGAGTAAAAGTTTTCTACTCTTGTACATTTGAAATTGGTAAGTTGTGATGTTTTGGATAAAACAAAGACCAACTTAGGCCAATTGTGTGAAGTGTTTGTCTTGATTAGAATCCACACTATCTCTTGAATAACCGACAAGAAAGTCTCATATGTCAAGAGGAAAGTGGGAGTCTTAAAGGTCTTGAAAGTCTCAAGAACTAATCAAGAATAAAACCTGAAGTTCTTCACTAGTACACGACTTGAGGTTTATAACCTATCATGTTGACATATTTTGTGCCCATTCCAGTTAAAGTTGGCTTTGCATATGAGTTCTTAGAGTTCTCAATTTGTTGCACAACAACTTGGAAGCAATGGCAGGCCCTTGAGCTGCCAGGTGGCAAGAAACTAAGATTGAGTTCAATCCATATGAGTTTGGATTTGTCATTATCCTTGTCTTGTGACTATGGTTTTGACAATTCACATGGATAAGAACACATACACCATTAAATCTAAGTGTCATAAGGTTTCTCTCCGATTCATGAAAATGATGGTGAGGAAACACTTTCACTAAGTAGATTTTAGCTAGATAGCAATTGTGATATTTGCATTCTCAAAGTTGTTAGTGGAGCGTGTGTGGTTTACCGGCACACTAACTTGGACTTGTGAGAAGTGGCAAAAAGGTCTAACCATTATGATTACGGCATCCCTCTTCATAATTGTTTAGACACACAAGTGTGCTATCTAAGGGAAGGTGTATGATTTTGATAAAGTCTTATCAAAACAATCTAGTATCAGAAATATGAACTTTGGTAAGAAAGTTAGCTGATTTCTGAGTACATGTCAAGGCTAGTGGGAGCATAAGTGTTATGCTAGTAATCATCATGTTACTGGGAGCATGATAATTATGATAAGTATTGCAAGTTAGCAATGTTAATTATAGAAAACAAAAGTTTCAATTGGGAAAGAGTTGTTTTGCTATAATTAAGGGAGAGGAAATTATACTTCATCTCAAATCTATAAGCTTAGATCATGAGGTTTTAATCATTTAGTCAAGGATATATATGAATTTCATGTTGGAATGGCTCAACATAAGGAAATTTTGTATATGAGTCCATTATTTGCGTTCTATAATACGATTATGATTACGGCATCCCTTTTCATAAT
The DNA here is from genome assembly GCF_002870075.4 of Lactuca sativa. NCBI lineage: Eukaryota > Viridiplantae > Streptophyta > Magnoliopsida > Asterales > Asteraceae > Lactuca > Lactuca sativa. Next base: position 29,537,583 of record NC_056627.2, on the reverse strand, counting down.
CTGAATTATGAGAACTTGGCAAATTGAAATGGAAATGTTATAGCAAAAGACTGGTTTAGTATTTATGTGAGACATCATGAATCGATTCCCATATGCTTCGGATATAGGATCGATTACATGTGCTATATTCATCCTTTCTAAAATTTTCCAAATGCCTGGGGCATTAAGAAGGGAAAAGGTTTAGAATTGGATATGACTAAAAGGATTAAACAATTGTCGAGGACAATCTAAGGTTTACCAAAGATTGGGTGCTTAAGGACAATTGGAAGTATAGTGATAATTCTGGAACGACCATATTGACATAATCTGGAAGGAGGCAACTCTTGTTCAGAAGTGATAGTCAAAATGGAATCAGGAAATGTTTCAAAGTTAGATTTTTTCAATCTGTTTAAGATTAGGAAACTTAATGCAAGAAGGATGTTTCCAAGGAGCTGATCTCCTTTGGAATAATCTGTAATAATTATTGTCAAGTCTTTCTGACTTTGTGCATAATGATTACAAGAGGTTCAATGCATATAAGTTTAGAATCTGATAGATTCCAGTAAATGGCATGAATTTGGAATTCTTGCATTTGCAGTAAGGATTTGGGAGTGTGAAAAGAGAATCATTGAAGTTATGTTCAATTGATCTAGTTCACAAAGTAAAGATCATAGACAACTATTGTTTTAAATTCAAGAATAAAGTTGATAGCTGAAACAGTATACAATGAATAATGTGTAATCATATGGTGATAAATAAAAGGTGTTTTATTTATGTTCATAGGTTTTGATACCATATTGGATTCAATTATTATTGTGTTTCACTTTGCATGTTTTTGACTTCCCGAATAAACTAGCTTATTCTTCCGGAATTACTAAGTTATTCAAACCATCCACAGTCGGTCATATGTTGGAAGTAGATATGAATTAAGACTGTCATGGGTTGGCTTGTACAGGTCTAAGGTGCTGGAAAAAGGGCTACAACACTCATGAGTGCTCATAAGTTCTGGGTATTGGATTCAACCCGCGCTCATTGGAATCACTTCATGGATTTTCTCACGAGTGATCATGAGATGATAATATCTTATATTCTTCAAACCTAGAGATATGAGTTGTTACTATGAGTTGGTTGTACATTGTTTGCACGAAAACGCATTTGGTAACTCGGTGCTATAAAACGTGTCTATTTGTGTATGATTCAACAAGTAGTAGAACAAGCCATATGAGTCGAAGTTTATCCATTCCTTTTACCTTCGGGATAAAAGCGATATCTGTGGGCCCCTCGATGATTTGATGATGACAAATGGAAGTGCTCGGTCCGGCCAGGACTGATTTGATTTGTTCAATTAGTCAGTCGTCATAAATCGGAAATCGGGAAACAACAAATGGACAGAGAGAATGATTATAATCCATGTCTCAGTCCATACGATATCTAGAATGGAGGAATATATGATCCCTTATCTAATGGACAAGTACATGACAAAGGTCAGAGTTCATCTACAAGGTCAGAGTTCGACAGAAGCTTTCGAGAGCTACGATTGCCAGTTGGTTCCTGAAGTCATACGCAATAATAGTTTTAGACTTATCCAAGTGGGAGACTGTTGGATTAATGTCTAAGTCCATAACTATAATTGGTAAGACTTGACCCGACCCGGCATGGTCCATTTGGGTTGCATACCATCATGCACTTGGATAGACTATAATGAGAGAAATAAGACACTTATGGTTATTAGTATATTCTAGTATATTAATAATAAGAATAATAAGATTATTTAATTAGTGTTGATCAAGAATTAATCTAGGATTAATTAAGTGATCAAAAGAAGACTAATTAAATATATGGGTTGATTGTGTAAATCATCCATACTTGTATAGTGGGCTAATGCTCCATGGATAATCAAGTTGGGCTAAAACCCATAGGATGGTCCATGGATGCTCCATGGTGTATTTGTACCCATGGATCATGGAAATGAAAGGCCATGTCAATTAGGGTTTACATGGTGTAACCCTAACTATATAAGCATCTTATTCTTGACCAAAATTGGCCACTAGTGTGTGAAGTAAAAAGGGCTAGCCGATTTCATGAGTTGTAGAATTCTCTCAAGTTATTCTAAGTGTTTTGGTGATTGTGATTCCATTTGAGGCTTCCACACTATTAGGGCTAGGCACTCAAGCTTCATGAAGACTTTCTACACCAAAGAGGTATGTATTCTATCTTGCTATAGTCATTGTTTTGTATGCTAGATTAGGATAATACCTAGGATGTTCTTATTTGTATGTATAATAGAGAAAACATAGATCCAAGGTATTTAGGGTTTCATGTACACTTAGGAGTGTTAGAATGCTCAAAACCCAACAATTCTTTCTATCTGTTAGCCATATATTGTCTCCTTTGCGTGACTCATAATCCGGCCTGGTACATAGTATATGCAACGTTCTCTTCTCAATCCCTCTAAAACTTTAGTTAGTCGTATGTTTCATCCTTTGCGTGATTGGAAGAGATCCGACCTGGATGTACAACATATGCACTCTAAATTTATCTTCTCTCTTAATAATTATCTGCTCACCCGGTGTAAGGAGTATATTGGAAGTCCTTGATGGCTGGGGCATATCAGGAAGCGGGAAACACGTTCTAGTACAATTAAAAATGAACACATACAGATTTTCTGTAGATCTCGCCGCTCAATTTAGGTGGACAACAATATCCCTGGTTGTAGTCAGTTAAATGGTCACAGGGAAAATTTATTTAAGAATATGGGCTAATATATATATATATATATATATATATATATATATGTGTGTGTGTGTGTGTGTGTGTGTGTGTGTCATGTCATTGGTAAATTGTCCAAACTCTGTAACAAATGTTTCGTGCTTAAGTGGACCACAATACCGGTGATCTTTCAGACAAAGACGTGAAAAATATGGGTACCGACAAGTAGAATAGGACGGTCCAACAACTTTGATCCCAGTGTCACAAATTTATTCTTAGTAATTAAATTTTTAAGTTGTATAGTTTATTTGATTTTATTTTTATTTTTATTTTATTTTTAGTTTTCAATTTTATTTTTTTTATTTAATTAAGTGTTAAAATTTAACGGTTATTTTTAATTTTAAATTTTGCAGATTAATTTTATTTTATTTTATTTTATTTTTAATTTTAATTTTAGTTTTAATTTTAATCCTCAAAAAGTTTTGTTTTTGAAATTTTTGAAGAATATTGGATTGTATTGGACTGTGCCTTACACTGTGTGGTCAGCAGGTAAAAAGATTCAAGGTATTTAAGGAGTTTATAGTCGGGATCCTCCTCATTTCTCTGATTCTGGCCGCAAACTCTCCCCCTCTCTCTTTCTCCTTGAAAAAAAATTTCTCGATTTTTGTGAAATTACTTCAATAGCTTTACAGGTATCACATTTTCGACCAGGAATATGGGCTTGTTTCAGTGATTTGATGATTTTTGAGCTTGAAATCGACGAAAAACGGATTGATGAAGTTTACGCCCAAGCTTACGGCCCAAGCTTGCGGCATAAGCTTACTGTCACGGGTTTACAACCGTAAACCCCCGTTGACCGCAAAATCTTCTTTGACCTAAAATTTAATTTGAAAAATTATTAATTCATTTTTGGGCTCAAAAATTAAATCATTTAAAATATTAATTGCTCAATTTTCTCTCTTGTCTTACTTGGTATGTTTTAGTGTAGATAAAATGGCGGCATTAAAATTTGCAGATATGCACAACCTGGCGATGGTTCTTGTTGATCCTCCAGTGGCTCATGTGGACTTCAAATCAATGATTCATGGATTATGAGAATGTTGTCTGGCCTATGCCATTACTATGAACACTACTGTTTATCAGAAATCATACGCGAGTTCTGGCAAACTACCAAGATGACGAGAGATGACGATGGTGCCGTGACTGTGGATGTTGTTGTTCAAGGATGCAAAATTATAATCAACGAGCAGTTCATCATAGAAACATTGCTGATCAATGACCTTCCAAGCTTTTCTGCCGAGATCGGCATTGAAGACGTTCAGAAGATCTAAGGAAGATAGGGTATGAGGGTGTCTCCCCACCTACGATGAAGAAGCTTCTACCGCCCTACTGGAGATTTTTAGCTCATGTGTTTGTGAGCTGTATCTCCGGTAGGAGATCTAGTGCAAATGAAATCTCACTGAGAAACACCAGTGCTATAGTTTCTCTCGCTACGAGAATCGGTTTCAATTTCTCAAGGTTTATACTGGATGAATTTGTGGTAAACATCAATGCCACTACTATGGATACCTTCTTGATGTATCCCAGTTTCATTCAACTCTTCATAAACAAACATTTCCCAAACATGGTTAAGGAGGGTGATACGCTCGACATGAAGTCCTTGGGCCCACACACCATTGGGCTAATTAAACAGAATCGTAATGGAAAGGTCACTTTTCAAGGACTTTTCCCATTGGTCACATTTGGATGATTTGATGAGCCGAATGAGGCAACTGAGTCACACGGATCTTCAGATAAGATTGTTGGATTAGTGTCTAAGCCCGTAACCATATTTGGTAAGCACTTGACCTGGTTGTGCATAGTCCTTTTGGGTTGCCTTCACCAAAGCAACTTAACTGGAGAAATAATAGAGAAAGAGGTTATTATGATTTATTAATATATTATAGGAATAATATATTAATAGGAGAAATCATATTTGTTTAATTAATACTGGTCAATAGTTAATTAAGAATTAATTTTATGATCAAATGTAATTAATTAAACTGCAGGGACTGAATTGTAATTATGTGATAGTTGCAAATTAGGGCAATGGATGCCCTATGGGAGAGGTGGACGAATTCAAGGGGGATAAAGCCCTTGAAATCTTCCAAATATAAGGGCGTTCAAGGCTTATCTTTTGGTTACTTGGTGGGCAAGCAACTAGATAAGGATAAGGACTGAAACCCTAATCTCTACCCTATATAAAGATCCCTAAGCCTAAGGAAATCGGACATTGATTCCCTAGGGTTTCTAGAGCTGATTTCTAACCTCTCTCCTCTCTCTCTCTCTCTCTCTCTCTCTCTTGCCTCTCCAATTGCTTGTGATGTTTGTGAGCCATTAGAGGTACTACACTTGTGGTACTTGCTTTCAAGACTAAGAGATTGAAGATTAGTGGTGTTATTGCAATATAACAACAAGAGGTATGTGATCTACCCTTCTATATAAATTTCGAAATATATACCTGCTAGCTAGGGTTCTTATTGTGTTCATAAAGTTGTGTATCTAATAGAGAAACATAGATCCAAATCTAGGGTTTCATGCACACATAGGATTGTTTGTACAAAACCCATCAATGGTATCAAAGCCTTTGATTGAATTGTTTTCAATTTAGTATTATACAATTGTATGAATTTGACACTTTAGGGTTTATGGCCAATAAACCCTAGGAGGCTTGGATTTCGATTTTAGGATTTCTTGAACCCTTGTGCTCAAAATTTTGATTGTTGCCCAAGATTTCGAGATCTAGGGTTTGCAAACCCTAGATTTTCGAGATCATGCCTCCTCCCCAAGATAAGTCCCTAAAATCTAGGGATTTGGATAATCCCATATCTTGTAATTATCTTTTAATTGTTAAATATGGTAATTAAGGATTTTTGAATTATCCCCTCCCAAATTTCGAAATTTAGAGGGATATAAGGGATTAGGATAAATTTAATTGTTTAATTTATCATAATCCTTTATGATTTAGTAATTAGAATTAATTGTTTAATTTAGATAATTATTAAATCAAGAGTTTTAATATTTAAAATTTTAATTTAAAAGTGATAAATTTTGAAAATTTCAAATTGAGATTAAAACCCTAGTATTTTTAAAATGTTTAAAATACACCATATTCTATTATATTATTACAAGATTTATATATATATATATATATATATATATATATATATATATATATATATAACTAAAATGTTAGTCTTACCGTTAGTAGGCCTCATTCACGAAGCCGATCTATACGGGGGGTATAAGGTTATGGCCTATAAAATGGTCGGTTAATGGGTATCCACTCTTACCCACCGCTTCCTTGATTGGTGGAGGGTCGTTAGCCGAATGGGTAGGATAGGGCAAGCCTTTCTTCATTAATAAGTATAAAGAAACTATATAAAGTAACTGAATGTTTTTACAAAATTCTCAATCCTAGTTACTTTAGGCAAAAGTGAATTGATGCAATCCCATGAAATTACACTTTGCACCCTTGCTAAGAAGTTAGTGGAGCGTGTGTGGTTAACCGGCACACTAATTGGTTCTAAGCAAAGGTGGCAAAGGGTGACTCATTGTTTACCATAGTTTGATGGAGCGTGTGTTCTTAACCGGCACATCGAATAGGTGACTGTAACAATGAGGGCACCATGTATATTAGCATGGTTATTCACACCCGCTTTGTGATCCTCGGCATCCCAGTCACAAACAAGAGGGGCATATCGAGATTTAAACATGCCATTGAAAAGTTCAATGAATCTCAAGAAATCTAGGAATTCTCAATACATTTAAAACCTAAGCCTTATGTTTTTCATGGTGAAGAATTAGTGAATCTTCATTCACTTACCTCCAAATTATTTGCATGTTGGATTACGGCATCCCTTTTCTAATGTGTAAATAATGTTGTTGGATCCTAGCCCTAATTTCTCATTTTGGTGTTTAATTAGGGATTCAATTCTAATCAAACTTTATTCCTTTCTATTTGCATATGTCTAACGCAAACGCAAACAATGCTGTCGCTGGCTCATTCTCGCTAATGAGCCTATGTCAAAAGGTGACATTCGACGGATCGAATTTCAACGAATGGATAAGATACATTCGCATGATTTCCCGCTACGAGGACAAAGAATATGTCCTCGATGAGAAGCTTGAAAAGATCAATCCGGAAATCGCCACTCCCGAAGAAATGGTCGTCTTTAAGACCCATGAGCGTGATGCAACGAAAGTCCATTGCATTATGTTGGCCACTATGAATCTTGAACTACAAAAGTCCTATGAGGACATGTATCCCTATGAAATGCACCAAGATTTGCTGGAGAGTTACCACCAAAGCGTAAGGCAAGAGCGCTACGAGATCATCACTAACATGATCACCGCTAAGATCGGAAGTGGAGAATCCCTAACCTCGCATTTGCAAAAGATGCAAAGGTATGTTGATCATCTTCGCAAGTTAAATGTTAACTTTGGGGAAGACTTGGCCATCGACATAATTCTCCACTCCTTGCCCTCGTGCTACAACCAATTTAGGATGACCTACCACATGAACAAAGAAGAAGTCACCCTAAGAAAACTCCAAGGACTCCTAAGGATTGCTGAGAGCAACCTTAAGGACAAATCTGTTGCACCAACTCACACTCCACCCGCTGCTCCTGTTTTGGCCATTAGGCAAGGGAAGGGAAAAAAGAGGAAGGCTCTTTCAAAGAGCCACCACAATGGAAAGTCCCAAGATGGTTCCTCTACTAGTGGAACAAAAGTCGGCCCCGCTAAGCCCAACTCAAACCCTAAGGAGGCAGAATGTCACCACTGCCACAAAATAGGACACTGGAAGAGAAGCTGCCCAGAATATCTGTAAGCCATCAAGGATGGGAAGATCAAGCCGTCTTTCGCCTGTATTTACACAATTAAATCTAATGATTCATCACGTACTATTTCTTGGGTTCTTGATACAGGATGTGGTTTTCACATATGGTCTGATTTGCAGGGAGTAAGAAGAAATAGAGATGTGGAGCGTGGAAGAATAAATCTAATCATGGGAAATAGAAGATCGTCGCCTGTCACCAAGATTGGAGTGTATTCTTTAGCGCTTAGTAATGGATTAGGTTTAGATTTAGATAATTGTTGCTATTCGCCAGATATGGCAAGAAGCATCATTTCATTTCATGGTTTGCTTAGACAAGGATTTAGATATTCGTTTGATAATGAGAAAGGTTCAGTTTATGCTTATCTAAATGGTGTCTTGTATTTTGAAGCATTGCCTTGTAATGGAATTTATGAAACTGTTATGGTTGTAGATAACTTAGGAAATGATGTGTTGTGTGTCGATTCTTCCAATGGTTTGGATAAAGCATGCTTGTGGTATTGTTGTGTTGGACATTTCAACAAGAAACGCATAGCCCAACTCCAAAAGGATGGAGTGTTGGAGTCATTCGACCTTAGGGACGATGACGTGTGCGAGTCTTGTTTACTTGGAAAGATGACCAAGTCACCCTTCACTGGCACTTGTGAAAGGGGTGAGGGTTTATTGGATCTCATACATACGGATGTATGTGGACCCTTTAGATCCACCACAAGGGACGCGAACCGCTTCTATTTGACTTTTACCGATGATTATAGTAGATATGGGTATATTTACTTAATCAAACACAAGTCGGAAACCTTTGAAAAGTTCAAAGAGTTTAAACAAGAAGTGGAGAATCAATTGGGCAGGAAAATCAAGATGCTTCGATCCGATCGAGAAGGAGAGTACCTAAGTCTTGAGTTCCACGACTATCTCAAGGAATGCGGAATAGTTTCGCAATTGATGCCGCCAAGGACACCGCAGTTGAATGGTGTGGCTGAGAGGCATAATCGAACCTTGTTAGACATGGTTCGTTCCATGATGATTCGTGCTTCACTACCTATCTCATTCTGGGGGTATGCATTAGAGATTGCCGCCCATATCCTTAACTTAGTCCCTACAAAGAAGGTTACCAAAACACCTCACGAGATGTGGACAGGGAAAGCTCCCTCGTTGGCACATATCACGGTTTGGGGTTGCGAGGCTTTCGTAAGACGAGAGACTCACGACAAGCTCGAACCTCGTAGTAAGCGATGTATTTTCATCGGCTACCCGCAGAAATCCTTTGGGTATCTCTTCTATAGACCGAGTGACAATTTTTTCTTCATTACGAGGAGAGGGGTTTTCCGAGAGCGAGAACTCATAAACCAAGGAGACAGTGGGAGGAAAATCGATCTTGAAGAGATTCAAGATTCGATCGATGAAGGAACCTCTAACGCTGGCGCTCAACCCGAGGAGGAAACTCTGGTTGAACCGATTGACCAATCCTTACCTCTTAGACGTTCCGAAAGAGTTAGAGTTCAACCCCAGTTGTATGGTTTTCATATTACTACCGAAGGGGACACGTATATTAGTGATGGTACACTAATAAATCTAGATGAACCTAACATCTATAAGGAAGCCATGGCAGGCCCGAAGTCTACAAAATGGAAAGAGGCGATGGACAGCGAGATTTAGTCCATGTATGACAACCAAGTTTGGAATTTGGTTGACAATGTGTCCGGACGTAAGATGGTTGGGTGCAAGTGGATCTTTAAGAAGAAGACGGACATGGATGGGAATGTTCACACGTATAAGGTGCGACTGGTTGCAAAGGGCTTTACTCAAACTCCCGGAGTTGACTATGATGAGACCTTCTCACCAGTTGCTAAAATTAAGTCTATTAGGGTGATGCTAGCCATTGCTGCATTTCATAATTATGAAATATGGCAAATGGATGTCAAAACCAATTTCCTTAATGGGAAGTTGGCTGAGGATGTGTACATGGCTCAGCCAGAGGGTTTTGTCGATGCGAAGCATCCCAATAGAGTGTGCAAGCTTGAGAAGTCCATTTATGGACCTAAACAAGCATCTCGCAGATGGAATCTTTGCTTTGATGAGAAAGTCAAAGAGTTTGGATTTGTACGAAGTAAAGATGAATCATGTGTATATGTCAAAGCCAGTGGGAGTATAGTTAGTTTTCTCGTGTTATATGTCGATGACATACTACTCATAGGAAACGACATCCCGACACGACAGAAAGTTAAGTCTTGGCTCGGGAAGTGTTTTGATATGAAGGACCTCGGAGAGGCTTCCTATATTTTGGGAATAAGGATAGTGAGAGACCGAAGTAAGAGACTAGTAGGACTTCGTCAGAATACTTACTTGGACAAGGTACTAAAACGTTTTAGTATGGAGAACTCGAAGAAGGGAGAATTATCGATCCAAAGTAATGCCAAGTTGAGTAAGACTCAAAGTCCGAGTACCTAAGCCGAGATAGCATAGATGAGTCGAGTACCTTACGCTTCCGCAGTTGGCTCAATCATGTATGATATGACTTGTACTCGCCCTGATGTGGCCTTCTCCTTGAGCATGGTTAGTAGATATCAAGGGAACCCTGGTAGAGCACATTGGACCGCAGTTAAGAATATCCTTAAGTACCTTCGGAGGACCAATGAATGGTTTCTGGTTCTTGGAGGGAGTGATGACTTAAAGGTGCGAGAGTATAGTGACGCCAATTTCCAGACCGACAGGGACAACTACCGTTCGCAGTCGGGTTGGGTCTTTACCCTTAATGGAGGAGTAGAGACTTGGAAAAGTTACAAGCAAGAAACCGTAGCTGATTCAACGTGCAAATCAGAGTACATTGCAGCGAGTGAAGCATCAAAGGAGGCAATATGGCTGAAGAACTTCATTAGAGACCTTGGAGTTGTACCTGCCATAACAGAGCCTATGGAAATTTTCTGTGATAATGAAGGAGCGGTTGCCTTGACCAAGGAACCGAGGGATCATGGTAGATTTCGACATATCGACAGAAAATATCACTTTATTAGACATCGGGTAGAAGAAGGAATCCTCGTAGTCAAGAGGATATCATCAGAGGAGAACCCAGCAGATCCGCTTACGAAGGGACTGAGTAGGGTTAAGCATTTGCAGCACGCTAGGAGTATTGGGCTGAAGCACGATGTTAGTTTGGATTAGATAGTTTAGAATTGAGTAATAGACAATTGTAATTGACATTTGGTGATTAAATAAAGGAGTGTTATTTATTAGTATAGCTACTGTCTTATGTTAATTGGTTGAATATTATTTTGTTTTGCATGTTTTGACTTCCTGAATAATTGAGTTAATTAAGAATAATCGAATTATTCAAACGATCCACAGTCGTTCATATGTTGGAAGTAGGTTTGAATGAAGACTGTCATGAATTGGTGTGTAGATTGTCTGAATGGTATTAGACATAACAAAGGTTTGTTACAACATTCATGAGTGCTTATAAATAAGTTTTGAGCATTGGAATAAACCCGCACTTGCTGGAATCACTTCATGGAATCTATCACGAGTGATCGCAGGATGATAATATCATATGGTCTTAAAACCAAGATATATGGTTTATTGTTTTCTAATTGATTGTACATTGATAATGTGAAACCGCATCAGTAAATTGATTTCATAAAACGCATTGTTGTGTATAATTGATTAGTGAGTAGTAAATGCATATAAGTCGAAGTTTATCTGATTGTTTTATCCTTAGAGGATAAAATCGATATCAAGGCCCCTCGATGATTTTGATTTGACTTATGTGTCAGGCCCGGTCAGGACTGAATTGATGTGTTCAATTAAGTTCTATGTCAAATGAATCTGAGATTGAGAAACTAGCTGCTAGACAATGAGTATGACTATGTTCCATGAGATTGTCTGCACGATATCTAAAACAGAGGACTATACGATCCCTTATCTAAAGGACATGTTACGGATAAGAGCAGAGTTCAACAGCATCTTTGAGAGCTACGATTGCTAATCGAGTTTTACTTACATTTGTGGTTACTAGACTTATCCAAGTGGGAGACTGATGGATTAGTGTCTAAGCCCGTAACCATATTTGGTAAGCACTTGACGCAGTTGTGCATGGTCCTTTTGGGTTGCCTTCACCAAAGCAACTTAACTAGAGAAATAATAGAGAAAGAGGTTATTATGATTTATTAATATATTATAGGAATAATATATTAATAGGAGAAATCATATTTGTTTAATTAGTATTGGTCAATAATTAATTAAGAATTAATTTTGTGATCAAATGTAATTAATTAAACTGTAGGGACTGAATTGTAATTATGTGATAGTTGCAAATTAGGGCTATGGATGCCCTATGGGAGAGGTGGACGAATTCAAGGGGGATAAGGCCCTTGAAATCGTCCAAAGATAAGGGCGTTCAAGGCTTATCTTTTGGTTACTTGGTGGGCAAGCAACTAGATAAGGATAAGGACTGACACCCTTATCTCTACCCTATATAAAGATCCCTAAGCCTAAGGAAATCGGACATTGATTCCCTAGGGTTCCTAGAGCCAATTTCTAACCTCTCTCCTCTCTCTCTCTTGCCTCTCCAATTACTTGTGGTGTTTGTGAGCCATTAGAGGTACAACACTTGCGGTACTTGCTTTCAAGACTAAGAGATTGAAGATTAGTGTTTTTATTGCAATATAACAACAAGAGGTATGTGATCTACTCTTCTATATAAATTTCGAAATATATACCTGCTAGCTAGGGTTCTTATTGTGTTCATAAAGTTGTGTATCTAATAGAGAAAACATAGATCCAAATCTAGGGTTGCATGCACACATAGGATTGTTTGTACAAAACCCATCAAAGATATCATCGGAGTCCACTTCGTCAGAAAAGGTGATCTCAGAAGGAGATGTGATCACCATGTCAGATCAAGAAGGAGAAGAGACTGTTGCTCCTGCTGTGTCAGTAGCCGAGCAGCATGACCTACAAAACGTCCACGTTGAAGGAGATTACAATGAAGGGTCTTCCAAGAATACTGCAGAGCCAAATCAATATGAAGACCTTGATCTCACATGTTTCGATAGAGATGAGATTCCAACTAATTTTGGAACTAATGATGATTTTCTATCAAATGTCAACCTCAACTCGCTGCTAGATAATTTCAGTGATGTTGCTCACACGGCAACGGAGAGTAGGGATACAGAAGATGTTCTCGAATCAACACAATCACTACAGAACAAGTGGTTGTTTCTTCAATTCCAGTGGTGACAGTGTCACGGATTCCTCCCCTTGACGTTGTCTCACCTACATCTGAACCACTTCAGGTTGATAACTCAACAGACCAGACTTCGCAGCCTCCATCCAAAAGAAGACAACGAGATCCTAGGTTCGGGCCTCTGCATTCTAGCTTTTCTTAAGGCTTTCCATTTACTCCAACTACCAGTCCTGCTATTGTTACTACAAAACCTTTGTGTGAAGGCCCTAGCACATTTTTTGAAGCCGGTGGCTCCTCTGTTCCACCAGTATTCTCTCCTCCAAGGACAGATCTCGATGCGGTCTCTATGCGTTTGGCTTTGCATCTTGCTCAAGAACAAGCTGTTGCACCTTCTTCTAAGGGCAAAGGAATTGCTTTTAGTGAACGTCAGTCAAGAGAAGATGATTCTGTGATTGATGAACTTCATAAGAGAGTGAATGTGCTGGATCAGAAAAACATTGAGCTCAGCATTCGTGTTGAAGATCTTTTGAGTGAGAATACAAATTTGAAAATTCAAGTTTCTGATCTCTAAGAAGATAGGGCAACAAAGACCAAGCAAATCTCTAAGCTCCAAGATCATTTCAATCTTCTGACCTCCAGCTATTTTGATTGCAAGAAGAACCTTGAAGAAGACTTTGGTGATAAGTATAAGACATCTACAGATCAGCATAGAATTGATCTTCATTCTCAGGCTCATCCTATTGCTGTGCAAACTGCTCAGACTTCTCGAGTAGTGAACCATTTTGAAAAAGAGCCTGCTCATGCTCCACATGTTGCAGATATTATTCGAGACAGACAAGCCAAAGCCGCCGAGAAGGGACAACTCTTGTTCAAGAGGAGTTCCGACAAAAATGCACCAGGAAATCAATCCACTATCACTGTTACGGATCTCGAAGCCGTAAGGTTTAAAGACATGTATGGTGATTGGTCAGGAATCGTATCTTGGGGTTTTCACGATCCCCTAAATATGTGTATTGTATGGAGAAAGTGCGGCAATACGGAGCTCTATAAAGATTGTCATGATTTTAATTCTTGGACCAGGGTGGATCTTTCAGAGTTGTCTCAATCTCCTTTTTCAAACCCGACGGAAAATCAACAAGCAACTAATTTCAAACACTTTCTGGAAGATCAAGTGAAGAAGGGTTTCCCATCTATGAAGACTGTTGAATCTGTGATAAAGCATTATCTTGATGTCATTGATCCCAAAACTGGTAATCCACTCCAAGTGGTGATGTGGCCTACTACAAATCAGGTCAAACAGATTCTCGTGCTTCAAAGTTACTTGGATGGATCCTTATGTTCTATGCTCTACTGGGTATTTGATGAAACCACAGCATCTGTTGTCATCAAACTAAAGGAGGGATGCATTCATTTGTATGATAGAAGGGATTTGCTCCATTTTAGAAGATGGGACATTCATCATCTAAGTCTTCATTAGATCAGAGTTGCTAAGGAGATATTTGAGTCAGCCGCGAAAGAATACACCTCTATGGTTGCTGAGATTATAAACAAGTGAATATGGAATGGAGCTATGGGGCTAGATGATGTGATGATTGTGAACAAAGATTAATTCCAAGCTAGCACCAAACCAAGGGGGAGATTGAAGGGTCCAGTTAATGGTTTCGTCTAGGATTTCATTTGTAATAGGTTCTTTTGAGTCAATATGAAAGTTTTGGTAGCTTTTGTATAGTTTACGGCCAGCTATGAGGTTACGGTCGTAAGCCTGTTTACGGCCGTAAACCCAAGGCCAGCCCAGGTCCAATATATATAGAGGTGTGCTAGGTCATTTAGTTGTTGTTGATGCCTTAGAGTTTCGGCTGCTATTCCAAAAGTTGTACCAGACGTTTTCACTAATAGAAGCGTGTGCAAACTTGTTTACATCATTTTTTCTACTTGTTCTTTATTATTATCGATTGTGTTTGTTGGTTGATCACTGGTACGATCCGTTTAAGGACCTTACATTTACTTTAAGAATAATGTGAATTTGGTGCTAACCCATGAAATTACACTTTTCACCTTGTTAAGTCATTAATAGAGCACGTGTGGTTAACCGACACACTAATATGGGACAGACAGTGCATGAAAAAGGGTAGCTTGATGTTAATCATAGGTTAATAGAGCGTGTGTGGTTAACCGACACATTGATTAGGTGGTTGTAACATTGAGTGTACCAAGCCAATTTGCATGGTTATTCACACCTTGTTTGTGATCCTCGGCATCTCAGTCACAAACTTGAAGGGAACAATCGAGATTTAAACATGCTATTGAAAATTTCAATGAATCTCTAAAGATCTAGGAATTTCAATTCAATTAAAACCTAACAATTCTTTTTCGTTTTTCGTAGTGGAAATTAGTAAATCTTCATTTACCTACCTTCAAATAGTTTACAATCGGATTACGGCGTCCCTCTTCCGAATTGTAAATTATTATGTTGGGTTCTAGCCTTAATATTTCATTTGGGTGTTATATTAAGGACTTAATACAACTAACTTGAATTTCTCCATTGTAGATGTCTGCCTCAGACAACTATGGTCTTCCCAAACCTTCTAGAACAAGATTTCATTCCGAAGATGATGTTCTACGATTGGATCGTGGAAGTGCAAATCATATTTCACTTCCTCGACCTGTAAGGTTCGAAGTTTTGCTGTAATATGTCGAAGTCAGTTATATTATTTTACAAGGCATTTTATATCGAAGCTTAGTGTCTTAGTCCTTGTAATTTTTTGTATGCTTTCACGTCTCCTATAAATAGGGACTTTACTTAGAGTTAGATATGAATCTGAATTCTTCTTGTCTACTTTCTCTTTGTAAAACATTGAAAGCATAATATGAGTTGAAATCAGGTTCTATTTACTTTTTGTGTTCATTTACTCAATTAATTTGATATTTTCTTGATTCATCACATCATCAATTGGTATCAGAGCAGGAATCATAATCTGCGATCTGATTTTCACTCTGATTCAAAAGGTTTTTGAATCAAATTCTGGTTCAAAAAGTTTATGCACCTTTTGAAGTGAAAGGTGTTCTTGATCTTCAGTTGTGACTCAATTCTACAACTGATTTGTTGAATCGAGTGTTCTACTTGATTTTTCTGTTCAATTCAGCAATTTGCTTTCAAATTCTTTTTGATTTATCAGAAAAAATTTCATCCGTGCATCAATGGCAAACTTCAACTTATACTCAATGACTTCATAGTCTCATCTGCTAGGATCTTCAACTAAGATTCCTATGCTCATTCCAGAATACTATGATCAGTGGGTTGATCATATGCAAGACTACTTAAATGGACTCGATGAGGAGCTTTGGTCATGTATCTCTGGGAATGTTACTCCTCTAACAAATGTTCAACCAATTGGATCTTCATCTAAAACTTCAAGTGTTGACGTTCAAACTGATCGATTGAAGAAACTTGAAAAACGATGTATGAGGGAGATACTTGGTGCATTGCCTCCAGTTGTGCATAACTATGTCATAAGTTGTACAACTGCAAAATAAATCGGGAATAATCTCAAAGAAAATTTTCAAGGAAGTGAGAAGACGAAAATCAATTCAGTTAAGCACTGTTTGATTGAATTGAAAGATTTTAAGCAAAAGGATGGTGAGTCAACCAAATGTTACTATGATAGACTAAATGAGTTGATCTACAAGTGCCATCGTCATGGCATTACAAGGACAACCATGGAATTCAATTTTGACGTTCATCATGGGTCTGCGAAATGAATGGAGGAATGTTACTCTGATGGTTAAGACTCAACAAATTTTCAACACATCAAGATTGAATGATCTATATAATCTGTTGAAGACTCATGAAGGAGAAATGAATGAAATGGCTGATGAATCGAAGTTAAGCTTGGGTGGACCATTAGCTTTAGTTTCGAAAGTTTCAGAAAAGGAACAGGTTGAAGAAGAGGATTTTGGTGAAGAAGGGTTCATTGTTAATTTGGATGATGAGGCTGTTGCTTTTTATTCGAATAATAATGTAAATAAGTTTTTCAAGAAACCGTTCAATTCGAAGTCGAAAAATGTTGATGTGAAAGGAAGATTTATGTCGAAGGCTAGAGGAGAAGAGAAGAAGAAAAGTGAGAAAAAGAAAGTAGAGAAAGAAGAGACGAAAGTTAAGAAGAAGATTAAAGGTGATTCAGGAATTAACTGTCATTATTGCCACAGAGCCAATCATATGGCAAGTGATTGTCAACTTCGTAAAAAGTATGAGAAGAAAAACAAGGTGGAGGACGAAGCCTGTTACATTGAGAGGTTTGAAGAAGTGAGGGCAAAGGCAAAAGGAATGTCACCGGTGGCAAAGGGAGAGGTCGATGATGAGAATGAAGGAACTTATCAGATATGGTATTCGGGATCGGATGGCGAAGAAATGCGTAATCCGACGCATGGAGCCATGTTTGCGAAATATGAGGATGAATCTGACGAAGAGGTAACATGTCATTGCTTCATGACTAAAAGTTCTGATAAATCACCAATGACCACCAAGGTACGTTCTATTCTTCAATCTTTTAATATTCCTTTAAGTGCATATGATTCTGAATTAATTTCTTTCGATGATACAGTTGCTTATTTTGATACTTTGGTTATCTCTACTAGCAACGAGGCTAAGAAATCAACTTCTCAATTGATAAAAGTACAGAAGCAGTTAGATGCCAAGAAAATAAAATTTGAATGTTTAGAATTGCAAATTACAAATATTATGTGTGACAGGGATAATCTGAGTAGTGATGTAAAAATATTATTAGCCCAAAGGAACATATACAGTAATTCAACCAAACATATGTATGCTAAACTTACTGCTTATATCATTCATCTTATATTAGTAAGGAACAACATCATAAATTATTACCTTTTCTAGCATATGAAAAAGAGAAGGTTGATAATGTTTCGTAGAATTGTGAGAAAACAATAGCAGAGTTTGATAAAATTCCAGATGATAGTATGCTTATGGAGTCGTTAAAATTGGGGAATATTTGGATACGAATGAATTAGTTGATATTGTGAATGATACTTTAACCAAGAATAAACAAATCAAAATTTTGAAAAAGACTGAGAATTCGACATCTGATTCACAGTCTAATTTTGCTGATATCAAAGATAATTCTGATAATATTAGCGAAATTAGTGATCTTGAGGATGTTGATTGTTCTTAGTTGTCTATTGTTAATATGGCATCAAAGTCTAAAGGAAAATAAAATTGTGAGGATTCGTTGGTTAAGATTGACACTAACAAACCCTTAACTTCGAAAGTTTGTGATTTTGATCATGTGGATGTTAGAGATAGTCAGGCTGATAGTAGTGATGATGAAAATGATGACGAACTTTTACATAAACCCATTTCATCCAATAAAGGTTCGAAAGAAACAAAAATTCCACGAATTGTAATTGAACAAGTGTATGGTGATATAGAAAAATTCGACAAAGTGATGACTAAAAAGGGTTCTCATTATCTCGAAACGAATTCAGTGGTGTATCCTAATTTCAAATGCACAGATGATGTTGTTTTTCTAAACCAAGTGTTTGTGACAACAGGAAATGTCGATAACATCAAACCAGAGATTCACATATTGGTTGAAGCAGGAAATAAACGAACAACAAATGAAGGATTCTCTCAAATCAAAGTACTATCGAAAGCAATCTTACAAAGAATACATATACATTTCAAAGGCGAAAACCTCAACGGAAATGGGTTGAAAAACTAAAAGTTGTGAAAGAAGTCTCAAAATTAGTTGTTGTGGAAACTGAAAAACTTGTCAACTTAAATTCACAAGAATTCAAAGATCAAATTGCCAAATTTTCGAAAGAAAATGGAATTTCAAAAAGACAAGCTCGAAAGAAATTTTTTGGCAAACTGTTGAGTCTCGAAAGAAATCCAACGGTTTGACAACAAAAATTTCTAACAACATGAAGAACAAATTTGTTAAAATGATGTCCTCATCATATTCAACTATTCAGAAAAATCCTGCTCAAAGAAATAAATCAAGGTCTAAATCAAATCCAAAAACAAATTTTTCAACAAAGCAATTTCAAAATCACAGTTCCACAAATCGATTTTCTTTTAATTCACAAGAAAGATTTTCTCAAAATCAAAACTACAAACCCACTTCTTTCTCAAATAATTCAAAAAGTTTTTACAAAAGAAACTTTCAAAACACAAATTTCGAAACAAAGGTTAAAAGTCGACATGTTGAGCAATTTCGTCCAAAATCAAAAGTTGATTTCGTTCTACAAAAACCAAAATTTCCAAATCCTTCTGGGAAACAGAATTTGAAAGTTTCATACACTAAGGGATTATCTTTAGAGAAAAACATAGATCATTGGCTTGAAGGAAAAGGAAAGATGTATCAATCATGAAAATTTTCTCAACGTCAAATTCAAGAAGCTTATGAGAAGTATGTGAATACTTCGTCAAATGAAAGTTCATCATCAAAAGAATCGAATGTTTCGATGAAAGCTTGGAAACCTGTTTCACGCGACACGTAAATACAAAAACAAACTGAGAAGACAAAGGCAAGTGTTAGTGACAATCCAAAACCAATGAAAACTTATGTTTCGATTTCTTTAAATCATGATGTGGACTTAATTGATAGTTTCAAATCAAAAGTTCATGATTGGGTTAGAGGTTCTTCATTTCATTCTATGTTTCACACTAATGTCCAAGGACCCAAACAGCCTTGGGTACCAAAATTCATTTGCAGGTTTGTGTGATGAGCAATATGATGATAAATGATATATTGATAGTGGTTGCTCTTGTCACATGATTGGGAAGAAGGAGAATTTAGGTGCCTATCGAAGTTTAAAGAATGCTCGAGTTGTTAAGTTTGGTAACAATCAAAGGTATCAAGTAAAAGGTTATGGAAAAATAACGAATGGCAAGTTTACTGTACAAAGAGTGGCGTATGTCGAAGGTCTTCAACATAACTTGATAAGTGTATCGCAACCTGTTGTGGGAACTGGTAATCAAGTACTTTTCAATGAAGAAGGAAGCATAATTTCGAATGTCAACACCAAAGAAGTCTTGCTTCAATCCAAAAGAAAAGGAGACATGATTACTCTGGATATCATTCCTATTGTTGGCAAACCATTCATGTGCTTACTTTCGAAAGCTTCATTAGACATTAGATGGCTTTGGCATCGAAGGCTTTCACATCTGAATTTTCGAAATTTGAACAAACTAGTTGTTCAAGATCTTGTAAGAGGATTACCTATTTTAAATTTTGATAATGATACTTTATGTGCATCTTGTGAACAAGGGAAGCAACATAAACAAGGTCATTCGATCACAATAGACTCAAAAAATTTCGAACCTTTGGAGTTACTTCATATTGACTTGTGTGAATCGTCGACAGTTGCAACTCTTAACAAGAAACGGTACATTCTTGTAATTGTTGATGATTTTTCTAGATTTACTTGGGTGTATTTTCTTAGGTTGAAAACAGAGGTTGCTCAAATCATGATTGACTTTATCAAAAAGATGGAAACAAGTTTAAAGAAGATTGTTCAAAAAAATCAAAGGAGTTCATGGGTCTGAATTTAAGAACAATGTTATTGATTCGTTTTTGGTGGACAAAGGAATTTCGCATAATTTCTCTTCACCATATACACCTTGACAAAATGGTGTGGTCGAAAGGAAAAATTGTTCACTTTGTGAAGAAGTGCAAACCATGCTGGCATATGTGAATCTTCATCAATATCTTTGGGCAGAAGCCGTTTCTACAACATGTTTTACTCAAAACATATCATCTATTCATCGTCGTTTCAACATAACTCCTTACGAAATAATAAACAATCGTCAACCTAATGTCAAATTCTTTCATGTTTTTGGATGAAGGTGCTTTATTATGAATCTCAAGGATAATATTTTGAAATTTCAAGCAAAAGCAGATGAAGGAATTTTCTTGGGATATTCACATAATTCGTTTGTATATCAAGTGTTGAACAAACGAACATGAAAAATGGAAGAAACGTTTAATCTTACGTTTGATGATCATTATGTTATACAAGTTGAAAAGCATTTTGACAATCTTCCTATTCTTAATGAGTCAAATTGTGAATCTTATATTTCAAATTCGATGTATGTTGATTATGATTTAATTTTTGGTATTGCAGATAATGTTGGTGATGCTGAAATTAATGCACCCGATAATCATCTTCCTGAATCTACTAAGCATAGTGATGATATGACATTCACTCAATGTGATTTGGATATGCATTCAACATCGAACTCTCTAGTTATAGGCGAAAGTCTGCAAAATAATCCAGTGGAGGGGGAGCACTTGGATTTGAATACTCCGGTTGAGGGGCAGCATCCTTTCGAAGGGGAGAAAGGGAGTACGAATGAGGATGTTGAGGGGGGGCATCATGTTGAGGGGGCATCCAATTGAAGTAAATATCGAGAGGGAACAAAATGATCCAATAGAATTGAATTCTGGTCATATTGAAAATTTTCATGATTCTAATGACGAATGTTCTATTGCAGGTTCCGAAAATGATGACTTATTTGAAGATGCGCCATTGGATTTTGATCCATCATATCTACCTTTGGAAAAATGGAAAAGAGATCATCCAAAATAACAAGTCATTGGAAATCCACAAGAAGGTGTTTTGACTAGAGCTCAAATTCGAGCAAAGAATGAGGTGCTAAATGAACATCAAGAGTTTTGTATGTTTAATGTGTTCATTTCGAAAATTGAACCAAAAACCATTAAGGTTGAGATGGAACATGTAACAACCCGATATTTCAACTCTTCGTAATGGCCTAATAAGTCAAGTATTGTAACCACTTTTGAGTTAAAGAAATTAACTTTGATAATAAAATGTCCAAAAAGTTTCTATTTAACTACCTACTATGTTTAATATCATTAAACCGGGATCGTACGTAAAAAGAATGCCCAAATCCGGCTTCACATATTGAAGTTAAGATTTTTCCAAGTTCAGCTTAGCAGCAGACAGCTAAAAACTCGAATCGGAGATCGAGCGACTTTTGGCCGGAATGACCTAAACGAGAATCGAAGGTCTCGACAATGGTATTTCAGCGGTAAAAAGTCTGGCAAAAACCGACGTCAGATAAAGAAGTTATGAATTTTTAAAGAAATTCCTTAATCACGTCATTTTATAAATAAATAATAAAAAATAATTTCGGAATTTGCCAACGGAGTCTAAACGAAAGTTGTAGAGCGTAGTCTCACTTACGCGTGGATATAAAGACCATCGAAAACGGAGTTCGTATGAAGAAGATATGATTTTTTGAAGTTTATTAAATAAATTATATATAAATTTAATTCAAAATCCGGTAATATCCGAAGAAGGAGTCAGCATCCTCATCCGAGTTACGCGCCGCGTAACCTCGTATGCCCCGCGTACGCGAGGGCCTTGGCCTCGGACCGTCCACGTCGCCCCTATGCGAAGCTACCCCCTTTCCGTCCCATCCGAAGCCGAGGCAGTCGAGGACTCGGTCATGCATGACGTACGCGTACGCGCTGCGTACGAGCATACGCCCCGCGTACCGAGGCGGTTCAGCCCCCTATAAATAGAAATGCGAGGGTTCCCGGAAATTTTGCTCATTCTCTCTCTATTTTCTTGCGTTTTGCCTCGTTTTCCGTGCCCGCACTACCCCGAAGCTCTGGTCTTTTTGCTCAAGTCCTGAGGGTCGATTTTACTCCCGAGATTCCCGAGAATCCTGAGAAAAATCCGTTTCCCGAGACGAAACTCTGCCCGGTTTTCCATCTAGCTATCTTCAAACTTCCAAGTGAGTTCATATTCCCTTCAAACACACTTTAAATACATTTTAAATGCTTTTATACTCTTTTAGGGGAGGAATACAAGTAAACATTCGGTTATTATCGTGTATTTCATAAAATTTCACTGTACGCGTCATTATCAAATGAATCACTTGTGATTTAGTACTATTATGTGAAAACTTTTGTCATACTTCACATGCACTAGATTTATACAAAGTATTTAGTAATTCCAAAGTATCCTTCGTTGCTAAACCATTTTATACATTCTAAAAACTTATGATTTATGCTTTGTCAAACATTGTGAAAAAGGATAAACTTTGCACACAAAACTATTACTTTAATACAGACTTAGTTGAGAATCCATGAGACGAGTACATCTTCAAATACTGCCTTTTTGTTAAAAGGTATCGCTACAAGTCCTGTCTATAACCAGAGTCTCTCGTTCGGAGAACGTGTCAAATGTGTATAGATCTATACGGGAAGTCGTGATCCCGCGCCCTGACTATTAGCTACAGTCCTTCCTTTGGGGTGACAGTTTGTCATAACGCTACGACGCCTGAAGAACGTCGCTACAGGCATATTATGTTTAGTATGGTTATAAAACTCATCGGATACACAACTATTATAGTACTTTTGACTGATGAATGAGTAGCTACTACAGTTATTCATTATCCAAACTGAAATCTTCTGATAGGTTTGTTATATAAATCTATGTTTAAAATCTTCTAAAGCATGTGGATTGCTTCCAATTGTTAGTCTTGGACATTAAACAAACAACTATTAGGAAAATAAGGGATTTTCTTGGTTCAACTATCTACGTTTTTCAGCACAAATACTCTCATGCACTACATACTTTTATAAGAAAATAAGGGATTTTCTTGGAAATTATACACTCATTTTGGAATGGCATTCAATGTTTCTAAATCACTTATGAACTCACCAACTTAATTGTTGACACTTTTTCTTTGAATTAACTTGTATTCTCAGGGAACCGTTAAACAGGTTTGGAAACCAACTTTTGGAGATTAACGCGTTGGCGTTAATTATTTCTTTTGAAAGATGTTTATGCATTTATCTTTTGAACATGTAAAGAATACAATGATGTAAACATTTTTAAACCTTTATATATGTATGGTGGTGTGTACTTTCCTTTCTATGAACTGTTATGATACTGAATATGACGTCCTCCGCCCCTGAACGTTTCCGCCATTCTGGTTTGGGGGTGTGACAGATTGGTATCAGAGCTTTGTTTATAGGGAATTAAGTATATCAAAACCATTTCTTTTTGGTATACAACTATAAACTCAACTGGGCGAAAACACTCTGAGAAGAGTCATACTTTTGAAATTAAATTTAATTAGTTTTCTTTTTAAGTAGGCATGCACTCATTTCATACTAATAACAGTTTCATATCGGATAATTTTAGAAGTATTATAAATAAGTTGTGCAGTACAGGTACGCCTTGGGACTTGTAATCGGAACTGGGAAGATATAGCCTGATCAACTATATTTGTCCAAGAGTCGACTAACGTATGTCAAGGAGTGTCTGCAATGGACAAACAATTTAAAAACATACCAAAAGCACATCATTACATAATACTAAGGGAGTTTTTGTGTTGTCATCGGCCATTAAACTTAAGGGTAAATTTCATGTACTCTAGCTTATAGTCAATTCTTAACCCTATTCTCGTACAGACTCAATGGCTGGATTCCACCACCCCAACGACCCCTACTACCCCAACCAAGGTAATAGAGTATGGGTCGAAGAAGATTCTGAAGAAGACGAAGAGCCGATAGAATTGGATGAGGGAGATGACTCTGGTACGGATTCAGAGCCAGAGGTTATCAATCCACCGGCCCCACAACCTCCTGTCCATGTGAGGAACTTCCAAGGACCCACTCCTGTGTGGGGAAGTCACCTCCACCATTGGAGCCAACAACAAAGCTTACGCCCTCCCTACGGCATGTGCCGAGACTTTTATGATGTCAGAGGCGGGGGATAGGCAGACCGAGCACTTCCAGTCATGGTTGGCAAACTAGCCAACCAATGCTATCAATCCGGAGTTCAAGCCAACCGGATCCGCGAGATCAACGTAGAAGTACAGGTTCACACGTCTGACATCCGTAGGCTGGATGGGATTCAGGACCATGCCCAACTCCAAACTGAGGCATTTCAGGCACAAATGGTTGCAGCCCTAGCCGAGTTAAGGGAGCAACAAGCCGCTCTTGATAGGCGTCTAATGGAATCGAAGCAATCAGATGCGGAGTCAAGCTCCAAGCGCAACCTACGCCGCAAATAGCGCTTGCCAGGATTGGAAATTTTGTTATAAATTAGGACTTCGGATAAGAATATAAGTTTCTTTAAAAACTTTCTATAATCGGAGACCTTTAGAAAGGTCAAAAAGTTTTGTCTAAACTCGGATGTAACACCACTATATGTTTAATATATATATGGCATATCTCTTTCTTGTTTTAATTATGAGTAGTCTGATCAATTCATAAGTGCATCTATTCAAACTTTATTTATGAATCAAGCTCAAAACCCTGTGTTGGCCAAACCAAATTCTTAAACTATTAAAGGAAGTTAACTCAATATCATTCAACTCGCAACCACCAAAACTTATAATCTCTCATTTTTTTCTTTTAGCAGCGCAATGCCTCCTCGTAGATCAGCACGTACCAACGCAACCCCACCACCACCTCCACCACTGACATATGATCCGGCCATGGTCCAGGCTGCTATCACAGCAGCAGTAGCAGCCGCCATCTCTCAAATAAACTCCAATGCAAATGGAGGTACAAGAAGCAGCACGAATCATCCCAATCGTGGCACCGGCCAGGGCCATGTAAGGGAATGTACTTACAAGGAATTCTCCAACTCAAAGCCAAAGACTTTTAATGGCAGTGGGGGAGTCATTGCACTAATGTAATGGTTCGAAAAGACCGAAACAGTCTTCGAGATCTGCTCGTGCCAAGAAACAAGCAAGGTCAAGTTCGATGCTTGTACCTTCATAGATCGAGCCCTCACTTGGTGGAAAAGCCATGTGAATTTAGTGACACTCACTGTCGCTAACGCCATGAGTTGGGAAGAGTTGAATGTTCTAATACTGGAAGAATACTGCCCAAGGGGCGAAGTGTAAAAGCTTGAGCAGGAGCTCTGGAATTTGAAAATGGTTGGGTCTGATCTAGTCGCCTACACAGCTAGGTTCAACGATCTCGCTGCTTTGTGCCCTACCATGGTCAACCCAGAATCAAAGAAGGTCGAAAGGTACATTTGGGGGTTGTCACCCCAGATTCAAGGTCATGTTCTAGCTTCCAACCCTATCACCTACAACAGCGCTAAACGCCTGGCTCAACAACTCATCAACCACGGAGTGAAACAGAGTACCATTGCAGCAACCGCAAATCCACCTAAGGAGGCTCAGGGCCAGAGTAAGCCTTGGAACAAGAGGAGGGGACAAACCCTCTAGGAGAACCCCAAGAAACAACAAGTAGTAGCGACCCACGCAATTACGGTACCTACCAACTCTGCCCCCACAAGCTCATCCAATGGAAAACTTCCAAAGTGCAACCAATGCAACTTCCACCACCACGGTCTCTGCCGTAACCTTCAATGCACCAAGTGCAATAAGAAGGGACATACAGCCCGTTATTGCAAAGAGCCAACCCAACAATCCGCCCCCACTGCTAATACTGGAGTGAGCCGCGCCTGCTTTGAGTGCGGAGACACGGGACACTATCGCAGGGACTGCCCGAAGGCAAACAACAGGAATATCGGCGGAAGGGGCCGAGTTTTCGCAATGGGACAAGATGAAGCCGTTGCGGACCCTACTGTTGTTACGGGTACGTTTCTTCTCGATAACTCGTATGCATGCATTTTGTTTGATAGTGGAGCGGAAAGGAGTTTTGTGAGTCACGACTTTAAGGCATGCTAAAACCAATACCACAATCATTAAGTGAACCCTTCATAGTAGAAATGGCCAACGGAAAAACCGAAGGCACTAAGGAGATATACTTAAACTGCACCCTAACTCTAAACGATAATCCCTTTCCAATCAACCTCATGCCAATCTCGATTAAGAGTTTCGATGTCATCATTGGCATGGATTGGTTGAGTTCACATCGTGCAGACATTTTATGTGACGATAAGGTCGTTCGCCTTAATCTGCCAACCGGCGAAACCTTCCTTGTCTTGGGCAACAAAACTAGTACCACTCTTCGTATCATCTCAAGTATCCGGGCTCAGAAGTACCTACACAAAGAGTGTCGCGCGTTTTTGGCTCACGTTGTAAATGTGAAGCGCGAAGTCTCGGACGTCAAGAATGTGCCCGACGTATGCGATTTTCCCGACGTTTTTCCCGAGGATCTTCCGGGAATACCACCCGCAAGACAAGTTGAATTCAGAATCAATCTGGTTCCCGGAGCTACCCCAGTAGCCAAAGCACCCTATCGATTAGCCCCGGCAGAGATGCAGGAGCTATCCGGCCAACTAAATGAACTACTTGGAAAAGGATTCATCAGGCCGAGCTTCTCGCCATGGGGAGCACCCGTGTTGTTCGTGAAAATGAAGGATGGATCGTTCAGGATGTGCATCGACTACCGAGAACTCAACAAACTTACCATCAAGAACCGATACCCCCTACCCCGAATCGACGACTTATTTGATCAACTCCAAGGAGCCAACTACTTCTCCAAGATCGATCTAAGGTCGGGGTATCACCAGCTACGAGTCCTGGAGAGTGATGTTCCCAAGACGGCCTTCCGTACGAGGTACGGACATTACGAATTCGTAGTGATGCCGTACGGACTAACCAATGCCCCGGCCGTATTCATGGATCTAATGAATCGGGTATGTCGTCCATTCCTGGATAAATTTGTGATAGTATTCATAGATGACATACTCATTTATTCAAAGAATAAAGAAGAACATAGTCAACACCTGAGACAAGTCTTAGAGACGTTACGGACTAAGAGACTTTATGCAAAATTCTCAAAATGTGAGTTTTGGATTAGAAAGGTGGACTTCCTCGATCACGTGGTCAGCAAGGAAGGAATCCACGTGGACCCCGCAAAAATCAAGGCTATCGAAAACTGGTCTGCACCAACAACACCAACCGAAATTCGCCAGTTTCTAGGTCTGGCTGGTTATTATCGAAGATTCATTCAAAATTTCTCCAGCATCACGAAGCCTCTTACCGCTTAAACTCAGAAAGGTGTGACCTACAACTGGGGAGAAAAGCAAGATACTGCATTTCAGACTTTGAAACAGGCCCTTTGCAGTGCACCCATCCTTTCTCTTCCAGAGGGGACCGAAGATTTTGTGGTGTATTGCGACGCTTCGAAGCAAGGACTGGGTTGTGTGTTGATGCAGAGGGGAAAGGTTATTGCATATGCCTCACGACAACTGAAAACGCATGAGGTCAATTACACCACTCATGACTTAGAGCTTGGAGCGGTGGTCTTCGCTCTTAAAATCTGGAGGCACTACCTATACGGTACCAAGTGCACTATCTTTATAGACCACAAGAGCCTCCAACACATCTTCGACCAGAAGGAGTTAAACATGAGACAGCGACATTGGTTCGAATTGCTCAACGACTACAAATGTGAGATTCGCTATCATCCGGGAAAGGCAAACGTCGTGGCCGATGCCCTTAGTCAAAAGGAGTACTCTGGCCGAAGAGTGAAGTCATTAGCCATGTCAATCCATTCGCACCTGTCAGCGCAAGTCAAGGAAGCTCAAATAGAGGCCTTGAAGCCCGAAAACGTAACGGGTGAGGCCCTTAGGGGAATGGACAAGAACTTAGAAATCAAGAGTGATGGAGCACGCTACCTCATGAACCGGATATGGACACCCAAGTTTGGTGGATTCAGAGAGGTGGTTATGAGCGAGGCACATAGGACTCCATACTCCGTACACCCAGGGTCAGACAAGATGTATCTAGACCTCAAGCAACTCTACTGGTGGCCAAACATGAAAGCGGAGATTGCTACCTATGTGAGCAAGTGTTTGACTTGCGCCAAAATAAAAATAGAACACCAGAAACCCTCAGGTCTACTCCAACAACCTGAAATACCTGAGTGGAAATGGGAGCAGATTTCTATGGACTTTATAACGAAACTGCCCAAAACTCAGGGTGGCCAAGATACTATTTGGGTGATCGTCGACAGATTAACCAAGTCCGCTCATTTCTTGCCGATCAAGGAAACTGATAGGATGGAAAAACTAGCAAGAACCTACATCCGGGAGGTCGTACGACTTCATGGAGTACCGAGGTCCATCATTTCAGATAGAGACAGCAGATTCACTTCCAGATTCTGGCAATCATTGCAAAAATCCATGGGAACAAGGTTGGATATGAGTACAGCATACCACCCACAAACTGACGGACAGAGTGAGAGGACGATCCAAACCTTGGAAGACATGTTGCGAGCATGTGTAATCGACTTTGGTAAGGCATGGGATGTTCACTTACCTTTGGTCGAGTTCTCTTATAACAATAGTTATCATACTGGTATCAAGACTGCTCCATATGAAGCCCTTTACGACCGTAAGTGCAGATCACCTCTGTGCTGGGCGGAAGTGGGTGACACGCAATTGGCAAAAGTTCTCGTCCCTAATAGCACCCTCACTGGTCCGGAGATCATCAGAGAAACGACGTACGCGTCCTCACGCAGTCGAGGACTCGGTCATGCATGACGTACACGTACGCGCTGCGTACGAGCATACGCCCCGCGTACCGAGGCGGTTCAGCCCCCTATAAATAGAAATGCGAGGGTTCCCGGAAATTTTGCTCATTCTCTCTCTATTTTCTTGCGTTTTGCCTCGTTTTCCGTGCCCGCACTACCCCGAAGCTCTGGTCTTTTTGCTCAAGTCCCGAGGGTCGATTTTACTCCCGAGATTCCCGAGAATCCCGAGAAAAATCCGTTTCCCGAGACGAAACTCTGCCCGGTTTTCCATCTAGCTATCTTCAAACTTCCAAGTGAGTTCATATTCCCTTCAAACACACTTTAAATACATTTTAAATGCTTTTATACTCTTTTAGGGGAGGAATACAAGTAAACATTCGGTTATTATCGTGTATTTCATAAAATTTCACTGTACGCGTCATTATCAAATGAATCACTTGTGATTTAGTACTATTATGTGAAAACTTTTGTCATACTTCACATGCACTAGATTTATACAAAGTATTTAGTAATTCCAAAGTATCCTTCGTTGCTAAACCATTTTATACATTCTAAAAACTTATGATTTATGCTTTGTCAAACATTGTGAAAAAGGATAAACTTTGCACACAAAACTATTACTTTAATACAGACTTAGTTGAGAATCCATGAGACGAGTACATCTTCAAATACTGCCTTTTTGTTAAAAGGTATCGCTACAAGTCCTGTCTATAACCAGAGTCTCTCGTTCGGAGAACGTGTCAAATGTGTATAGATCTATACGGGAAGTCGTGATCCCGCGCCCTGACTATTAGCTACAGTCCTTCCTTTGGGGTGACAGTTTGTCATAACGCTACGACGCCTGAAGAACGTCGCTACAGGCATATTATGTTTAGTATGGTTATAAAACTCATCGGATACACAACTATTATAGTACTTTTGACTGATGAATGAGTAGCTACTACAGTTATTCATTATCCAAACTGAAATCTTCTGATAGGTTTGTTATATAAATCTATGTTTAAAATCTTCTAAAGCATGTGGATTGCTTCCAATTGTTAGTCTTGGACATTAAACAAACAACTATTAGGAAAATAAGGGATTTTCTTGGTTCAACTATCTACGTTTTTCAGCACAAATACTCTCATGCACTACATACTTTTATAATAAAATAAGGGATTTTCTTGGAAATTATACACTCATTTTGGAATGGCATTCAATGTTTCTAAATCAATTATGAACTCACCAACTTAATTGTTGACACTTTTTCTTTGAATTAACTTGTATTCTCAGGGAACCGTTAAACAGGTTTGGAAACCAACTTTTGGAGATTAACGCGCTGGCGTTAATTATTTCTTTTGAAAGATGTTTATGCATTTATCTTTTGAACATGTAAAGAATACAATGATGTAAACATTTTTAAACCTTTATATATGTATGGTGGTGTGTACTTTCCTTTCTATGAACTGTTATGATACTGAATATGACGTCCTCCGCCCCCGAACGTTTCCGCCGTTCTGGTTTGGGGGTGTGATAGAACACTCAGATTGGGTTGTTGCAATGCAATCTGAATTGGCTGAGTTTGAAAGAAACAAGGTTTGGAGGTTAATTCCTAAACCTGAAAATGTTTCAATTATCAGATTAAAATAGATATTCAAAAATAAAACCGACAAGGATGGAAATATTATTCGAAATAAATTCAGGCTTATTGTAAAAGGTTATTCACAACAAGAAGGAATAGACTATGAAGAAACTTTCGCCCCTGTCGCAAGACTCGAGGCAATTCGAATATTTTGGCTTATGTGGCTCACAAAGATTTCAATGTCTATCAAATGGATATGAAATGTGCATTTTTTTAATGGAGATCTAGAAGAGACTGTGTATGTGGAACAACCAGGTTTTATAAATGAAGAACAATCTGATTATTGTTATATAAATGAAGAACATCCTGATTATTGTTATATTTTAGATAAGGCGGTTTATGGGTTAAAACAAGCACCACGAGCCTGGTATGCAACTCTAACTTCTTTCTTGAAACAATCGAAATTTAAACAAGGATCTGTTGACCCCACATTATTTCGAAAGAAAGTTGGGAATCGTCTAATGCTTGTTCAAATTTATCTTGATGATATTATTTTTGGCTCTACTGACCCTGCTTTGTCTAAAGAATTCGAAAATCTGATGAAAACTAAATTTGAGATGAGTATGATGAGAAAAATCAATAATTTCTTGGTATGAATATTAGTCAAAAGAGAGAAGGAATTTTCATCAACCAAGAAAAATATACCTAGAATTTGCTAGAAAAAATTGGATTAACGAATAGCACAAAGTTACGAGTACCAATGGCAACTGGCACTAAGCTGACACCTTCGTTAGATAAACTTGTTGTTGACTTGACTATTTACAGAAGCATGATAGGTTCGTTACTTTATCTCACAGCAAGTAGACTTGATATCATGTTTTATGTTTGTAATTGTGCTAGGTATCAGTTGAATCCACGAGAACCACATCTCACTACAGTCAAGAATATTTTTCATTATCTCAAAGGAACAATTTCGTTAGGAAAGTGGTATCCTTCGAAACCGGATTCTTCATTCAAGCATCTTCGGATGTTGACTTGGGAGGTTGCAATTTGGATAGAAAAAGCGCTAGTGACGGATGTCAATTGCTTGATGGGAAGTTGGTAAGCTGGCAATCGAAAAAGCAAACATGTGTTTCGATTTCCACAGCAGAAGCAGAATATGTTGCTGCTGCAGCTTGCACATCACAAATTATTTGGATACAAAGTCAATTACGTTATTATGCAATTAATATGAAGAAAATACCGTTGTATTGTGATTCCCAAAGTGCAATTCGTATTTGTCACAATCCTGTGCAACATTCGAAAACCAAGCATATAGCTCTTCATTATCATTTCATAAAAGATCATGTTGAAGATGGCAATATCGAAGTTCATTTTGTGAAAACTACTGATCAGCTTGCTGATATTTTTACAAAACCATTGGATGAAAAATCGTTTGTTAGAATTTTGACAGGTTTGGGAATGGTCGAAGGGAAGTCTGTTTGTAAGAATGATTCGAAAGAATAGCGCAAATTGACAACTGTCAAAGTCAACGGTTACTGTTCATAGTCAACGCTTCGATATGCTTCGCTTTCGACATTTGGGAAAGAAAATATTCGATAGTTTGGTAAAATTTTATTTTTCATTTTTTTTATTTTGAAAAATTTGAAAAACCAAAAAGATTTTCTTATGTTATTTGTTTTAATTTTCGAAAATTTCAAAAACCCAAAAAGATTTTCTTTCTTTTCAAAAATACAAGAGACCAAAAATATTTTTCTTTAGATGTTTGTTATTTTGTACTTTGTTTTCCTTCTAATGTATAGAAATCAAGAATATCTTTCAAGATGCATGCTAGCATTTCTAGGACAAGGTATACTTTCGAAATATTGTAATAGTTAGGATGTCCCTAGAAGCATGCTGCAGCAAGTCGACCCAAGCCTCCATTTACTCAATGTGTGATTTTGAAAGCCTTAATGAAATCTTTTCATACGAAATATTTCTTCCAAATCAGGCTTGTATTCACATTAGTCTTCTAAGCTACCTAGCTCTTCTCAAATTAGTTAAGAGTTTTCTATTTGGTCCAAACACAACAGAGGTACAATTGAGTTCTTCAAACCAATCTTTTTCCTCCCAAAGTTCTTACACTTTTCACACACAATTACATATGTCCAATAGGTATTTGATCAAACCAGTCGAGACTTAGACATATTAACACTATGTGTTAATGATCTGACATCATGAGGCCGTGATGAAAGTGAAACCCAATTTTCTAAATTTGTTAAGGAATTGACGGGGAACTATGTTCCAGATTTGTATGAAACATTTGTTTATGTACCAATGTTTGATGCTCTAAATCATATTCTTTCGTTATAAGTGGTCTTGATCAAATATTCGAAACCCGCGACATTTGTTTCTCAAGAAGATCCAGATGAACAATATTTTTCTTTGAATATGATTTCCGTGTGAGTATCTTCTCTTTCAACTGTCACATTCACTTTTATCCAAAGCATACTTGTCACTGACTACACTGGTCATACAGGTAATTTCGATTACAATTAATCACCTTATGTTTAGGTTGATATATATTGAAATATTAAGCCACCCACGAAACCTTGAAAAAGAAGCCCTTCGATACTTCTTTATAAG
This sequence comes from Lactuca sativa, assembly GCF_002870075.4. Classification (NCBI taxonomy): domain Eukaryota; kingdom Viridiplantae; phylum Streptophyta; class Magnoliopsida; order Asterales; family Asteraceae; genus Lactuca; species Lactuca sativa. The sequence goes on along the minus strand of NC_056627.2, from coordinate 29,504,185 downwards.
TATTAGAATGTATTTCACGGCAAACCGCACAAGCAGTTGATCATCTCTCTTGATGATTAATGAAGCAACCTTTGCCCGGGGTTTACCTGCCTTTGTGTCAAAAATTTTCTTTTCGACATCACACACTCCAAATTTTCGTTAAGTTTGCTTCTCATCTTATTTCTTTGGCACACTGCACTCACGAAATCCTTGAGGTTCTGAGTATTACCAACTCAGGCTGATGATTTCGACACTCTGGCAAATGACTTCGCTTTTCATCCTAAAAGTGAAAGAGCCTTACCTCCTAACAAAGGCTAGTGGCGGTTACAATTCCATTGAATAGTACGAACAGGTTGTTTGACAAGACTCTTTGTATTCCTTCCGGGTTTCAAGGTGATGTGATGGTCGCTTTTTCACACATGGCTAGTTTATCGGCTATAGGGTGCGAGTTTCAAAGAGCCACGTCATATCTCATTTAATGCTAAAACCGTTTCAATTTCAAATTTACAAGAAACATATAAAAGGCTGTTTATATATCCTTTTATACTTACACGTTCAAAATCTCAAAATATCATAAAGCCCTAATTCTCTGTTCTTCAAAATTTCTGTTCACTTTTCGAAAATGGTTGATACTTAAAATACTACTACTGAAGAAGTTGTTTCTCAATCGATTATGAAGATTCAAAGCACTAACTATCAGGTTAAAGGCAATTTCTCATTGTATCCATATGAACTCAAGATGCTGATTGCTGCTCTTCAAAATTCAGGTCTTGCAACTGCCATGCTTAATGCCTTTGAAGTTTCGTTGTCCTGGTTGTCAATGGTGGGTTCTACTGCATCTTACAACAAAGCCACTGATGTCATCACATTTAATTTGGTGAATGACAAACGAGTGAGACTTACAAAGAAGACCTTTACTCAAATATTGGCAATTCCAAATTCATCACCATTCTTTCAATTCACAAGTGCTCAGATAATGCACATGTTTAATGAGCTGGGACATTAACCACCTCTTTTCAAAATTAGCAATTTCAAGAAGTCTGGTCTACCTTGTAACCAAAACTTGCACATCGAGAACTTGGCATACAGCCGTTCCCATCTCAGAACCTCCAACAGCTCCCTAAGGTGCTCCTCGTGCTGCTCTCGGGTCTTGGAATACACCAAGATATCATCAATGACCATGATGACCGAGCGATCAAACATCAGTCTGTAGACCCGATTCATCAGGTCCATGAATATTTTCAGCACGTTATTGAGCCCAAACGGCATCACCACAAACTCATAGTGCCCATAACGCGTCTGAAACGCGGTCTTCTAAACGTCCTCATCTCTAACCTGGACCTGTTGATACCTCGATATCAAGTCAATATTGGAGAACCAAGATGCATCCTGTAACTGGTCGAATAGAATATCTATCCTCGGGAGTGGATAACGGTTCTTCACCGTCAACTTGTTCAACTCCCTATAGTCAACGCACATCCGGTGCGATCCATCCTTCTTCCTTACGAAGAGGATCGGTGCTCCCCAGGGAGAACTGCTAGGTTAAATGAATTGCTTGCCCAACAATTCCTGCAGCTATGAAGACAACTCTTGCATCTTGGGTGGTGCCAAACGGTACGGCGCCTTGGTAATAGGAGCCGCACCCGGCACCAAGTCGATCCGAAACTCGACCTACCTCTCCGGATGTATCCCTTGCAACTCCTCCGGAAACACGTCTGCAAAATCCCAGACCACTGTAACCTCTAAAACTGAAATCTGGTCTCTAACTCGCGTATCCACCATGTACGCTAAGTAACCCGCAGATCCGTGCCGAATACACTGTCGAGCTCTGGCAGCTGAATAGAACCCCGACCCCACTATGTTGCCCTCGCCATATACAATCAGTTCTCCCTCACTTGGGGTTCGAACTACCACTCTCTGGCCCTCGCAATCTATCATGGCACCAAAACGACTAAGCCAATCCATACCAACAATCACGCATACTTCCCCCATGGGAATCGAAATTAAATCTATCGGAAAGACCACTTCGAAGATCTCCAACTGACATCCTCGGTACCCATGTTCATTAGCGATAGAAACTCGCAAGGACACTCTAGCTCGTCAACTAGTACACCAAACCCCCTACTGAACGTCTGAGAAATGAAAGACCGACTCGCCCCCGAGTCAAATAAAACTAAAGCAGGCAAGGAGTTTACTAAAAACATACCTAAGCACATGTACAACATATAAGCATAACATAGACATAATAAACAAGGTAAAGGAAAGAGACATACTAGCAACCACATCTGGTGCTGCTCTGGCCTCCTCTGCCATAAGCTGGAAAGCACGCTCCTGAGCCTTTGGAGGCTCGGCCTTAACAGGCCTCCCATCAGTGATCCTTAAAGTAGTTGGCGTTGGAACCTATGCCGGCTTGGCGGCTAGCAATGGGCAGTTGGTCTTCACATGGCCAACTTGATCACAGTGGTAGCATAACCTCATACCTGAAACCAGGTGGCCTTGGCGGCAATCCTTCGCATAATGCCCATCCTTGCCACACCTGTGTCGCTCGCTACCCGCTCGACACATTCCAGAATAACTCCTACCACACTTCCCACATGTGCGTCCCTGCTGACCTCCAGCCCTAGAATCAGCGGTCATAGACCACTTCGGCGCTGGCTGAGACTATGTCGGGGTCGGACGCTGCTCCCTCAAATGTAGCTCGATCTCCAACTCACGCCGCCTAGCAGCCTCTCGCAACTCCAACAGAGTATCACATCGTTGGGTGGACACAAACTGACGGATGTCAGTCTTGAGCATGCTCAAATAACGAGTCATCTGAGCCTACTCGGAAGAAAACTTTGGGCAGAACATCGCCCCCTCCATAAACATACAGGTGATCTCCATCACCAACTCTCCATCCTGTCTCAAACTCAAAAACTCCTGAGCCAACCGCTCCCGCTCCACCCGTGGAACAAAGCGGGAGTGGAACATCTCCCTAAACTGCTCCCAAGTAACAGCAACTCTCTGATCATCAGTGTATAATCTGGTCGTCAATCTCCACCAATCCTTGGCCCCTGGCCTCAGTACGTTCTGGGCACATCTGAAATTTTGGTCAGTAGGGCATGAACACGTGAAGAAACAACCCTCCACGTCAGACAACCACCTCATAGCTCTAATCTCATCTTGTGTACCATCAAACATCGAGGGCTTCGTGTTATCAAAGTCCCGGTACTGGAAACCCCGTCTAGCTCCACCTCTTCTTGTCATTGTTACAACTGATGCAGCTGCGGCGGTAGCCGTCTCTGCAAGGGATGCGTAACGCTCGTCAAATTACTCAATCATAGTGGTCTTAATAGACCCGAACATCTTTGGTAGCTGCGCTCGGAACAAAGCAGCAACCTCATCATGCAGGATCTCTCAAATCCTGGCATCTAGCTCATCCATCCCCATCTGTACCACAGGCTCAGGTGCTATCGGCACCTCCTGGCCTCCGTCCCCCGATCCTGATGCCGACCCGGATGCAGTCACAAATCGTCTCGTCATCACCATACTGAAAACACACCAACAGATATCAGATAATCACATAACAATAGGGGACCAACTCCCGACTAATCCATAGGGGTTGTGATTTCCTTGCTACGCGTATGGGTCCTGTGCTTTCAGTAGTACGGGCCCATACTACCTTCCATAGCTACCCATATTTGTCCCAAGTATCACCACAACACCCTAACAATATACATAACATAGCTAGTGCCCAACCCTCATTCTTAGAGGAATGCTAAACCACCTCACGACTTCCCTCATGGCTTCTCACGACCCACCCATCCATGAAATTTCCATCAACCCTGCAGTGCTAGTGTAGGCTAGCCATCCATAACGGTCGACCCTATAGACTTTCGAATATCCGATCCTACCCTAAGGTTGAATTAAACATTCTCAGACTATAAGATCTTGATGACATACAGTCGTGATACATACACAAGTAACTACAGTAATGATGTCAATCTCATATAAGGAAAAACCTAGGCTAGCAGGCATCATGTAATCAGGCAATTCTATCATGCAACTCCTGAAGATCCCTAGCCTATTACTAGCATGTTGTTCTAACATATCACATAATCAAATAGTTATACAGTATTTTGGGATCTACTTACTGGCTCCAGCTGATCGTACACCTTGCATCCTCTTTCACTTAGTTTGAAAACCATTTTAGAAATCACTTGAAAACCCTTCCGTGATTTGAGACTGGATTCACACGAATGTTCCTCCAATTCACTCAAACCAAGGTTCTGATACCAACTTGTAATACCCATAAAAATTCGAGGCAATTTAAACTTTTAAAACATTTCAAATCCATTAAACATTACAAACTTGTTTTCCAAAAAGTATCATATTAGAGTATCCCAGAAACAAATTCATAAAAAGTGAGGAGCTATACGATCACGCCTTAGCCTTGCCCCGATCTCCTGAAGTACCTGAAACAATAAATTGAAACTGTAAGCCCGAAAGCTTAATGAGTTCCCCCAAATACCGATACACATACAGTCCACATCACCATGTCAGCAACATCATAACCTAATAAACTGAAACAGCATAAAATGGGTCCACAACCTTATAGGCTGGATTACCCCCCTGGGCCTACAGTGTGAGTCTGGATTGCTTCCGGCCCACAGCTCACATCTGGCTTTCCATCAAGCCCATAGTACGAGTCTCCCTTAGCCCGTAACTAGAATTCTCCCGAGTTTGTTGGATTACCGCACAAAGCAGTCTCACCTCAACCCATCCCACATAACATATCAACATGTATCATAACTAACGCACATACAGATAATAATACAGTATCACAGGTAGTCCTACAAATCTACCCGACTAGCATATCAACTGGCATACATCACTAACTCAACTCAGCATATCAATAACTGCTAGGATATCAAATCCAATGGGCCGGCCTTGGTGCCTTAGACCCCTTAGTATAGTGAGGATAACTCACCTAGAAAATGTCGGCTCGCTAACTAAACTCCAACTCTCAGATCATGACTGCAACTCCACCACCTATTATCATAATAGAACCATACTCATAAGTTTTCAATCTTCCAAGGTACCCCATAAGTCAACTAGTCAACCCCTTGGTCAAAGTCAAAGTCAACAGTCAAGGTCAACAGTCCATGTTGACCCTTACTCGTCGAGTACCCTCGGCTACTCGCCGAGTTCCTCGAGATACTCGTCGAGTTCCTATGGTTCGCGATCGAAGCCCTAAGACCACTCATCGGGTTTCCTTCTTGCAACTCGACAGGTTCACATGCATTCATTAATTTGCGGAAACATTAAACGACTCGTCGAGTTGTTCATCCAACTCGTCGAGTCTTTGGCAATCTTCATTGGGCTCGCCGAGTTGTTCATCCAACTCGTCAAGTTCAATGCCTATCTTCATATGACTCGCCGAGTCCCTTCAGCCCTTTAACCATGCAGACACTTTTTAAGCCATGCCAAGGCCCCAAATTGCAGATCCAACTTCCTTGGGCATGCTTATCACGTAAAGTTGCAAACTTTACATGCATGTAAGGCTTTAAGACCCTAAAATGGCACAACTAAGCTTGCAATGATGTCACATCCTTGAGAGAAGGCTCATACTAGGCAAATCCGATGACTTTATGAATCTAGAAGCCAAGGGAAGTCTAGATCTCAAGTTACTACTTCAGATCTTGGCTTAAACACAAGAAACCTTTCCTAAACTCATGCATAAAAGGGTTTAGGAGAAAATGAGCCAAGGGAAAAACGATCTAATACCTTCAGGAGAGCCCTTTCCCAAGTGATTTCTTCACCAAAAACTTCCCTCCAAGCTTAAACCTCCAAAGAACACACACGCACTCGAGTTAGGGCCTTTCTAGACTCTTAATGGACTATAGAGAGGCCAAAGGATGTTGTGTTTCTTTAAATAGGGTGCAAAACCCTAGGATTTAGGGTTTCATCTACCAGCTCCTACTCGTCGAGTCCCTTCTTGAACTCGGTGAGTAGGCCACTAAATTCGTGAACCAACCCGCTGCTACTCGACGAGTAGGGCAACCAACTCGTCGAGTAGACCTTGGAAACAAAAGAATTCTTATTTAAATCAATACTTGAGAATCGGGGTGTTACAGTGTCTCTTGTGTTTGATAAAACCCTTAGTTCATGTTTACAAGTCTGATTCTAACAGAGATTAGAAAAGCTCATCATGTCTCACGACGACTCTCAATCCAATACCATCAACATCTCCAACAGCATTGGATCCACTACTAGGATTCCCATTCTCTATACTCAAGATTATGAAGTGTGGACGCACCACTTCTAAGACTACTGTAACATCCGGATTCCCAGGTGTCTTATTTTATGCATTTATATTGAGTTTTGGAGACGGACTCGGCGAGTAGGCGCTCATACTCGCCGAGTAGGATCGCGCATGGCTGGACTGATTTAATGGCGGACTCAGCGAGTCCATGCGTGGACTCGCCGAGTCCATGTTGTTTAATGAAACCCTAATTCTCGGGGCCTGAGCCCTATTTAAGGACCTTTATAGCCACCATTTGCGGCTATCAGACCCTGAGAAACCCTAGAGAGCAGAGAGAAGGCTTGTAGTGCAAGAGGAGGGCTATTTCATCATTCTAAGTGTGATTTTACAAGAAAGAAGCAAGGAGGACAAACAAGGAAGGTTGAGGAGCTCAGATCTATCATCCATTTCATCAGAGGAGGCTACTAAAGGTACTAATATGCGCTCAAACTCGTGTATTTGGTGTTATAGTTGAATCTAGGGTTTTCTTGTGCATTCTTTGGCTGGATTCGAAGTATGTGAGGTCCTAAGGTGGATTTCTTCTTAGATCTGGACCTTAAGAGGTCCAGAGAGTCCTATTCACATTGCTTTTTGCTACTCCATTAGAGATGTGTCCCTAGGTTTCCATTTTAGGGGTTATTTCACCCAAAGAAGCTTTTTGGTCATTGCATAAGTGTAAAGGTCAGACCTTTATGTGATTATAGTGGTTGGAAAGGCCAGATCTATGGATTGGAGGAACATATATGACCTCAGGAGGTCATTTGAGTTTGAGCATGGCATGAACTCGCCGAGTCCAAGAGCAGACTCGGCGAGTAGGATAGTTTTTCCCCATGAATCACACAGTTGGTGACTCGCTGAGTTGGGGAAGTGACTCGGTGAGTCATTGGGGATTTAGAGGACTTGAGTTCATGACTGAACTCGCCGAATCACAATTGTGCACTCAGCGAGTCTGGTCAAAGGGTTGACCGTTGACTTTTGTTGACTTTTAGGGTTTGGTCAACAATTAGACTTGTGGACTGTTTAAAGGGTAAAATGGTCTTTTTTCCTTCTTAGAGGACATGTGAGGATCTAGTCTATCATGGAGAGTCGTTATTAATTGAGATGATCGTTTATGTGTTTAGGCAGAGGCTAGATCAGAGTTACGCGAGCAAGATATTACCGAGACATCCGAGGTGAGTCTTCTCACTATACTTTACCTTACGTAGGTAACCAGAGTTATGTGATAGAGTATCTTGTGTGCTATCTATGTGATGTGTTGCACTGCATTATTTCTATGTGATTTATGCTGTGAGTATATCAGAGTTAGGACCGGAAGGTCCATAGAGCTAGGACCAGGGGGTCCACAAAGTTAGGGCCCAAGGGCCCACCAGAGTCATAGCCTTGAGTGGCTAATATGTGCTATATGTGGTATTTTGGGGAACTCACTAAGCTTCATGCTTACAGTGTTTGTGTTATGTGTTTCAGGTACTAGTGAGGATCACGGGAAGGCGCCGGCATGATCAGTACACACGCGGAGTTTTATTTATATGTTATGATCTTGGAATTTTGACTTATGTTTAATATAAGAAACAATGTGTTTTATAATATTGTGAATTAAATTGTTTTTAAAATGTGAATTTTTTTTTTGAAATTTTACGGTGTTAAAACTACGTCGTTGGATCTGAAGATAATGGTTATCTTATCTGGGAGGCGATAACATTGGGTCCGTTTGTTCACTCTGGAACGCATATTGTCAATACTCAAAAGGAGTGCAATCAACTCCTGATAGACGTAGAAAATATCCCTCAAGATGAGAAAGATAAGGTGCTATGTAACGTTAAAGCCATGAGAATGATCAGATTCGCTTTGCAAGCTGATACATTTCGTCTAGTAAGTCCTTGCACCACTGCAAAAGAAATATGGGATAGACTAAAAGAATTATATTCTACTGATGAGGATCTAGAGCACTCAATTCAAACTCTGTTGCTCTTTGAGTACGGTGCTTTCAAACAAAAACCTGAGGAGAAACTCATTCAAGCATTCGATCGATTTAACCACTTGCTTAGCAAGATGATCAAGAATGGAATTGGAAGAGAAGTGATTGAACAAAAAGTTACTTTTATGAATGGGTTAAGACCCGAATGGATGGTTGTGGTCTCAACTATGAAGGCACAGGAGCAATTTAAAAGTTATTCGTTGGCAAAGTTGGTAGGAATTCTCAAATCTCATGAAAGTGTGGTGTCAAAGGAAGTGAAGGTAGTTTCGGGTGTGGGATCCTTGGCTCTTCTTTCTAAAGGAATGAGTGTGGTAGAAGAAGAAGAAGAAGAATCGGATATGTCAGAATGTGACCTGACCAATGAAGAATATGCAATGATTGTTACAAACCCAAAGAAGTTTGCTCGTAAAAAGTTCCCAGCCAACAAGAACCGAAACTAGCAGGGGAGCTACAGTTCAGAGAAAGCGAAAGAGGAAACCAATAATACTTCTCTAAAGGACGATGAAAAGAAGGAGAGAAACCTTTCAGGAGACTCTGGGTACGATTGCAACTACTGTCACGGCAAAAACCATTTTGCCTAGGACTGCATGCTAAGAAAAATGGCTAAGAAAAAGGATGGTGAAGAAGACGAAGCCTACTACTTGCGAAAGCTGGAGGAGATAAAGAAGAAGAAAGCAACTAACAGTCCTCTGAATGCTTTAATTGTGCAAGGGAACATTGATGATGATGAGTTAGGTGGAGTAGAGGTATGGTCTACAGACTCTGAAGATGAAGAGGTACGTAGACCTATGCATGGAAAAGAATTTGTGGTGAGAGAAGACCTTACTGAGTCAGCTGGAAGATGCTTGATGGTGACAGCTGGAGTGTCAAGGATGAAGGGATATAGAACCGAAGGTGAGCATGATGATGTGAGGCTGATGGAAGACAAATGCTTCGCTGTCAAGCCTGTGAGTGAAAGGATCAATGACTGCGATCAGTTGATCAAGAAGGTACAATCCATACTTGAATCGCATAAAATACCTGTTACAAACTATGAAACAGAATTAAACGAATTAAAATTCAATTTTTCTAACTTAAGTGGTATTCTAATGTAAACACGCCTAGCGAATACTAACCTAATTGATCAACTCAGCAGGGTGACTTCCAAGAGTGAGGAAAGAAGGATGTGGATAGAGCTGAAGGAAACAGAGCTAGTTAGGGATAAGGATGAACTTATTTATTTACAACATGACAATTTGAAGTTTTTGAAACAAAGGAATGTTTTTTGTTTAATAGCTAAACGTTTATACACAAACATCACTCAGTTGCACTTAGACTGTGAGATTGGTAGGAAGATTCACAAAATGATTTTGCCCTTCCTTGAATTTAAGGAAGATGAAATCATTGCTGAATGTGAATCCATTGTGTCATCAGATGAGATTTCAGAAACTTACAAATATGGACTAGACAAAACTGAGACCTTTATTGAATCCAAAGAACATAAATGCATGCTTAGGAATTTGCTAGATGAAAATGACAAATTAAAAATCAAGACTGAGACCATACAAAAGTTTGACTCATCAAATGCCAAATTAAGTTCAAAACATAAAATGAATTTAGAAACCACTTCTGAATTTGATGATTACAGTGAGATGAGCAAAATCTCAGTAGAGGATGAGATCGATTGTTCAGAATTTCTTAAGAGCGAACCTGAGTTAGCGAAACCACTCATTCCTGAAAATTCTGTTGATTTTGCTCGCTTATTTAAGAACAAATCCAAAATCCTCAAAGAAAAGGCGGTTGTCTATCAAAGGGTGAAAACAATGCTGAACCAAGTATATGTTGTTAAAGGAGTAACAAAGAAACAAACGGCAGAATTGATATCCATGGTAGATAAAGATAACGTTGAAGGTTCCGATAATTTCTTCTGGTCTGCTCCAATTGACAATGTAGACGAAACGGTTGGTCTATCGGAGCGAACTTCATGGAGGGTCAAAGGAAGATACGTGGTTGAACCTATCAATAATCCTTCAAGTTTCGATAAACCAAGCTCAAGTAGCACAAAAGAGATACCAAACGAACCAAAGAAAGCATCCAGTGTATCTTCAACTACAACCGAAGCTTACAAAGAAAAACCGAAATCTAGAGCGAACATTCACAAGAATCAAGAGCAACTTGCTGAACCGAAAAGGCAGAGGAACAAGAGATACAAGAAGAATCTCAATGAGAGAAAACAGTTTTCGCAGTCCTAAAACCCTAATTATGTTCACTCTAAAAAGGCGACCAATCTCAAGGTAAACGAGAAGTCAAGAGTCAAATCTCCTTCTTGCAACCACTGCCAGTCATGCAATTAGAAGGGCCGAAACCTAAAAGGTAGATTCGGTCCTAACTCTACCAATGCTCAGAACTGAAAGTCCAGTTTCAGTCCTAAATCCCATCCTCCTCATTTCCCATCAAAACCTAACTCGGTGAAGGATATCAAAGGAAAAGGAAAGCTCAACTCGAATAACGAAGCTCACATTGAGAAAACGTCAACTAACCCTAGGACTAACACAACAAATTCAACTAAAATTCCAACTAAAAGTAAATCATCAGAATCACCACAACCAAAAATAGATGAAAATAAAATCAAAGTCTAGACCCTTAAAAGAAAAGATGAAACCACTTTAATAAAAAGAACATACATGGTTGATCTTTCGATTGCAATTCCATATTCTGTAAAAGACTCACGAGGACCCAAGAAACATTGGGTTCCTAAGTCTGCTGAATCTTTGCAGGTTATCAGTGACGAGCACTTTGATGATGAATGGTATATCGACAGTGACTGCTCTCGTCACATGACAGGAAGGAGAGAAGAGCTAAGGGAATTTCAGTCACTTAAGGATGATGGATGTGTTAAATATGAGAATAACTCATATGGCACGATCAAAGGGTATGGGATGATCACCAATGGTGAATTCTCAATACGAAAAGTAGCTTATGTAGAAGGATTGCAGCACAATCTCATCAGTGTCTCTCAACTAGTTGTGGGAACTGGCTTGAAGGTTTCGTTTAATGATGAGGGTTCTAAGATAATAGAAAAGCAAACGAAGAAAGTTTTGTTAAGTCCAAACGCAAAGGAGAGATGTATCCTCTAAATCTCAACCCAATACAAGGAAAGCCAGCTATATGCCAACTGACGAAGGCAAACTCAGATGAAAGTTGGTTGTGGCACCGAAGGCTCTCACACATGAACTTCAAAGATATGAACAAGCTGGTGTTTGGCGATCATGTGCGAGGACTTCCCCTTCTCAAGTTTGATAAGGAACACTTCTGCGCCGCATGCGAAATGGGAAAGAAAAGTCGAAAGAGTCATCCTACTCATATCAACACAAAGATCATTGAACCTCTTGAACTTCTACATATTGACTTATGTGGACCTTCGGCTACTGAAAGCATCGATGGCAGTAAGTTTATACTTGTTATTGTAGATGATTTCTTACGCTTCACATGGGTTTTGTAACACCCTAAATTCCAGAGGTGTTGTTGAAGGGCTTAAATTGTAAATTAAGGAAAGGGACACGACGAGTAGACATGCTTACTCGCCGAGTCGGAGCGGGATTTGTCGCGGGTTTAAGTGGCCAACTCGCCAAGTCGGCGGCTTGTACTCGACGAGTTGGTGCTGAAGGGAGAAAACCCTAATCCCGGGGTTGTCCCCTATATAAAGCACAATATAACCCACCCTCAGCCTCTTTGCTACCCTTTTGAGATCCAGAAGCCCTAATTTCGTTTGTGAGAAGACTTGGAAGCAAATTGGAGTGATTTGTGAAAGGATCTTGGAGATCAAGAAGCTTGGATCAAGGAGACTTGAATAGATCCGGACTACTTCAGTGGGAGATCATTTTGGAGGTAAGGAATCGTTATCCTTGGCCTTCTCCTTTCTAGTTCCATTTTCATGGAGTTTTAGGGTTTGGTTGGAGAAATATTGATGAGATCTTGAAGCATGAGTTAGATCTGGAGTTGAAACTCCAGATCAAAGTTCTATATGGATCATTGATGCAGAAAGACTTTCTAGTTTTTATGCAAAATCCCTTCCCCAAGAGTTAAGTCCCTTTCTAGCTTGGTTTTTGGTATTATGGGGCAAGAAGCACGTAAAGGTGGCAACTTTATGTTGCTAATTGACCCTAGAGACCCAGATCTCTTATTTGGAGCAAAGGAGTAGCTCTATGACTCGAGATTATGAGAATGCACGTATGGACTCGGCGAGACTGGGAGATGACTTGGCGAGTAGGGCTAGAGATTAGATATTGAGTCGCGTAGTAACTCGACGAGTCGCATGGGTGACTCGGCGAGTCTTATGATGATGAGCTTGGACTCGACGAGTTCGAAGAACAACTCGGCGAGTTTATTGAAGATTGTCGTGAACTCGGCGAGTCTGTTTTTGGACTCGGCGAGTCTGTTTTTGGACTCGGCGAGTCTGCTCGCAAAACCAAACCACTTTCAGTTAAAGCCTTGGATTAGTGATTCGGTTGGGGACTCAGTGATTTGGTCATGATGGAACTCAGAAATTGTTGGACTCGACGAGTCTTAGGGCGACTCGGCGAGTTAAGTCGTGCTATGAGAGTTTTCTGGATATGAAAACTCGGCTAGTCGACAGGTTGACTCGGCGAGTAGAGTTAATCAGGAAGGTTGACTTTGACCTTGACCTTCAGGGGTATTATGGTAATTTGGATATTTATGCCAATGATTATTGATGGATGTAGGTGTTGGAGTTTGAAGCGGTGCTTCTGGATTGTGCTCTTGTGATTCGGTTCGGCAGTTGCAAGGTGAGTTATCCTCACTATACTAAGGGGTCTAAGGCACCAAGGCCGACCCATTGGATATGTTATCCTAGTAGTGTTTCATGTTGAGAATGAGTTTGTGTTGCATGTTAGTGGTTATGCCAGTTAGGTAGACCTGTAGGACTACCTATGATGTTATATAATTATTGTATGCTTAGTAGCTATGTTATATGTTATGTGGGTTAGGTTGAGGTTGCACTGCTCCATGCGGTAGCCAACAACCCCTAAAGTATTCCAGATATGCGTTGAGGGCCCGGTAGGCATTCCAGACTCATACTGAGGACTCGGGAGTATGCCAGATATGAGCTGAGGGCCCAGTAGGCATTCCAGACTCATACAGAGGACTCAGAAGTATGCCAGATATGAGCTGAGGGCCGGGTAGGCATTCCAGACTCATACTGAGGACTCAGGAGTATGCCAGATACGAGCTGAGGGCCCGGTAGGCATTCCAGACTCATACTGACGACTCAGGAGCATTCCAGATACGAGCTGAGGCTCGGTAGGCATTCCAGACTCGTACTGATGGCCCAGGGGTAGTCCAGCCTGTTAAGCTGTAGACCCAGTATATGCTGTTATGTTTTATTGATATTCTATGCTAATGTTGATATTGCTATGTGGACTGTATGTGTATCAGTATTTTGGGGGTAACTCACTAGGCTTTCGAGCTTACAGTTTCAGCTTATTGTTTCAGGTACATCAGAGTATCGCGGCAAGGCGGAGGCGTGATCGTACAGTTTCTCCTATTATGTTTATGTTTCTAGGAAAAACTCTGATAATCAATATATTTTGAAAACAAAGTTGTAACGTTTTGATGAACTTGATATGTTTTAAAAGTTTAAATTGGTTCGAAATTTTGGATGTTACAAGTTGGTATCAGAGCCTTGGTTTGAGTGAATTGGATGAACATTCGTGTGAATCCAGTCTCAAATCAAGGTAATATTTTCAAAATGTTTTTTTATATGGTTTTCAAAATAACTAAAAGAGGATGCGAAGTTTACGATCAGCCGGACCCAGTAAGTAGACCCCAAAATACCATACAGTTATTTGATTACGTGATATGTTAGAACAGCATGCTAGTACTAGGCTAGCGATCTTCAAGAATTGCATGGTATAATTGCCTGATTACATGATGCCTGCTAGCCTAGGGTTTATCTTATATGAAATTGACATCATTACTGTAGTTATCTAGTGTAGGCATCACGGTTATACATAAATAAGATCTTATAGCCTGAGAATGTTTGATTTGGCCTTATGTTATGTTCTTGTTTAATTGGGAGCTTAGGGTATTGGATATTCGAAAGTCTATAGGGTCCAGCATTATGTATGGCTAGCATACACTAGTGCTGCTGGGTTGGTGGAAGTTTCATGGATAGGTGGGTTGTGAGAGGCCGGGAGGCCAGTTATGAGATATCCAACATTCCTCTAGGAGTGAGTATTGAGCGCTCGCTATGTTTACGTATATTGTCAGAGTGTTGTGGTGATACTTGAGACAAATATGGGTAGGTGTGGAAGGTAGTAGGGGCCCATACTACTGAAAGCACAGAACCTATACGCGTAGCAAGGAAGTCACAACCCCTAGGGTTGGTTGGGAGTTGGTTCCCTGTTAGCATATGGGTTATTCGAGATCTTTCTGGTGTATTGCTAGAATGGTGATTACAAGGCGTTTTGAGACTGAAGCCATGTCAGGATCGAGAGCTATCAGTCAGGATACGTCAGTATTGTCAGAGGATTGTTAGTGAGATCATCCGGGAGGGGGTGATCGAGATGGTCCGGGAAAAAAATTGTCAGAGATGTTTGGGTCTATCAAGACCGTCATGGTTGAGTATTTCGGTGAGTGCTATGCATCCATTACAGGGACGGTCGCCGCCGCGGCTACAAAAGCTGTAACTGCGGCAGGAGGAAGGAGCTGGTCGAGCTTGCAGTACCGAGACTTGTCACTGGGGCATATTTTGGTGACCAGTGGGCTGCAGTTACTTGGAATTGGGGAAATGTTACATACTCGATGCACACTGCAGGTTGAGCGGGAGAAGTTAGTATATTAGTTTCCTAGTTGGAGGCTTCAGGGGTCATGCTTGAGGCCAGGATTCGAGTTGCAGGGACTCTGAAAGGGGGAGATGATTATGATCAGTTAGAGTTTTGTAGTTGGAAGTAGAACGGATAATAGATGGATAAGAATGTCGTTTCCTAGGGCAAGGATTATACTCTTCCAGTTGTTCGAGCTCTGAGCATTGAGCAGGCTTGCGACCCTAGGTTCAGGTTGTGTTCCAGCTCAGGTTAGTTGGTCACCAAGATTGGCAACAGTATTTCAACGCTAGTAAGCGTGGGTGGGTCGATGTGGCATGAGTATGTTGTGAGGTCCGGTTCGACTTGGATCTCTTATATCGGGCTGTAAGGATTGATTCTATGATCTATTGCACTTTTGGGGACTGGAGACTATGTCTTGGGAGTAGTTTGTAACCCGGTTTAGGGCATAGGTTGCTTCGGCTACTGTAGTTTAGATATGGATGATCGAGCTGGTGAGTAAGTCGGGGTGCGAAACCCTGATTGATAGTATTTCTAGAGCTGAGGGTAGGAGATTTGTCGGAGCACTTTGGGAAGAAGGGTATTATATGGGAGGTTGCAGATAGAGTCCTATGGGATAGTTATTCGACATTTTCAGGATTCAATGGTTTTTAGTAATCGTTATTAATTGGCGTATAAGAGCGCCAAGGGAAAAAGCTTGTTGCTGAAGTATTAGTAGAGCATCTATCTCTGGACTTCAAGATTTGAGAGTGGGATCATTCAAGCATCAGGGATTGTCAGCTAAGTTATGTTGGGTTTCACACCAGTGGGTGGTGGTTAGTGTTCTAAGTAGGGGAGAATTGGTAATTCTTAGGTTGCGCATCATCCATTGAAGGTTTTGTCTGTTGCTGCTCAGATTATGTTTTCCAAAATGGTCGGACAGACATTAAGTTGTGAACCCACAGGGAGCAGGAATTCTCCGAATGGGATTCAAGAGGTGACAGTTACGAAGCTAGGATCATGCCACCCATTCCCTTATGCAGTGTTTTTATGTCCCGAAAGTATTTGGGGTATGTTTCTCCCCAATGGTGAAATAGAATTTTGATTTGTATTAGACCCGTGTGGCGGTAACCTTCGGGATAATTGTGGAAGTCTTCTCGGGCTAGTTCTGTATTGGTAGAATCGGATTAGTCTCGATCCAGTATGGGCTTTGTGGCGAGTGAATGTGAAGTTAAGGACTCCCAATTATGTTCATAGTAGTGGTCCTTCATGTGTAACGGCGGGTATTTATGATGGCATTAGAGTTAATTCGATATACGTGTGATCAGGTCTGGGTTATAGTCTACTAGTGAATCTAAAGTTCGTCTATCATTCTATTCTGGGGTCGAATGCGACCAAGGGTTGTAGGATTTTGCTTGGATAAGCAACTTGATCTATAGGTGGATCATGCATAGTGGGATTTCAACATGGTAGCACGGGTTGGTGTTGTAAAGGACGTTGGTTAGGTTTTCTTTTGGACAAGGTTGATAGTTTATCAGTAGCATTCTAGTCATGAGCTGAGGGCCAGGTGGGGTATACCAGACTCATGCTGTGGGCTTAGAGGCAATCCAGACCATGCTGAAGGCTTTGAGAGTGGTCCAGACAGGCTGAAGGCCCAGGTGGGCGGTCCAGACATGCTGAAGGTTCTGGGAGTGGTCCAGATAGGTTGAAGGCCTCGAAAAGCGGTCTAGTTATGCTGAAGACTCTGTATGTGTTAATGGATCAGTATGAGGAGAATGAGTGAATATTTCGCCATGCAATGGTAATCGAGATGGTGTGGCCCCAACTATTGATCATGATGATGGAGTTGGCTGGAGGCCGTGTGTGGGCCTAGTTAGTATGTGATCAGAATCGGAGTATATAGGAGTTCAAGAATAACAGTTGCACCGCATAGATAGTGTAGAGTGGAGTTTAGCTCAGTGGCACTTGTAATGCGGTAAGGGTTGTTGAGTAGGTTTCCTGGAAAAGAAAGGTGTGTAGCTCCGGAAGGAGTGTGGTCCTCTGAATGGAAAGCAGTAGTGTAAATGGATGATCGAAAGTACTTCAGTTATTGATAGTAAGCACTAGGGTTGTACCAGATATATCGAAGCACTTACGGGTAGGATGCCCGTTGAGGTTGTGGCGATGTTGGATGATGCGCATGCATGTTTTTAGTCTCCTTGGAAGAGGAGGGGGATAGTGGGTCCAGATTGGAGATTTGGACAGAGGAAGGTGAGACAGCAAGTTAACAGACTCGGGAGTAGTCTGAACCCGTTATGGGCGTGCCAAGTATTACAGCCTGAGGCTGATTGGGCCAGGTACAACTGGTTACACGAGATGTTTGGTTGATGGGCTATTGGAGTTGAAGGATGTGGTATCCTATCAGCGCGTGAGGTATAGAATCAGAGGGGAAAACAGGGTACGTTCCAGGTTGCAAGTTATTACGGTTATCCCCAATCATGGGTGAAGGAGGATGGATTAGTGTCTTGACAGAGCTCAGTGGGTGTTTGTGGTATCTAGCGTTCGCAGGGCGTGAAGGTGTGTTCCTGATTTGAAGGGATGTTCATCGGGTGATATGTGACTGATATGTGGTGCTATGGAGTTGAAAGACCGATGGTTAGCTTGGAATAGTGGCAAGGATGCCACGTGCGAATAAGCCATTTCAAGAGGCATATAGAAGTAGGGTTTGTAAGAGCATGAGTTGATTGAGAAAATCGGAGTCTACAGTGCAAAGGGTTTGTCCTGAAGCGTATATTGCAGTAGGCTTCGAGGACGAAGCCTAATTTAAGTGTGGGAGAGTTGTAACACCCCAAATTCCAGAGGTGCTGTTGAAGGGCTTAAATTGTAATTTAAGGAAAAGGACTCGACGAGTAGGCAAGCTTACTCGCCGAGTCGGAGCGGGATTTTTCGCGGGTTTAATGGCCAACTTGCCGAGTCGGCGGCTTGTACTCGACGAGTTGGTGATGAAGGGAGAAAACCATAATCCTGGGGGTTGTGCCCTATATAAAGCACATTATAACCCACCCTTAGCCTCTTTTCTACCCTTTTAAGATCCAGAAGCCCTAATTTCATTTGTGAGAAGAGTTTGAAGTAAATTGGATCAAGGACACTTGAAGAGATCCGTATTATACTTCTGTGGGAGATCATTTTGGAGGTAAGGAATCGTTATCCTTGGCCTTCTCCTTTCTAGTTCCATTTTCATGGAGTTTTAGGGTTTGGTTGGAGAAATATTGATGAGATCTTGAAGCATAAGTTAGATCTGGAGTTAAAACTCCATATCCGAGTTCTATATGGATCATTGATGCAGAAAGACTTTCTAGTTTTTATGCAAAAGCCCTTCCCCAAGAGTTAAGTCCCTTTCTAGCTTGTTTTTTGGTATTATGGGTCAAGAAGCACGTAAAGGTGGCAACTTTATGTTGCTAATGGACCCTAGAGACCCAGATCTATTGTTTGGAGCAAAGGAGTAGCTCTGTGACTCGAGATTATGAGAATGCACGTATGGACTCGGCGAGTCGGGCTAGAGATCAGATATTGAGTCGCGTCGTAACTTGGCGAGTCGCATGGGTGACTCGTCGAGTCTTATGATGAAGAGCTTGGACTCGACGAGTTCGAAGAACAACTCGGCGAGTCTATTGAATATTGACGTGAGCTCGGCGAGTCTGTTCTTGGACTCGGCGAGTCTGCTCGCAGAACCTAACCTCTTTCAGTTAAAGCCTTGGATTAGTGATTCGGTTGGGGACTCAGTGAGTTGGTCAGGATGGAACTCAGAAATCGTTGGACTCGACGAGTCTTGGGGAGACTCGGTGAGTTAAGTCGTGCTAGGAGAGTTTTCTAGATATGAGAACTCAGCGAGTCGACGGGTTGGCTCAGCGAGTAGAGTCAATCAGGAAGGTTGACTTTGACCTTGACCTTCAGGGGTATTATGGTAATTTGGATATTTATGCCAATGATTATTGATGGATGTAGGTGTTGGAGTTTGAGGCGGTGCTTCTGGATTGTGCTCTTGAGATTCGGTTCGGTGGTTGCAAGGTGAGTTATCCTCACTATACTAAGGGGTCTAAGGCAACAAGGCCGACCCATTGGATATGTTATCCTAGTAGCGTTTCATGTTGAGAATGAGTTTGTGTTGCATGTTATTGGTTATGCCAGTTAGGTAGACCTGTAGGACTACCCGTGATGTTATATGATTATTGCATGCTCAGTAGTTATGTTATATGCTATGTGGGTTGGGTTGAGGTTGTACTGCTCCATGCGGTAGCCAACAAACCCTAGAGTATTCCAGATATGCGCTGAGGGCCCGATAGGCATTCCAAACTCATACTGAGGACTCAGGAGTATGCCAGATATGAGCTGAGGGCCTGGTAGGCATTCCAAACTCATACTGAGGACTCAGGAGTATGTCAGATATGAGTTCAGGGCCCGGTAGGCATTCCAGAATCATACTGAGGACTCAGGAGTATGCCGGATATGAGCTGAGGGCCCGGTAGGCATTCCAGACTCGTACTGAGGGCTCGATGGCATTCCAGATACGAGTTGAGGGCCCGGTAGGCATTCCAGACTCATACTGAGGACTCGGGAGTATGCTAGATATGAGCTGAGGGCCCGGTAGGCATTCCAGACTCATACTGAGGATTCAGGAGTATGCCAGATATGAGCTGAGGGCCCGGTAGGCATTCCAGACTCATAGTGAGGACTCGGGAGCATTCCAGATACGAGCTGAGGGCTCGATAGGCATTCCAGACTCATACTGATGGCCCAGGGGTAGTCCAGCCTGTTTAGCTGTAGACCCAGTATATGCTGTTATGTTTTATTGATATTCTATGCTAATGTTGATATTGCTATGTGGACTGTATGTGTATCAGTATTTTGGGGGTAACTCACTAGGCTTTCGGGCTTACAGTTTCAGCTTATTGTTTCAGGTACATCAGAGGATCGCGGCAAGGCGAAGGCGTGAACGTACAGCTCCTCCTATTATATTTATGTTTCTGGGAAAAACTCTGATAATCAATATATTTTGAAAACAAAGTTGTAACGTTTTGATGAACTTGATATGTTTTAAAAGTTTAAATTGGTTCGAAATTTTGGATGTTACAAGTTGGTATCAGAGCCTTGGTTTGAGTGAATTGGATGAACATTCGTGTGAATCCAGTCTCAAATCAAGGTAAGATTTTCAAAACGTTTTTTATATGGTTTTCAAAATAACTAAAAGAGGATGCAAAGTGTACGATCAGCTGGAGCCAGTAAGTAGACCCCAAAATACCATACAATTACTTGATTATGTGATATGTTAGAACAGCATGCTAGTACTAGGCTAGGGATCTTCAGGAATTGCATGGTAGAATTGCCTGATTACATGATGCCTGCTAGCCTAGGGTTTCTCTTATATGAAATTGACACCATTACTGTAGTTATCTAGTGTAGGCATCACGGTTATACATAACTATGATCTTATAGCCTGAGAATGTTTGATGTGGCCTTATGTTTTTTTCTTGTTTGATTGGGAGCTTAGGGTAGGATTGGATATTCGAAAGTCTATAGGGTCCAGCATTATGTATGGCTAGCATACACTACTGCTGTAAGGTTGGTGGAAGTTTCATGGATAAGTGGGTTGTGAGAGACCGAGAGGCCGGTTATGAGATATCTAACATTCCTCTAGGAGTGAGGATTGAGTGCTCGCTATGTTTACGTATACTGTCAGGGTGTTGTGGTGATACTTGAGACAAATATAGGTAGGTGTGGAAGGTAGTAGGGGCCCATACTACTGAAAGCACAGGACCCATACGCGTAGCAAGGAAGTCACAATGCCTAGGGTTGGTTGTGAGTTGGTTCCCTGTTAGCATATGGGTTATTCGAGATCTTTCTGGTGTATTGCCAGAATGGTGATTACAAGGCATTTAGAGACTGAAACCAGGTCAGGATCGAGACCTGTCAGTCAGGATACGTCAGTATTGTCATAGGATTGTTAGTGAGATCATCCGGGAGGGGTGATCGAGATGGTCCGGGAAAAAAATTGTCGGAGATGTTTGGGTCTATCAAGACCGTCATGGTTGAGTATTTCGCTGAGCGCTATGCAGCCATTACAGGGACGGTCTCCGCAGCGGCTACAAAAGCTGTAACTGCGGCAGGAGGAAGGAGCTGGTCGATGTAACATCCCGAAATATCAAGAGTAGAGTTAAAGGGCTAAAAGAGTAAATTGGGAAAGAGCGACTCGGCGAGTCCATGTGTGGACTCGGCGAGTAGAGTCGCGACTTGGTCGCGTGTTAAGTGGCCGACTCGGCGAGTCAGAGTAATGGACTCGGCGACTAGGCGCTGAGTGGAGAAAACCCTAATTCTCGGGGTTGAGCCCTATATAAAGAACATAACATCCATTCCCCCAGCCTCCTTACTAATCCTCAAGTCCAGAAACCCTAACCCTTGTGTGTGAGTGGATCAAGTGCATTTGGAAGCTTGGAGAAGCAATTGTTGAGGAAATCATGAAGGGTAAGAGGCTTGGAGCAAAGGGGCTTTGCTTGGATTCGAGTTTCATTGCAGTTGGGGCGTTCCTTTGAGGTAATATCTCGTTTTTGAGCTGCTATTTCTTAGATGCATCGTTTTGGGGGTGTTAGAGACCATATCCTTGGATGTATTGGAGTTTAGAGGTTAGATCTGAGGTTGCTACCTCAGATCTGGAATGGAGAAGGATTGGAATGCATGAAAGTCCCTGTTTGTGAGTGGTTGATGGAGCTATTTTGTCCCAAACCCTAGAGTGAAAATGCATAGATCTCTTTGGATTCATGTAAAGTTTGCCACTTTACGTGATGGATGAGTTGTAGGAGGCTAGATCTATGTTTTGGATCAATTACATGGCCTGGAATGCTTCTGTATGAGTTCAGACCGGTGGTACTCGGCGAGTCACATGGGTGGACTCGACGAGTTGCTTGATGATGAGCTGGAACTCGACGAGTTGGAAGAACAACTCGGCGAGTTGGATGAAGATGGCCTGGAACTCGGCGAGTTGTATGAACAACTCGGCGAGTAGGTTGAAGATAGCCTTAGACTCGGCGAGTCTGCTGTTGGACTCGGCGAGTCTTGTCGAAGAGTCCCAATATTTTCTGGTTGAGTCGAGAATCGGCGAGTCAAGGGATGACTCGGTGAGTTGTGTGCAAGTGGACTCAGAGTTGTGGGACTCAGCGAGTCTCGGGGTGACTCGGTGAGTTGAGTCGCGGATTGGGGAAGTTCTGAGCATGGGGACTCGACGAGTCGACGGGTTGACTCGGCGAGCAGGGTCAACCAGGAGGGTTGACTTTGACTGAGGACTTTGACTTTGACCAAGAGTTGACCGTTGACTTTTAGGGGTTGGTCAGCGATGTGGCCTTTGGGCCAAGAGAGGGGTAAAATAGTATTTTATCCTTAAGAGGGTGCCATGAGAGGGTTGATTCTTGTCTCGAGAGTTATATTCATGAGAGTATATGCCTTACGTGTTAGGCGGCGGCGAGTTCGAGATTCAAGTGTGGGGATATCTGCTTTCTGCTTTCCAGGTGAGTCTTCTCACTATACTTTACCTTGAGTAGGTAACCAGAGTTATGTGACAGAGTATTTGTATGCTATGTATGTTATGTGTTGTACTGCATTATTTCTATGTGATTTATGTTGTGCATGTTTTCAGAGTTGGAACCGGAGGGTTCCTAGAGTTAGAACCGGAAGGTTCACAGAGTTAGAACCAGAGGGTTCACAGAGCAGGGTCCACGGACCCACAGAGTTATAGCCTCGTGTGGCTAATATGTGTTGTGTGTGGTATTTTGGGGAAACTCACTAAGCTTCGTGCTTACAGTGTTTTGTTTTATGTATGTGTTTCAGGTTTCTTTCAGGACCACGGGACGGCACCGGCTTGATTGTACACACCAGAGAAAGAGTCATGTTTTTGAGGATCCTGGTTTTCAATACAAGTGAAAATGGAGTCATGTTTTGTAATTCGATTATGAATGAGATTTTAAACAAGTGTTTCTAAGAATTAAACGATTATTTTTAAATGAAAAATTGTTTGAAATTTTCGGTGTTACAGTCGAGCTTGCAGTACCGAGACTTATCACAGGGACATATTTTGGTGACCAGTGGGCTGTAGTTACATGGGATTGGGGAAATGTTCCATACTCGATGCACTCTGTAGGTTGAGCGGGAGAAGTTAGTATATTAGTTTCCTAGTTGGAGGCTTCAGGGGTCATGGTTGAGGCCGGGATTCGAGTTGCAGGGACTCTGAAATGGGGCGATGATTATGATTAGTTAGATTTTTGTAGTTGGAAGTAGAATGGATAATAGATGGATAAGAATGTCGTTTCCTAGGGCAAGGATTATACTCTTCCAGTTGTTCGAGCTCTGAGCATTGAGCAGGCTTGCGACCCTAGGATCAGGTTGTGTTCCAGCTCGGGTTAGTTGGTCACCAGGATTGGCGACAATATTTCAGCGCTAGTAAGTGTGGGTGGGTCGATGTGGCATGAGTATGTTGTGAGGTTCGGTTCGACTTGGATCTCTTGTATCGGGCTGTAAGGATTGATTCTATGATCTATTGCACTTTTGGGGACTGGAGACTATGTCTTGGGAGTAGTTTGTAACCCGATTTAGGGCAGAGGTTGCTTCGGCTACCGTAGTTCAGATATGGATGATCGAGCTGGTGAGTAAGTCAGGGTGCGAAACCCTGATTGATAGTATTTCTAGAGCCGAGGGTGGGAGATTTGTCGGAGCACTTTGGGAAGAAGGGTATTATATGGGAGGTTGCGGACAGAGTCCTACGGGATAGTTATTCTACATTTTCAGGATTCAATGGTTTTTAGTAATCGTTATTAATTGGCGTATGAGAGCGCCAAGGGAAATAGCTTGTTGCTGAAGTATTAGTAGAGCATCTATCTCTGGACTTCAAGATTTGAGAGTGGGATCATTCAAGCATCAGGGATTGTCAGCTAAGTTATGTTGGGTTTCACACCAGTGGGTGGTGGTTAGTGTTCTAAGTAGGGGAGAATTGGTAATTCTCAGGTTGAGCATCAGCCGTTGAAGGTTTTGTCTGTTGCTGCTCAGATTATGTTATCCAAAACGGTCGGACAGACATTAAGTTGTGAACCCTCAGGGAGCAGGAATTCTCCGAATGGGATTCAAGAGGTGACAGTTACGAAGCTAGGATCGTGCCACCCATTCCCTTATGCAGTGTTTTCATGTTCCGAAAGTCTTTGGGGTATGTTTCTCCCCAATGGTGAAATAGAATTTTGATTTGTATTAGACCCGTGTGGCGGTAACCTTCGGGATAATTGTGGAAGTCTTCTCGGGCTAGTTTTGTATTGGTAGAATCGGATTAGTCTCGATCCAGTATGGGCTTTGTGGCGAGTGAATGTGAAGTTAAGGACTCCCAATTATGTTCATGGTAGTGGTCCTTCATGTGTAACAGCGGGTATTTATGATGGCATTAGAGTTGATTCGATATACGTGTGATCAGGTCTGGGTTATAGTCTGCTAGTGAATCTAAAGTTCGTCTTGATGGGTTTTGAGCATTCTAACACTTCCTAAGTGTACATGCAACCCTAATAACCTTGGATCTATGTTTGTCTAATTATCATGCAAAGTTGAATTCCAAGGTTATATTCCTATCTAGCATACATGGGGAACAATTTTAACTTGAATCATAGATAGAATAACTTACCTTGTTGTTACTTGTGTTCCTTGAAACCTTGTGAGCCTAGCACCCCAAGTGTGATGCCTCAAATGCTTCACACAACACCAAATGCTCTTGGAAAGACTCTTGAGATAACACACACTTCTCAAAATCGGCCAAGCCCTCTAGTTTCTTAGTGTTCAACTTGTGTAGCCAATTTTGGTGGAGAATGGGATCCTTATATAGTGTTGACACATCTAGGGTTACACCATGTAAACCCTAATGTGTCATGACTCTTCATTTCCATGACCCATGGGTTTGTAACTCCCATGGAGCATCCATGGAGCATCCTATGGGTAGAACCCAACTTGATAATCCATGGAGCCTCTTAGCCCACTATACAAGATATGAACCCATATATTTAATTAGTTATCCTTTGATCACTTAATTAATTCTAAATTAATTCTTTGATCAACTAATCAAATAATATTATTAATATATTAGAACTTATAATATATTAATAATCTCCAAGTGTTATTTCTCTCATTTAGTCTATCCAATTGCATGGTGCCATGCAACCCAAATGGACCATGCCGGGTCGGGTCAAGTACAAGCCCGAAATAGTTATGGACTTAGACACCTTATCCAACAGTCTCCCACTTTGATAAGTCTAATAACTATATCTCTAGTACTTCAGGAACCGACCGGCAATCGTAGCTCTTTCAAGGTCTCTCGGAACTGAGAAGATGATGATACGCCATTTAAGATAAGTGATCATATAATCCTCCGTTCTAGATATCAGCCGGACAAATACATGGAACATTGTCTTGCTTATTGTCCAGCATTTGTTTCCCGATTTCCGATTTGTTTGACATAGAACTTAATTGAACACATCAACTTAGTTCTGACCGGGCCCGGTACATGGGTCAAAACAAAATCATCGAGGGGCCCAGATATCAGCTTCTAATCGAAGAAGGAACAGATAAACTTCGACTCATATGTTTGTTCTACCACTTATTAAATTACACACAAAAGTACGTTTTATAACATCGAGTTACCAATGCGGTTTCGTACAGTCAATGCATAACTAACTTGTAAGTAACAAATCATATCTCTAGGTTTGAAGACTTATATGATATTACCGTCTCACGATCACTCGAGATAAAATTCCATGAAGTGATTCCAGTGAGCGTGGGTTGTGTCCAATGCTCAGCACTTATGAGCACTCATGATTGTTGTAGCCTTGTCCAAGACCTCTACAACCAAACATGACAGTCTTGATTCATATCTACTTCCAACATATGACCGACTGTGGAGGTTTGAATAATATGTTATACCAAACAAAATTATTCTGGAAGTCAAAACATGCAAAAGAAATATAGTAAACGATTGACAAGAGATAGCAACACTTTACTCATAAATAAAACACCTTTTATTCATCATCAAATGTCAATTACACTTTACAAATTTTCGGGTTATCTAACTACTAAAACTTATATCATCCTTCAGCCCTATGCTCCGAGCATGCTGAAGATGCTTAACCCTACTCAGTCCCTTCGTGAGGGGATCTGCTGGGTTCTCATCCGATGATATCCTCTTTGCCACGAGGAGTCCTTCTTCGATCCGATGTCTGATGAAATGGTATTTTCTGTCGATGTGTCTGGATCTCCCATGATCCCTTGGTTCCTTGGCTAAGGCAACAGCACTTTCACTATCACAGAAAATTTCCATTGGCTCTTTAATAGCTGGTACAACTCCAAGGTCTCCAATGAAGTTCTTCAGCCATATCGCCTCCTTTGCTGCTTCACTAGCTGCAATATACTCTGATTCATAAGTAGAATCTGCCACTGTCTCTTGCTTGGAACTCTTCCAAGAAATTGCTCCTCCGTTTAGGGTAAAGACCCAGCCCGACTGAGAGCGGAAATTATCCCTATCAGTCTGGAAGCTAGCATCACTATACCCAACAACTCTCAAGTCATCACTCCCACCGAGGGTAAGGACCCAGTCCTTAGTCCTTCGTAGGTACTTGAGGATATTCTTTACTGCAGTCCAGTGTGCCTTGCCAGGGTTCGCCTGATACCTGCTAACCATGCTCAAGGCAAAAGCTACATCGGGTCGAGTACACGTCATAGCATACATGATCGATCCTACAGCCGAAGCGTAAGGTGGTCGACTCATTTCTGCTATCTCAGCCTCAGTGCTAGGGCTTTGTGTCTTACTCAATCTGGTGTTACTCTGGATGGGTAACTCTCCTTTCTTGGAATCCTGCATGCTGAATCTCTTCAGCACCTTATCCAAGTAGGTACTCTGACTAAGTCCAATTAGTCTTTTACTCCGATCTCTCAAGATTCTTATCCCTAGAATATAGGCAGCTTCACCAAGGTCCTTCATAGCGAAACACTTCCCAAGCCAGGATTTTACTTCCTGCAGGGTTGGAATGTCGTTTCCTATGAGTAGTATGTCATCCACATACAATACCAAAAAGCTAACTATACTCCCACTAGCCTTGACATACACACAAGATTCATCTTCACTCCTAGAAAAGCCAAATTCCTTGACCTTTTCATCAAAGCAAATATTCCATCTGCGAGGTGCTTGCTTCAATCCATAAATGTATTTCTCAAGCTTACACACTCTATTAGGGTACTCGTTGCTGACAAAACCCTCTGGCTGACTCATGTAAACATCTTCAGCCAACTTTCCATTAAGGAAAGCGGTTTTGACATCCATCTGCCATATTTCATAGTCATGAAATGCAGCTATGGCTAACAGAACCCGAATAGACTTAATCTTGGCTACCGGAGAAAAGGTCTCATCATAATCCACTCCAGGAATTTGAGAGAAGCCCTTTGCAACCAGTCTAGCCTTATAAGTGTGTACTTTACCATCCATGTCGGTCTTCTTCTTGAAGACCCATTTGCACCCTACTGTCTTACGACCTGGTACATTTTCAACCAAGTTCCAAACTTTATTGTCATACATGGATTGTATCTCGCTATCCATAGCCTCTTTCCATTTAGCAGACTCGGGGCCTGCCATGGCTTCCTCGTAGCTGTTAGGGTCATCTTGACTTACTAGTGTCTCATCACTAATAAGTGTCTCACCTTCTGCAGTAATATGGAATCCATAGTAATGCTCAGGTGCACTCCTAACTCTCGTGGAACTTCTCAGAGGTACAGATTTGTCAATTGGCTCAACAGGAGTTTCCTCCTCAAGTTGAGGGCTAGAGTTTGAAGTTCCTTCACCGCTTGATTCTTGAATTTCTTCAAGATCAATTTGCCTCCCACTGTCTCCTTGGCTTATAAATTCTCTCTCTCGAAAGACACCTCTTCTTGCTACAAAGACCACATTGTCACTAGGTCTGTAGAAGAGGTAACCAAAGGATCGTTGTGGGTAACCGATGAAAATACACCTCTCGCTTCGAGGTTCGAGCTGTAACGACCGAAAAACACAACAAATTTTAAATTTTTCAAAAACATCTCAATTCCAATAATTCTTTACAAAAAGGTTTTCATTACAAAATAGTTATCGTATTCCCAGAATCATAACACCACACAAATTACGAGGAGCGGTACGATCACGCCTTTGCCTTGCCACAATCTCCTGAAGAACCTGAAAAACATGAAACCACAACTGTAAGCCCGAAAGCTTAGTGAGATACCCCCCAAAATACCAACCACAAATTCCATACACGCATAACATGCCATAACATATCCGATCATAGAACAGCCATGCTCATCGAGTCTGCAGTGTGATTGGTCCGCCCGTTCCCGGCCTTCAATCCACCTGGTCCACTCTCTGAGTCTACAGTATGACTGGTCCGCCCGCACCGGGCCTTCAGTCTGTCTGGTCCACTCTCCGAGCCTTCGGCACGTCTGGTCCGCCCCTACCGGGACCTACAGCCTATCCGGACCGCTCGCTGGGCCTACGGGACAACCGGTCCACCCTGGGTATCTTGGCCTACTGCACACAGCAGGACCCGCCTCAACCCAACTCCAGTCCATACATCCATGTGCACATATACATATAATCATCTAAAAATTCACAGATAACAAGCAGATCAACAAATCACATAACATGCCACTATCCTCGCCAGGATACCGACCTAACAGGTCACTAACATAGCATTTCTCTAACTCTTGGATACCGATCTCAATCAGGTCTCTAGCATATACCATCCTAACTCACAGGATGCAAACATGATAAAACAGCAACATAAAAACAACTACCCGGATCCCAATCCGATAGGGGTCGGCCTTGGTGCCTTAGACCCCGTTGATATAGTGAGGATAACTCACCTCGAAGCTGCCGACTGAACAGATAATCCGAGCTACTCCGATCACTGATACGATCTCCACCACTGGTCAACCACTAATGCGCTGAACTCAAAACAACAAACAATAATTACCAAAATGCCCCTGGACACCATTGGTCAACCCTTGGCCAAAGACAAGGTCAAAGTCAACTCCTGACTGACCCTACTCGCCGAGTCAACCCTATGACTCGCCGAGTTCCCATGCTCAGACTTCACTCCATCCGCGACCTAACTCGCCGAGTCACCCCGAGACTCGCCGAGTCCAACAATTCAGAGACCACTCGCACACAACTCACCGAGTCATCCCTTGACTCACCGATTCTCGACTCAACCAGAGAATATCGGGACTCTTCGACAAGACTCGCCGAGTCCAAGAACAGACTCGCCGAGTCCAAGGCTATCATCAACATACTCGCCGAGTTGTTCATACAACTCGCCGAGTTCAAGGCTATCTTCATCCGACTCGCCGAGTTGTTCTTCCAACTCGTCGAGTCCCAGCTCATCTTCAAGCAACTCGTCGAGTTCACCCGTGTGACTCGCCGAGTACCACCAATCTGAATCCATTCAGAAGCATTCCAGGCCATGCAAATGATCCAAAACATAGATCCAACCTCCTACAACTCATCCATCACGTAAAGTGGCAATCTTTACGTGAATCCATAGAGATCTAGGCCATATTCACTCATAACTAGGGTTTGGGACTTGCAAGCCTCACTAAACACTCCAACACAGGGACTTTCATGCTCTTTGATTCTCCTCCCTTCCAGATCTGAGGTAGCAACCTCAGATCTACCCTCTAGACATCTATTTACACCCTTAAACATGATCCCACAAACCCCAAAATGAAGAAACAACATACAATCAGACCAAGAACGAGATATTACCTCCAATGGACGCCCCCCAACTGCAATGAAGTTGATTCCAAGCAAAGCCCCTTGCCCCAAGCCTTCAATTCCCACAAATTCCTTCAAAGATTACTTCTCCAAGCTTCAATCCTCTCAACAATGGATCTCCTCTGCGATTTAGGGTTTCTAGCACTCAAGAGGGAAGTAAAGAGGCTGGGGAAGGAACATAATGTTCCTTATATAGGGCTCAACCCCGAGAATTAGGGTTTTCTCCACCCAGCGCCTACTCGCCGAGTCCAACTCATCGACTCGCCGAGTCGGCTACTTAACACGCGGTCAAGCCGCGACTCTACTCGCCGAGTCCATCCATGGACTCGCCGAGTCACTCTTTCCCAATTAACACTTTTGGCCCTTCAACTCTACTCTCGCTATTTCGGGATGTTACACGAGCTTATCATGAGTCTCGCGTCTCACAAAAGCCTCGCAACCCCAAATCTTGATGTGGTCTAGTTTAGGTACTTTACCAGTCCACATCTCGTGAGGAGTTTTGGCAACTTTCTTTGTAGGGACTAGATTAAGAATATGGGCGGCAGTCTCTAAGGCATACCCCCAGAACGAGATTGGTAGCGTAGCTCGACTCATCATGAACGAACCATATCTAACAAGGTTCGATTACGCCTCTCAGCCACACCATTCAACTGTGGTGTCCTGGGAGGTGTCAATTGTGAGACTATCCCACATTCCCTTAGATAGTCGAGGAACTCTGAACTAAGATACTCACCACCACGATCGGATCGAAGCATCTTAATGTTCCTACCCAATTGATTCTCGACTTCCTGTTTAAATTCCTTAAACCTCTCGAAAGTCTCTGACTTATGCTTGATCAAGTAGACATATCCATATCTACTATAATCATCAGTAAAAGTCAAATAATAACGATTAGCATCCCTTGTGGCATGTTTGAATGGTCCACACACATCCGTGTGTATAAGGTCCAACAAACCTTCACCCCTCTCACACGAACCTGTGAAGGGTGACTTTGTCATTTTTCCAAGTAAGCATGATTCGCAACTATCATCTGACTTTAGGTCAAACGACTCCAAGACTCCATCCTTTTGGAGTTGGCCTATGCGCTTCTTGCTTATATGTCCAAGACGACAATGCCATAATGATGCTTTATCCAAGTTATTATTAGTAGAATCAATACACAAAACATTATTTCCTAAGTTATCAACAACAGATACAGCTTCATACACACCATCACAAGGTAATGCTTTAAAATAAAGAACATTATTAAAGAAAGCATCAATAGAACCAACTTCATTATTAAATGAAAAGGTAAACCCTTGTTTGTACAAAGCATGAAAGGAAATAATATTTCTTGCCATTCCTGGCGAATAACAACACTTATTCAGATCTAAACTAAACCCACTACTTAGCGATAAAGTATAAACTCCAATCTTGGTAACAGGTATAGCTTTCCTATTCCCCATGATCAAGTTTATCCTTCCTTGCTCCACATCCTCACTTCTTCTTAGTCCCTACAAGTCACAACAAATGTGAATACCACACCCGGTATAAAGGACCCAAGAATTAGAATGGGGTGAGTTATTAGAAATGATAGTGTAAATACCTGCATGGTTGGGTTTAACTTTCCCATCCTTCACATCTTGCTGGTATTTTGGGCAGTTCCGCTTCCAATGAGCTTTTTCATGGCAATAGAAGCATTCAGCCTCTTTTGGGTCAGAAGAAGGAGTAATGAAACCTTTCTTGGTTCCACTTGAAGAAGAGCCATCAAGGGTCCGAGCCTTGGTACCCTTCGAAGATCTCTTTCTCTTCCTCCATCGATTCTTCCCGATTGCCAAAACCGGAGTAGAGTTTTGAGTAGGAGTGATAGCAACCAACTTCCCCTTAAGACCTGATTCTGCGGTCTTGAGAAGTCCCTGAAGTTTGCTGAGAGTGAATTCTTCCTTGTTCATGTGATATGTCATGCGGAATTGATCATAGCACGATGGTAAGGAATGCAAAATAATATCTATTTCAAGATCCTCCGGGAAGTTCACATTAAGCTTCAGCAAACGATCCACATACCTTTGCATTTTCTGCATGTGGCTCGTGACGGATTCCCCGTCCTTCATCATGGTTGTTATCATGGAGCAGATGATTTCATACCTCTCTTGTCTTGCACTTTGATGGTATCTTTCCATCAAATCTTGGTGCATTTCATAAGGGTAGAAATCCTCATAAGACTTTTGGAGTTCCGCTGTCATCGTGGCCATCATGATGCAAGCCACTTTCGTAGCATCCCTTTCATGTGCCCGAAATTCAGCGATCTCCTGAGGAGTTGCAGTGGACTCATTAATCTCCTTAAGCTCCTTGTCAAGGACATATTCTTTGTCCTCGTAGCGGGTAATCATCCTGATGTTTCTGATCCACTCATTGAAGTTGGATCCATCAAAGGTGACTTTCCCACACAAGTTCATAAGGGTAAAGGAGCCATTAGGATTAGAGCCAGAAGCATTGTTGAAAGACATCTGAAGGAAAGAGGACAAGATTAGTTTAGATATAAGTGAGTCCTTAATAAAACACCCAAATGTAATATTAAGGCTAGGATCCAATCACAATATAATATAACTTAGAAGAGGTATGCCGTAATCTAAGCTATATCATATTTGAAAGGTAGGTGAATGACGATTCACCAATTTCCACCACGAAAACCGCAATATTTTAGTATTAGGTTTTTGAATGGTTCTTAGAAATTCCTAGATTCTTTGAGATTCAATGAACTTTTCAAAGGCATGTTTCAATCTCGAGTGTGCCCTCCAAGTTTTGTGACTGGGATACCGAGGATCACAAAACGAGGTGTGAAGTAACCATGCAAATCACTTGGTACCCTTAAAGTTTATCACTCAATCGATGTGCCGGTTAACCACACACGCTCCATCGATACTATAATAAACCCTAAGTCACCCTTTACCTACCTTGTTAAGTCCAAGTTAGTGTGCCGGTTAACCACACACGCTCCACCAACGACTTAATCAAAGTGTAAAGTGTAATTTCATGGAATAGCACCTTATTCACATTTTTCCTAAAGTAACTAAGATTGGGAATTTATTAAAACATTTAGTTACTTTATAATATTCATCATACTTTGAATGAGAATTAATAAGTCCTTGTCTTACCCGTTCGGCTAACGACCCTCCACCGATCAAGCAAGCGGTGGGTGAGAGTGGACACCCATTAAGTCACCATTTTATAGGCAACAACCTTATACCCACCTTATAGACCGGCTTCGTGAATGAGGCGTACTAGCGGTAAGACGACTTTGTTCTTATACATATATATATAATTATTAAATCATAATAATATAAGTATAAGGATTGAATTTTAACTTTTAAAATTCTAAGGGTTGGAACTAAAGTTTTAACTTAACTTTACTTGTTCCAAAACTTGAGGGCAAGTTTTGTAAACTTTCAAAACTTTTCATTTCTTGTAACTTATGAGTTTATTAGAGTAATAAAATGAGGACTTTTCATTTTTCCTAACTCTTGTGTTCTTTTAATGGTTTTTAACCCAAGAGACTTTTGGTTTTCCATAACTTGAGGACAAGTTATGGACTCCATTAAAACACATTATGATCATGAATTAATCTACCACATAGGTTACAAATAATTCCTATGATCATCTAAACATCATAAGAACAAGAATATGAATATGAACACTTTCAAGAATCAAAATCACATTTAATCTTTGTAATTTTGATAACTTGTTGTTGTAAATGAGTTAGAAAAGACATTACACCTTCTAAAATAAGTTTTCAAGTACCAAAACATTTTAGGGTAATGATTCTAATTCATTTCCAGCAACTCAAGTCGAAATTCTGCACTCTGTCGACCCTACTCGCCGAGTGCATAAACCTACTCGCCGAGTAGGTTGAAGATACACATGAACTCGACGAGTCCTCCCCATGGACTCGCCGAGTCCATCAGTCAGACAGCAGAAATTTCGATTTTCTTCAACTTTCAAGCACAAATAACAAACAAACAAGCCTAGGCTCTGATACCACTGATGCGTTTTGAGCATTCTAACACTTCCTAAGTGTACATGCAACCCTAATAACCTTGGATCTATGTTTGTCTAATTATCATGCAAAGTTGAATTCCAAGGTTATATTCCTATCTAGCATACATGGGGAACAATTTTAACTTGAATCATAGATAGAATAACTTACCTTGTTGTTACTTGTGTTCCTTGAAACCTTGTGAGCCTAGCACCCCAAGTGTGATGCCTCAAATGCTTCACACAACACCAAATGCTCTTGGAAAGACTCTTGAGATAACACACACTTCTCAAAATCGGC
The DNA here is from genome assembly GCF_002870075.4 of Lactuca sativa. Taxonomy (NCBI): domain Eukaryota; kingdom Viridiplantae; phylum Streptophyta; class Magnoliopsida; order Asterales; family Asteraceae; genus Lactuca; species Lactuca sativa. The sequence continues at coordinate 29,469,994 of NC_056627.2, read as the reverse complement.
CAAGCCCTCTAGTTTCTTAGTGTTCAACTTGTGTAGCCAATTTTGGTGGAGAATGGGATCCTTATATAGTGTTGACACATCTAGGGTTACACCATGTAAACCCTAATGTGTCATGACTCTTCATTTCCATGACCCATGGGTTTGTAACTCCCATGGAGCATCCATGGAGCATCCTATGGGTAGAACCCAACTTGATAATCCATGGAGCCTCTTAGCCCACTATACAAGATATGAACCCATATATTTAATTAGTTATCCTTTGATCACTTAATTAATTCTAAATTAATTCTTTGATCAAATAATCAAATAATATTATTAATATATTAGAACTTATAATATATTAATAATCTCCAAGTGTTATTTCTCTCATTTAGTCTATCCAATTGCATGGTGCCATGCAACCCAAATGGACCATGCCGGGTCGGGTCAAGTACAAGCCCGAAATAGTTATGGACTTAGACACCTTATCCAACACGTCTATCATTCTATTCTGGGGTCGAGTGCGACCAAGGGTTGTAGGATTTTTCTTGTATAAGCAAATTGATCTATAGGTGGATCATGCATAGTGGGATTTCAACATGGTAGCACGGGTTGGTGTTGTAAAGGACGTTGGTTAGGTTTTCTTTTGGACAAGGTTGATAGTTTATCAGGAGCATTCCAGTCATGAGCTGAGGGCCAGGTGGAGTATACCAGACTCATGCTATGGGCTCAGAGGCAATCCAAACCATGCTGAAGGCTTTGAGAGTGGTCCAGACAGGCTGAAGGCCCAGGTGGGCGGTCCAGACATGCTGAAGGTTCTGGGAGTGGTCCAGATAGGCTGAAGGCCTCGAAAGGCGGTCAAGTTATGCTGAAGACTCTGTATGTGTTAATGGATCAGTATGAGGAGAATGAGTGAATATGTCGCCATGCAATGGTAATCGAGATGGTGTGGCCCCAACTATTGATCATGATGATGGAGTTGGCTGGAGGCCGTGCGTGGGCCTAGTTAGTATGTGATCAGAATCGGAGTATATGGGAGTTCAAGAATAACAATTGCTCTGCATAGATAGTGTAGAGTGTAGTTTAGCTCAGTGGCACTTGTAAGTGCGGTAAGGGTTGTTGAGTAGGTTTCCTGGAAAAGAGAGGTGTGTAGCTCCGGAAGGAGTGTGGTCCTCTGAATGGAAAGCAGTAGTGTAAATGGATGATCGAAAGTACTTCAGTTATTGATAGTAAGCACTAGGGTTGTACCAGATATATGGAAGCACTTACAGGTAGGATGCCCGTTGAGGTTGTGGCGATGTTGGATGATGCGCATGCATGTTTTTAGTCTCCTTGGAAGAGGAAAAGGATAGTGGTTCTAGATTGGAGATTTGGAAAGAGGAAGGTGAGACAGCAGGTTAGCAGACTCAGGAGTAGTCTGGACCCGTTATGGGCATGCCAAGTATTACAGCCCGAGGCTGATTGGGCCAGGTACAACTGGTTACGCGAGATGTTTGGTTGTTGGGCTACTGGAGCTGAAGGATGCGGTATCCTATCAGCGCGTGAGGTATAGAATCAGAGGGGAAAACAGGGTACGTTCCAGATTGCAAGTTATTACGGTTATCCCCAATCATGGGTGAAGGAGGATGGATTAGTGTCTTGACAGAGCTCAGTGGGTGTTTGTGGTATCTAGCGTTCGCAGGGCGTGAAGGTGTGTTCCTGATTTGAAGGGATGTTCATCGGGTGATATGTGACTGATATGTGGTGCTATGGAGTTGAAAGACCGATGGTTAGCTTGGAATAGTGGCAAGGATGCCACGTGCGAATAAGCCATTTCAAGAGGCATATAGAAGTAGGGTTTGTAAGAGCATGAGTTGATTGAGAAAATCGGAGTCTACAGTGCAAAGGGTTTGTCCTTAAGCGTATATTGCAGTAGGCTTCGAGGACGAAGCCTAATTTAAGTGGGGGAGAGTTGTAACACCCCAAATTCCAGAGGTGCTGTTGAAGGGCTTAAATTGTAATTTAAGGAAAAGGACTCGACGAGTAGGCATGCTTACTCGCCGAGTCGGAGCGGGATTTTTCGCGGGTTTAATGGCCAACTTGCCGAGTCGGCGGCTTGTACTCGACGAGTTGGTGCTGAAGGGAGAAAACCTTAATCCTGGGGGTTGTGCCCTATATAAAGCACATTATAACCCACCCTCAGCCTCTTTTCTACCCTTTTAAGATCCAGAAGCCCTAATTTCGTTTGTGAGAAGACTTTGAAGCAAATTGGAGTGATTTGTTAAGGGATCTTGGAGATCAAGAAGCTTGGATCAAGGAGACTTGAAGAGATCCGTATTATACTTCTGTGGGAGATCATTTTGGAGGTACGGAATCGTTATCCTTGGCCTTCTCCTTTCTAGTTCCATTTTCATGGAGTTTTAGGGTTTGGTTGGAGAAATATTGATGAGATCTTGAAGCATAAGTTAGATCTGGAGTTCAAACTCCAGATCCGAGTTCTATATGGATCATTGATGCAGAAAGACTTTCTAGTTTTTATGCAAAAGCCCTTCCCTAAGAGTTAAGTCCCTTTCAAGCTTGTTTTTTGGTATTATGGGTCAAGAAGCACGTAAAGGTGGCAACTTTATGTTGCTAATGGACCCTAGAGACCCAGATCTATTGTTTGGAACAAAGGAGTAGCTCTGTGACTCGAGATTATGAGAATGCACGTATGGACTCAGCGAGTCGGGCTAGAGATCAGATATTGAGTCGCGTAGTAACTTGGTGAGTCGCATGGGTGACTCGGCGAGTCTTATGATGAAGAGCTTGGACTCGACGAGTTCGAAGAACAACTCGGCGAGTCTATTGAATATTGACGTGAGCTCGGCGAGTCTGTTCTTGGACTCGGCGAGTCTGCTTGCAGAACCTAACCTCTTTCAGTTAAAGCCTTGGATTAGTGATTCGGTTGGGCACTCAGTGAGTTGGTCAGGATGGAACTCAGAAATCGTTGGACTCGACGAGTCTTGGGGAGACTCGGCGAGTTAAGTCGTGCTAGGAGAGTTTTCTGGATATGAGAACTCGGCGAGTCGACGGGTTGACTCGGCGAGTCGACGGCTTAACTCGGCGAGTAGAGTCAATCAGGAAGGTTGACTTTGACCTTGACCTTCAGGGGTATTATGGTAATTTGGATATTTATGCCAACGATTATTGATGGATGTAGGTGTTGGAGTTTGAGGCGGTGCTTCTTGATTGTGCTCTTGAGATTCGGTTCGGCGGTTGCAAGGTGAGTTATCCTCACTATACTAAGGGGTCTAAGGCAACAAGGCCGATCCATTGGATATGTTATCCTAGTAGTGTTTCATGTTGAGAATGAGTTTGTGTTGCATGTTAGTGGTTATGCCAGTTAGGTAGACCTGTAGGACTACCCGTGATGTTATATGATTATTGCATGCTCAGTAGTTATGTTATATGTTATGTGGGTTGGGTTGAGGTTGTACTGCTCCATGCGGTAGCCAACAAACCCTAAAGTATTCCAGATATGCGCTGAGGGCCCGATAGGCATTCCAAACTCATACTGAGGACTCAGGAGTATGCCAGATATGAGCTGAGGGCCTGGTAGGCATTCTAAACTCATACTGAGGACTCGGGAGTATGTCAGATATGAGCTGAGGGCCCGGTAGGCATTCCAGAATCATACTGAGGACTCGGGAGTATGTCGGATATGAGCTGAGGGCCCGGTAGGCATTCCAGACTCGTACTGAGGGCTCGATGGCATTCCAGATACGAGTTGAGGGCCCGGTAGCCATTCCAGACTCATACTGAGGACTCGGGAGTATGCTAGATATGAGCTGAGGGCCCGGTAGGCATTCCAGACTTATACTGAGGACTCATGAGTATGCCAGATATGAGCTGAGGGCCCGGTAGGCATTCCAGACTCATAGTGAGGACTCGGGAGCATTCCAGATACGAGCTGAGGGCTCGATAGGCATTCCAGACTCATACTGATGGCCCAGGGGTAGTCCAGCCTGTTTAGCTGTAGACCCAGTATATGCTGTTATGTTTAATTGATATTCTATGCTACTGTTGATATTGCTATGTGGACTGTATGTGTATCAGTATTTTGGGGGTAACTCACTAGGCTTTCGAGCTTACAGTTTCAGCTTATTGTTTCAGGTACATCAGAGGATCACGGCAAGGCGAAGGCGTGATCGTACAGCTCCTTCTATTATGTTTATGTTTCTGGGAAAAACTCTGATAATCAATATATTTTGAAAACAAAGTTGTAACGTTTTGATGAACTTGATATGTTTTAAAAGTTTAAATTGGTTCGAAATTTTGGATGTAACAAGTTGGTATCAGAGCCTTGGTTTGAGTGAATTGGATGAACATTCGTGTGAATCCAGTCTCAAATCAAGGTAAGATTTTCAAAAGGTTTTTTATATGGTTTTCAAAATAACTAAAAGAGGATGCGAAGTGTACGATCAGCTGGAGCCAGTAAGTAGACCCCAAAATACCATACAATTACTTGATTATGTGATATGTTAGAACAGCATGCTAGTACTAGGCTAGGTATCTTCAGGAATTGCATGGTAGAATTGCCTGATTACATGATGTCTGCTAGCCTAGGGTTTCTCTTATATGAAATTGACACCATTACTGTAATTATCTAGTGTAGGCATCACGGTTATACATAACTAAGATCTTATAGCCTGAGAATGTTTGATGTGGCCTTATGTTTTTTTCTTGTTTGATTGGGAGCTTAGGGTAGGATTGGATATTCGAAAGTCTATAGGGTCCAGCATTATGTATGGATAGCATACACTACTGCTACAGGGTTGGTGGAAGTTTTATGGATAAGTGGGTTGTGAGAGACCGAGAGGCCGGTTATGAGATATCCAACATTCCTCTAGGAGTGAGGATTGAGCGCTCGCTATGTTTACGTATACTATCAGGGTGTTGTGGTGATACTTGAGACAAATATGGGTAGGTGTGGAAGGTAGTAGGGGCCCATACTACTGAAAGCATAGGACCCATACGCGTAGCAAGGAAGTCACAACGCCTAGGGTTGGTTGGGAGTTGGTTCCCTGTTAGCATATGGGTTATTCGAGATCTTTCTGGTGTATTGCCAGAATGGTGATTACAAGGCGTTTAGAGACTGAAGCCAGGTCAGGATCGAGAGCTGTCAGTCAGGATACGTCAGTATTGTCAGAGGATTGTTAGTGAGATCATCCGGGAGGGGGTGATCGAGATGGTCCGGGAAAAAAATTGTCGGTGATGTTTGGGTCTATCAAGACCATCATGGTTGAGTATTTCGGTGAGTGCTATGCAGCCATTACAGGGACGGTCGCCGCGGCGGCTACAAAAGCTGTAATTGCGGCAGGAGGAAGGAGCTGGTCGAGCTTGCAGTACCGAGACTTGTCACTGGGACATATTTTGGTGACCAGTGGGCTGTAGTTACTTGGGATTGGCGAAATGTTCCATACTCGATGCACTCTGCAGGTTGAGCGGGAGAAGTTAGTATATTAGTTTCCTAGTTAGAGGCTTCAAGGGTCATGCTTGAGGTCGGGATTCGAGTTGCAGGGACTCTGAAAGGGGGCGATGATTATGATCAGTTAGAGTTTTGTAGTTGGAAGTAGAATGGATAATAGATGGATAAGAATTTCGTTTCCTAGGGCAAGGATTATAATCTTCCAGTTGTTCGAGCTCTGAGCATTGAGCAGGCTTGCGACCCTAGGATCAGGTTGTGTTCCAGCTCGGGTTAGTTGGTCACCAGGATTGGCGACAGTATTTCAGCGCTAGTAAGAGTGGGTGGGTCGATGTGGCATGAGTATGTTGTGAGGTTCGGTTCGACTTGGATCTCTTGTATCAGGCTGTAAGGATTGATTCTACGATCTATTGCACTTTTGGGGACTAGAGACTATGTCTTGGGAGTAGTTTGTAACCCGGTTTAAGGCAGAGGTTGCTTCGGCTACCGTAGTTCAGATATGGATGATCGAGCTGGTGAGTAATTCAGGGTGCGAAACCCTGATTGATAGTATTTCTAGAGCCGAGGGTGGGAGATTTGTCGGAGCACTTTGGGAAGAAGGGTATTATATGGGAGGTTGCGGACAGAGTCCTACGGGATAGTTATTCGACATTGTCAGGATTCAATGGTTTTTAGTAATCGTTATTAATTGGCGTATGAGAGCGCCAAGGGAAATAGCTTGTTGCTGAAGTATTAGTAGAGCATCTATCTCTGGACTTCAAGATTTGAGAGTGGGATCATTCAAGCATCAGGGATTGTCAGCTAAGTTATGTTGGGTTTCACACCAGTGGGTGGTGGTTAGTGTTCTAAGTAGGGGAGAATTGGTAATTCTCAGGTTGAGCATCAGCCGTTGAAGGTTTTGTCTGTTGCTGCTCAGATTATGTTATCCAAAATGGTCGGACAAACATTAAGTTGTGAACCCTCAGGGAGCAGGAATTCTCCGAATGGGATTCAAGAGGTGACAGTTACGAAGCTAGGATCGTGCCACCCATTCCCTTATGCAGTGTTTTCATGTTCCGAATGTCTTTGGGGTATGTTTCTCCCCAATGGTGAAATAGAATTTTGATTTGTATTAGACCCGTGTGGCGGTAACCTTCGGGATAATTGTGGAAGTCTTCTCGGGCTAGTTCTGTATTGGTAGAATCGGATTAGTCTCGATCCAGTATGGGCTTTGTGGCGAGCGAATGTGAAGTTAAGGACCCCCAATTATGTTCATGGTAGTGGTCCTTCATGTCTAACGACGGGTATTTATGATGGCATTAGAGTTGATTCCATATACGTGTGATCAGGTCTGGGTTATAGTCTGCTAGTGAATCTAAAGTTCGTCTATCATTCTATTTTGGGGTCGAGTGTGACCAAGGGTTGTAGGATTTTGCTTGGATAAGCAAATTGATCTATAGGTGGATCATGCATAGTGGGATTTCAACATGGTAGCACGGGTTGGTGTTGTAAAGGACGTTGGTTAGGTTTTCTTTTAGACAAGGTTGATAGTTTATCAGGAGCATTCCAGTCATGAGCTGAGGGTCAGGTGGGGTATACCAGACTCATGTTGTGGGCTCAGAGGCAATCCAAACCATGCTGAAGGCTTTGAGAGTGGTCCAGACAGGCTGAAGGCCCAGGTGGGCGGTCCAGACATGCTGAAGGTTCTGGGAGTGGTCCAGATAGGCTGAAGGCCTCGAAAGGTGGTCTAGTTATGCTGAAGACTCTGTATGTGTTAATGGATTAGTATGAGGAGAATGAGTGAATATGTCGCCATGCAATGGTAATCGAGATGGTGTGGCCCCAACTATTGATCATGATGATGGAGTTGGCTGGAGGCCGTGCGTGGGCCCAGTTAGTATGTGATCAGAATCGGAGTATATGGGAGTTCAAGAATAACAGTTGCTCTGCATAGATAGTGTAGAGTGGAGTTTAGCTCAGTGGCACTTGTAAGTGCGGTAAGGGTTGTTGAGTAGGTTTCCTGGAAAAGAAAGGTGTGTAGCTCCGGAAGGAGTGTGGTCCTCTGAATGGAAAGCAGTAGTGTAAATGGATGATCGAAAGTACTTCAGTTATTGATAGTAAGCACTAGGGTTGTACCAGATATATGGAAGCACTTACGGGTAGGATGCCCGTTGAGGTTGTGGCGATGTTGGATGATGCACATCCATGTTTTTAGTCTCCTTGGAAGAGGAGGAGGATAACGGTTCCAGATTGGAGATTTGGACAGAGGAAGGTGAGACAGCAGGTTAACAGACGCGAGATGTTTGGTTGATGGGCTATTGGAGCTGAAGGATGCGGTATCCTATCAGCGCATGAGGTATAGAATCAGAGGGGGAAACAGGGTACGTTCCAGGTTGCAAGTTATTAGGGTTATCTCCAATCATGGGTGAAAGAGGATGCATTAGTGTCTTAACAGAGCTCAGTGGGTGTCTGTGGTATCTAGCGTTCACAGGGCGTGAAGGTGTGTTCCTGATTTGAAGGGATGTTCATCGGGTGATATGTGACTGATATGTGGTGCGATGGAGTTGAAAGACCGATGGTTAGCTTGGAATAGTGGCAAGGATGCCATGTGCGAATAAGCCATTTCAAGAGGCATATAGAAGTAGGGTTTGTAAGAGCATGAGTTGATTGAGAAAATCGGAGTCTACAGTGCAAGGGGTTTGTCCTGAAGCGTATATTGCAGTAGGCTTCGAGGACGAAGCCTAATTTAAGTAGGGGAGAGTTGTAACACCCCAAATTCCAGAGGTGCTATTGAAGGGTTTAAATTGTAAATTAAGGAAAGGGACTCGACGAGTAGGCATGCTTACTCGCCGAGTCGGAGCGGGATTTTTCGCGGGTTTAATGGCCAACTCGCCGAGTCGGCAGCTTGTACTCGACGAGTTGGTGCTGAAGGGAGAAAACCCTAATCCCGGGGGTTGTGCCCTATATAAAGCACATTATAACCCACCCTCAGCCTCTTTTCTACCCTTTTAAGATCCAAAAGCCCTAATTTCGTTTGTGAGAAGACTTTGAAGCAAATTGGAGTGATTTGTTAAGGGATCTTGGAGATCAAGAAGCTTGGATCAAGGTCACTTGAAGAGATCCGTATTATACTTCTGTGGGAGATCATTTTGAAGGTAAGGAATCGTTATCCTTGGCCTTCTCCTTTCTAGTTCCATTTTCATGGAGTTTTAGGGTTTGGTTAGAGAAATATTTATGAGATCTTGAAGCATAAGTCAAGAAGCACGTAAAGGTGGCAACTTTATGTTGCTAATGGACCCTAGAGACCCAGATCTATTGTTTGGAGCAAAGGAGTAGCTCTGTGACTCGAGATTATGAGAATGCACGTATGGACTCGCCGAGTCTGGGAGATGACTCGACGAGTCGGGCTAGAGATCAGATATTGAGTCGCGTAGTAACTCGGCGAGTCACATGGGTGACTCGACGAGTCTTATGATGATGAGCTTGGACTGGACAAGTTGGAAGAACAACTCGGCGAGTCTATTGAAGATTTTCGTGAACTCGGCGAGTCTGTTCTTGGACTCGGCGAGTCTGCTCGCAAAACCTAACCTCTTTTAGTTAAAGCCTTAGATTAGTGATTCGGTTGGGGACTCAGTGATTTGGTCAGGATGGAACTCAGAAATTATTGGACGCGACGAGTCTTGGGGCGACTCGGTGAGCTAAGTCGTGCTATGAGAGTTTTCTGGATATGAGAACTCGGCGAGTTGACGGGTTGACTTGGCGAGTAAAGTCAATCAGGAAGGTTGACTTTGACCTTGACCTTCAGGGGTATTATGGTAATTTGGATATTTATGCCAATGATTATTGATGGATGTAGGTGTTGGAGTTTGAGGCGGTGCTTCTGGATTGTGCTCTTGTGATTCGGTTCGTCAGTTGCAAGGTGAGTTATCCTCACTATACTAAGGGGACTAAGGCACCAAGGCCAACCCATTGGATATGTTATCCTAGTAGTGTTTCATGTTGAGAATGAGTTTGTGTTGCATGTTAGTGGTTATGCCAGTTAGGTAGACCTGTAGGACTACCTGTGATGTTATATGATTATTGTATGCTTAGTAGTTATGTTATATGTTATGTGGGTTGGGTTGAGGTTATACTGCTCCATGCGCTAGCCAAAAAACCCTAGAGTATTCCAGATATGCACTGAGGGCCCAGTAGGCATTCCAGACTCATACTGAGGACTCGGGAGTATGCAAGATATGAGCTGAGGGCCCGGTAGGCATTCCAGACTCATATAGAGGACGCGAGAGTATGCCAAATATGAGCTAAGGGCCCGGTAGGCATTCCAGAATCATACTGAGGACTCGGGAGTATGCCGGATATGAGCTGAGGGCCCGGTAGGCATTCCAGACTCATATTAAGGACTCGGGAGCATTCCAAATACGAGCTGAGGGCTCGGTAGGCATTCCAGACTCGTACTGAGGGCTCGATGGCATTCCAGATACGAGTTGAGGGCCTGGTAGGCATTCCAAACTCATATTGAGGGCCCAGGGGTAGTCCAGCTTGTTAAGCTGTAGACCCAGTATATGTTGTTATGTTTTATTGATATTCTATGCTAATGTTGATATTGCTATGTGGACTGTATGTGTATCGGTATTTTGGGGGTAACTCACTAAGCTTTCAGGCTTACAGTTTTAGCTTATTGTTTCAGGTACATCAGAGGATCGCGGCAAGGTGAAGGCGTGATCGTACTGCTCCTCCTATTATGTTTATGTTTCTAGGAAAAACTCTGATAATCAATATATTTGGAAAACAAAGTTGTAACGTTTTGATGAACTTGATATGTTTTAAAAGTTTAAATTGGTTCGAAATTTTGGATGTTACAGGCTTTCTTTCTTAAATAGAAATCATAAGCAACTACCAAGTTAAAATATTTTATCAAACAAATAGAGCTGCAATTGCGAATGGTGGTAAGAAATATCAGAAGCGATAATGGGCTCGAGTTCAAAAACAAAGATTTTGAAGACTTTCTGGTTGAAAAGGGAGTAACTCACAATTTCTCTGCTCCCTATAATCCACAACATAATGGGATTTTTTAAAGGAGAAATCTTTCATTATGTGAAGCAACCCGGACCATGCTGAGCTTCGCTTCTCTTCCACTGTACTTCTGGGCGGATGCAATTGCTGTTGCATGTTACACTCAGAACCGATCCTTCCTCAACAAGCGATTTTCCATCACACCATACGAGATTTTAAATAATCGCAAGCCTAATGTGAAGTTTTTCCACGTGTTTGGTTCAAGATGTTTTGTTTTCAACTCGAAAGAGAACCAAAATAAGTTCGACGTAGAGGCTGACGAAGGGATCTTTCTTGGTTACTAGCTTACTTCAAAGGCATATAGGGTTCTGAATAAACGCTCAAAGAAGATTAAAGAAACCTACTATGTTACATTTGATGATAATTACTTGAAGAAGATTCGAACAAGCGAAAGTCCAATGGAGGAAATCTTTCAAGAATCAGGTCAAGTCTCGGTTCCCATTTCCAATCTATTTGAGGAATACATGCTACTCTTTGATGAACCAGAGAAGGCAGTTCACTTGGAAGCAAAAGTAGCAGATAATAAAATCGAAAACTTGAAGAAGATTATCGACGAAGCTGCAAAAGTCATGGAAAGCGAACCTCAAGTCGACAAGCAGACACCAAGCGTACCTAACGAATCAAGCGAAAGTCGAGCTTCAATTGACTCTCCAACAGAAAGCTCTACATTTCAGGGGAGGGGTCATCTGCACCAAAAACAACCGAATTGCCTTTCCAGGGGGAGAATCGATCACAAACCTCAACCCATGACAATCCAACTGAGCGGGAGCATTTTGATCAAAACATGGGATACGCTTCGCCATTTGAGGGGGAGGATGAAACTACAAATGACGAAGGCGATCAATCAGAACTTGAAGAAGAAATTAACGCTGAATTGGATCCTGCCTACGACCCAAATTACCCACCTCTCACAAAATGGACAAAAGATCATCCTAAAACTCAAATAATTGGCGAAATATCTGAGGGAGTTCTCACTCGCTCTCAATTAAAAGCGAAGCAAACTGCTTTATTCTCTCAAGTAGAATTTTGCATGTTTAATTCGTTCGTCTCCAAGATTGAACCGAAGACGGTAAACGCTGCTCTTGATCACTCAGATTGGGTGCAAGCTATGCAAGACGAACTCCATGAGTTTGAGCGAAATCGTGTATGGAGGCTGATTCCCATACCAAATGATGTATCTGTAGTTGGTTTAAAATGGGTTTTCAAGAACAAGTTAGATAAAGAGGGTAATGTGATTCGCAACAAAGCAAGGCTGGTGGTGAAAGGATATTTTCAGGAAGAAGGAATAGATTATGAGGAAACCTTCACTCCTATAGCAAGGTTGGAATCAGTAAGAATCTTTCTAGCATATGTTGCACATAAAAACTTCGAAGTTTTCCAAATGGATGTAAAATGTGTTTTCTTGAATGGAGAACTAGAAGAAACGGTATATGTAGAGCAACCACCTGGATTTGTGAATGAAAAGTATCCTGATCATTGCTACATTCTGGATAGAGCAGCCTACGATTTGAAGCAAGCCCTAAGAGCCTGGTATGAAACTCTAACATGCTTTCTCAAAATGTCGAAATTCAAACAAGGTTCGGTTGACCCAACCTTCTTTCGCAAGAAAGAAGGCGAACACTTAATGATAGTTCAAATTTATGTCGATGACATCATCTTCGGCTCTACGAATCCTAGCTTAACAGTTGAATTCAGGAAGTTGATGGAGACTAAGTTTGAAATGAGCGCAATGGGTCCAATTAACTTTTTCCTTGGACTAAATATTAGACAGGGACCAAAAGGCATCTTTATTAATCAGGAGGCTTACACGAAGACTTTGTTGGTGAAGTTCGGCATGACGGGAGATTCCAAAGTAAAGGTTCCAATGGATTTTGGCACGAAGTTAACACCGTCTCTGGATAAAACTGACTATTAATGTGACACTCTATCGTCAAATGATAGGGTCTCTTATGTATCTAACGACTAGTATACCAGACATAATGTTTTCTGTCTGTTATTGTGCAAGGTTTCAAGCGAATCCAAGAGAACCTCATATGGTTGTAGTGAAACATATCTCCCGGTACTTGAAGCGAACCTCGTCTCTCGGTCTCTAGTATCCTGTTAAATCTGAATTCTTTGCTCAAGCCTTCTCTGACGCTGATCTTGGTGGATGTTGTCTAGACCAAAAGAGTACAACTAGCGGGTGTCAGTTCCTTGATGGCAAACTCGTCAGCTGGCAATCAAAGAAACAAACATGTGTGTCTCTTTCCACAGCCGAATCTGAGTACATTGCTACAGCATCATGCACATCACAAGTCATATGGATACAAAGCCAACTTAGAGATTATGGCTTAAGAATGAAGAAGATTCCCCTCTATTGTGAATCTGAAAGTACGATTCGAATTTGTCACAATCTAGTGCAACATTCCAAGACTAAACATATTGCACTAAGATATCATTTTATCAAGGACCATGTTGAAGATGGTAATGTTGAAGTTCACTTCGTTCGGTCTTCAGATCAACTGGTTGACATCTTTACTAAGGCCTTACCGGAAGTAAGCTTTAATAAAATTCTACAAGGTTTGGGAATGATGGAAGCTGAGTCGGTACCGAAACCTCTTTCGTTTCACTAAAATAGGGAAAGCGAAATAGAGCGAACGCTCAGTCTATTTCGGTTCTGGAATTTTCAGGGACCGAAATGAACCGAACGCTCGGTCTATTTCGCTTCATTAATTCCAACGTTCGGTTTCGGATGTATATTTTTGTATATCTTTTCGCTTGATGTTCTTTCGTTTTTGTCTTAATCCAAAAATATATCTTTTTTTGTTTTTATTAATTTTTCAAAATTTTCAAAAATCCAAAAATATATTTTTTTTATTAATTTTTCAGAAAGTTAAAAAATCCAAAAATATTTTTTTTCTGTTTTTATTATTTTTTCAAATTTTTCAAAACTTCAAAAATATTTTCTTTATGTGTTTCGTCTCGTTTTTGTTTCTTTTCTTCCTTAGGTTTGAAGATCACAACTATTACATCATTTGGAGCTAGGGCAAGTATATCCTTTTTGATCTATGTACTAGTTAAGTGTCCCTAGAAGCATGTTGTTGTATGTCGACCGAAGCCTCCAAGACTCTGAGTGAAGCCTTAATGATTCGAACGACACCCATTGTTTCTTCCCAATCAGGCTACTACAATCACGCTAGTCATGAGCTACTGTAACGCCCGTGTTTCTGGGCTAAAAGCATTAATAATGGTGTTATAGTCTAGGTCAACCTTTGTAACTCATTTTGAAGTAATAAAGATGAATTATGTGAATATCATGGGAATTATATGCTTATTTGCTTAATTATTATGATTTAATTAATTAATAATAAAAATAAGCGTTGAAAATGAATATTAGATAAAACTGATATCTTTACATAAATTTGTAGTGGTCGAAACAAAGATTCCGGAGATATAAAGAACGTCGAAATCCAAGTTATAACGAAGAAGTTATGACCTGTCGAAGTTTCACGACGGAACCGGCACGGCACCGGAAAGCGTAAAAAGTGAATTTATGATAAAGTGCTTTTTAGCCTTAGCGATCTAAACAAAAGTCATAGTATTCGTTAAACTGAGAATTACGATCAAAAGAACGTCCAAATCTGACTTCGTATGAGAAAGTTATATTTTTCTAAATTTTAGCTTAGCAGTAGACAGCTAAAAACTCGAATTTAAGATCGAGCGATATTTAGCCGACACAACCTAAACGAGAATCGAAGGTCTAGTCAATAGTGGTACAACGATAAAAAGACAGACGAAAACGAGTGTCGGATGAAGAAGTTATGAATTTTTAACAGATTTTTCTGTCCTGGTCTGTTAAAAATAATAATATAAAAATTAAAATCGAAATTATCCGACGAAGTCTAAACGAAAGTTGTAGAGCGTAATTTTACCTACGTGTGCATATAAAGAACGTCGAACACGGAGCCTGTATGCGAAAGTTATGGATTTTAGAAGGTTTGGGTGCAATTTCCGAGAAATTCGCATGGTGCAGATCCGGCCACGTCACCCTTCTCGCGAATCCGACCCGTGTCCGATGCTGATGACGTATCCGAAGCGTGGCCAAGTCCGGATCCGACGCGTGTCACATTCTCCTCGGACTGAAGTCTCGGCCAATCAGAAGTTGTCGCGTACCCTTCGCGTGTCCGAAGCTCGCACGGGCCACGTCCGAGCCTTATGGCCTTCGCATCGTCCGACACGTGTTCGCTTCTCAGCCCTCCGAATCCGAGCCTCGTAGCCGCTATGTGGAGCCTCCTTAGCCACCAGTCTTCGATTTTGCACCCTATAAATAGGAGGGTTGCGACATCTCCCGGGTACTTTTGGAAAATTGGCATTTTTCACCCCTAAACTTATATTTTGACTATTTTGACTTCCCCCGAAGCCCCAGAATCATTTCCAACACCCAAAACACATCCCGAAGTGCCCGAAGACCCGGAAAATTTTATCTTTTCGGTTTTGAAGCTCCAACCTCGCAGAGCCCGGTTTTTCATTAAAACCCCCAGTTTTTATCAAAAACGATCATTTTAAGAAACGAAGTGCTGCCCGATTATCTTCAAATCATGTGAGTGTATAGTCACTTTCATCTTATACATAGATATGAAGTATTTTATATAAATATGTGCTATGTATATATATATATATATATATATATATATATATTGATTGTTTATTTGAGATAATTGTTGAATGAATGTTTTATACAAGTTTTAAAATGATTTAAACTGTATATATATTTTATCTACAAATATGTTGGGTATAACATGGGTAGATGAAATAGTTGGTGTGTGATAAAATGATGAGAGGCCTCGATGTTGTTGTTGTTCCAGTCATCTAGCGGAGTATGGATGACGACCACGGACTCTTCTAGACAGCCTAGTGGAATGCTAGCAGACTTGCAAACTGTGGGTGTTTGTGGGCTTGATGTTCACCGGTGTACTCCATCCCCCTCATGGTTGCCTTACGGACATATATGGATGAGGAATCCCCTTAGCAGTAAAGTCCATCCCGATGATAAAATCCTTAGACTAGGTCCCTTGTATAGGTGTTTAGGGATGTAAAGTGAGGATAACGGGAATGGGTAATCAGGGTTATTGTTGGTTTGATGAAATTAATAAATTTATTGTTGATCGATGAAAATAATAAATTTATTATTATTTGTGGAAAACCTTATATGCTCACCAGGCTCCCAAGCCTGACCCACTCAGCTTTCTGCTTTATAGGTAGTGGACCCAGAGCATAATTTGGATGATGATGAGGGATTTTTCGATTATAGGCCAGTAGTTGTAAATAACTGTTGTAGGGCTTATAATGTACTGTTTATGCTTTTGATCTGTATCGAACATGATATCCCGAGTCTTTTTAATGAAATACATTTATTCGGAAATGCTTTGATAAATCTTTATCATATTTTTATTTTGGGAACAAATTCCGCAAACACTTTTATGTAAAATGTTACTCTGATTTTCAAACAAGTATAAACAAAATCGGTCTTTTCTGGTCGTGAAATTGGGGATGTCACAGCTACCTTACTCTTCTCACATTGAGTTAAGAGTTTCCTGCTTTGTCATTCTTAAATAGCATAGGTACTTTCAGTTCCTTAACCACCTCATCACATTTCTCCATCTACTTTCGCTCCACAATCTTAACCCTTGACACTCTCAGCATTTACCACTGAGGTTTATAGTTACACAACATCTGTGTTGATGATCTTAGATATGTTCACCACGTGCTAAGTGAGACCTAAAATACAACACCTTATGTGAATTGACGGTGGACGCTAAAATGTTCAAGCTATTACTTGTTAACTCGAAGAAATCTCTTTTTATTTTTAAGTGGTATTTATGAAATTGTCTAAAACTAAGACGTTTCTTCCCATAAGATCCAGTTTCATTTTTGTTTTTGAGATTTCTCCTAATCACCCTGTCACTATATATTTTATCAAACCTACTTGTTCAACAGGCCACATTGGTCTCACAAGTACTTTGTCCTACTCTCGGTCTTATTTTAAGTATCGAAGTTTGGATGAAGATTAACCACCCATTAAAGCCTATATTTGAAATAAAAATGCCTTTCAATGTTTCTTAACAAAAATTTGATCGTATTTCAACGGGAAACCACACAGACACTTCAAGTCTCTCTTGACTTTGAAGGACGAGATTCGTGCTCGGGATCCTTCTTTTTGTAACATCCTGATTTCCCAGGTATATTATTTTATTTAATTATTTTGGATTTTGTGGAGGAACTCAGCAAGTTGGAGCCAAGACTCGCCGAGTAGGGTTGCGGATGTTCATCCGGGTTCACGTCCAGACTCGGCGAGTCCATTAGTGGACTCGGCGAGTCCATGCTGTTTAATGAAACCCTAATCCCCCAGGTTTGGAGCCTATTTAAGGGCACTTATAGCCTCCCATTGCGGCTACCAGTCCCTTGAGAGAACCCTAAGTGAGCCAAATCGTTGTGAGGGAGAAGAAGTCACTTTTGATCCTTGTACCTTTGGTTTAGCAAGAAGAAGGTGACAAGAGCAAAGAGGAGGTGTGATTCAAGCAGTTCCAGAGTTCAGAGACTTCATTTTGAGGTAATAGTTCGAACCTCCTTCAGTTTTGGTGTTGATCATTAGAGTTAGGGTTTTCAAACCCCTTTGGAGAGTGATTATGCGGAGCAAATGGTCCCTCTTCGAGTTTGTGCCTTGGATCTGGACTCAAAGAGGTCCAGAGACCTTAACCCTTGGAGCTTTATGGATCAGATTAGGTTGCCATTTTTGGGACTAAATCTCCTTTTGATGCCTTGTTGTGGTTATACAAGCATCAAGTTTCGAACTTTACGTGACATTCTTGCTTGGGGAGGCCAAATCTATGGTTTGGGGAAACATATCTGACCTCAAGAGGTCAGTAGAGTTTGTGCATCGCATGAACTCGCCGAGTTGTTCTTGAGACTCGGCGAGTAGGGTTAGGGTTTCACGTAAATTGCTCAGTGAGTAGACTTGCCGAATTGGGGATGACTCAGTGAGTCAGGAGGGGGTTAGAGGACTGGAGTTCAAGGTTGTACTCGCCGAGTTGTTCTTGAGACTCGGCGAGTTGAGTCGGGGTGGCCCCGCGATTCATGACTGGTATGACTCGTCGAGCATAGGGAGGGACTCGGCGTGTCAATCAGGACAAAGAGTTAGAGGACATGTGTGAACTCGCCGAGTCACCAGGGTGCACTCGGCGAGTAGGGTCAAAGTGTGACCATTGACTTTTGTTGACTTTTAGGGTTTGGTCATCAATGGAGTCCTTATGACAAGAAGGGGGTAAAATAGTCTTTTACCCTTCTGAGGGTGCCAATGGCAGGTTGAGTCTAGTCTCGAGAGTTATATTTATAAGAGTATTTATTTATGTGAATAGGCGGAGGCTAGGCAATATTTTCCATCGAGTCAGAGATTTACCGAGACGCCTGAGGTGAGTCTTCTCACTATACTTTACCTAGTGTGGTAATAGAGTTATGTGACAGAGTATTATAGAGTTATATGCCAGTGTATTTGCATGTTATTTATGTGTTGTGATATGTGATATGCATGATTCAGAGTTACAGAGTTGGGACTTTCGGGTCCCTAGAGTTAGGGCCAGAGGGCCCACAGAGAGTTGGGGCTGGAGGGCCCCACTGAGACACATTGACCAGAGGATCGATAGAGTTACAGCCTCGAGTGGCTATTATGTGTTAGAGTGGTATTTTGGGGAACTCACTAAGCTTATGCTTACAGTGTTACGTGTTATGTGTTTCAGGTACCAGTGACGACCGCGAGAAGGCGTCGGCTTGATTCGTACACACACATGGGATTTTATGTATTTTGATCTTGGGAGATATTTTGTGAAACAAAGACATGATACTATGACATTTTATGAAGGAATGAGTTTGTAAAAATGTGTTTAAAAATGCGAAAAATTGTTTTAATTTTTACGGTGTTACACTTTTCATGTATTCATTAACATCACTTATATCCCAAACACATATTGCTTTATTTCTTTTCTTTGGCACACTCTTACACGAAGATCTTTATGATTTTCCAAATTCTTTTTTGTGGTCCTCATAACACCTTTTCAGATTTGTGATTTCGGTTCTAAAAGAAATGGTGGCTCACTTCATTATGGGGCGAAGGTTGAAGCACTTGACAAGAACGATTGAGTCTCGGTTGCTGCTGTCTGGAATTTGAAATGTTTTCAAAGTAGAAGAGACGGTAATTGGATAAGGATTCCACATGACTCACAGGATAAGAATTTGGATAGGCGCGTGAATTTGAAACGGTTCCTAAACCTACGCCTAGTGACATATATCTAGGGAAACACAACTGTCAAATCACGCTTTTTCAGGCCCCGTTTCAGGGATTGTATCATCATCACATCCGATTCTTTCTCTCTCTTGGCAATGGTATAAAAAGGTTTCTCGCACATCCTGTACCTCTTCATCACCTCCAAATCTCTCAAAGAATACAATAGGCGATTTACACTGTTCATCTTCTTCCTCTCATCAACCATGGCAGAATCCTCTTCCGTCCAAGAACAAGCTGCTACTTCATCCCTTCTGACCATCAAATCTAATCAGAATATGATCATCGAACTGAACCCCTTTGTTTATGACTCTACATGCTTCATGTGGTCGAGTGTCTGAAGTATTCCCCATTGGTGGTTGCGCTCACTCAAGTCGAGTCTGTTCCAATGTCTCTACTATCACAGGTCTATTCCTCAGCTTCTTATGACAAACGCAAGGACCAGATCTTCTTTGAAATCTTCAATCACAAGACATCTGTCTTAAAATCTCAATTATGTTCTCTGTTAAAGCTTGCATCATATGCTTCTGTTATTTCTCCAGACTTCATCACTACTACTCAACTCTTCTCTATGTTCTATGACATGGGGTATACTGATGTTCTCACCACCGTCACTAAGTTCAAGAAGTCCTGCTTACCACCACAATGGAATGGTCTTTTCACACTTATATTTAAAGGGTTAGCTGAAAGATTCGTTGGATCAGATGGTGTCAGTAAAGGTTTCATGACCATTTTGTATGGTCTCTATCATGACATCAATCTGGACTATGGATCTCTGATATGGTCTCAGTTGGTGCAGAGTCTCAACTCATCGTCCAAACACTCAGAAATCTCATGTGGACGATTCTGGACTCTGGTGACTCACAGGGCAATCGAGCATTTCCAGGTTCCGGTCATGGCAGATGCAATGTTGTCCTCAATTGCCACATTTCACACGACAAAGATTATTGTCTCTGATCCCACCAAGTTCTCCTTTAACGGGTCAATTCCTGAAACAATGTCACGATGTGTTTCCAGTGCAAGCCGTGTTATGGTTGATTATCGAAAGTTGACTCCTTCAGGGCCACGTCAACTTACTCCAGAGATGCAGTCTGCTCTGGAAGCTATTGAGAAACCAGCCAAGAGGGGCAAGAAGCCAGAATCAAAGAAAACAGAGACCGAAGGTCCGTCATCTCCTACTGAGAAAAACAAAAAGTGTAAAGCAGACAAAGCAGTTCCTTCCTCCCCGAAAAAGAAAAAGGACAAGAAAATGGCGAGAAAAATGAAGGCATCTTTGCCTGTTAACTCAGATGAAGAAGAAGAGGTTCATGTTGAAGACTTACAGAGGGGAAATACACCTCCATGATCTCCAACTCTTGAGGTAAAACCTCCAGTTTCTGTTCCTACTCCTCCTCCTTCTCTGAAAACTACTACAACACCACTTCCTGTTGCTCCATTACCACCACCCGTTTCTTCTCAACCTACTACCACTGCTCCACTTCCACCTCCAATCTTTTCTCAAGCTACAACAACCACTACAACCGAACCTCCGGTTCCTGTCAACGTATCTGATACGGGGGCGCCTACCGAAGCAACCGAAACCCCTATCACCACCACAATCCCTATTAAAACCAAAACACTAGTTACTACTAAACCTCTTTCACCATCTCCTTTCAACAGATTCTGAACCTATTCTTGGTGGTGATAAATTTGATTTTGACTCTACTTACTATAGTCCTTACCGGCTTCCAAGTGATGATGATGATGATGCTCCGGTGACAAAGCAAAATTTAAAGAGTCTTAATGATAAGCTTGATAAATTAATTGCTTCTCCGGAAACTTATTCTGATGTGGTTTTGAAAGCTTTTCTCGACACAGCTCTTCAGCAGTACACAGCCTCAATTGACAAATCAACACAAGCTGTGGATGCATCCACATCCTCCTGCAAGAAAGAAACAAGTGAAGTGACGGATCTCATTCATAATTTGAGAATTTTCTTAGACTCCTTCAAAGGCCATGCTGATTCCAATGCAGCCAAAGTCAATGCTTCTGTTGATTCCCTCTCCAAGTCACTTCAAGAGGAGAAACCGAAATTTGACACTGTTTGTTCTGAACTCAAAGCATATTATAAGTCTCTTCTTACTTCTGTCAATACTCGCCTTGAAAAGTTTCAGGCTGAGCTAGCTACTGAGAATAAGATAATGGATGCACTAGCTCACAAAACAACATGCTTGAAGTCCAGTCTGCTCAACTTGATCAAGCAAAGAAGGAATTTGACTCACTCAAGACTGAGCGTGTTGTACTTAAAAGTTGTGTTGGTGATGTTCTCTCCATTCTGGGTACTATCGTCAATGCCCATGATCCGGTTCTCACTCTTACCATCCGGAATCACTTAACTGCAAAGCTCCTTCCAGCAATTGAAATCTTGAATCAAATGAAGGGTGTTACAGAGCCGCTTGTCAGTCCGCACCAAGGGGGAGAAAATGTTCAAGATCCTCCAATTCCACCAAAATTTGTTCTCAAATCTCAACCCAAAGAACCGAAGGTTAATGTAGCTTCGGGTTCTGGAGGAACGGAAAAACTGAAGGATATTTTAGATGAAAGTGATGAGGAATATGAAACAATTGCGGATTCCCTGAAAAGAAAGAAAAGGGATAAAGAAATCGATGATAATCTCCGGATAGCCAGACAAGAAGAAGAGAGAGAAAGAAAGCAAAAAGAAGAACAAAATGAGCTGATTTGCAAAAAGGCTCTCTTTCCCCCTTGGACTCGGGAAAGATTGCTTAAAGAAGCAATTGAGTCCCCAAGCACTCATTGATTGGAACCAGTTGCTTCATTTGAGTGTGTTAATACGAAGGATTCACAATTTGATATGCCTATTACCTGCAGGGCATTCGTTTTTCATTGTTTTGACTCAACAGTTGAGGTTCCTTCTCCTCACCCACAGGTTGATCAAGATCTTATCAATTATTATCTTGGATTTGCTCAACCTTAATACTTGACATGGAGTGCACAGAAAATAACATATGTGAAGGTATTGAAACCCTCTGCTGCTGGAAAGTTTCTCAATGTTCGGTTCAGGGTAATTCGAGGTTCAGATAACTCGGATCATATAATTTCTTTGGCTGATCTTCCAAACCTTAACCCACAGGATTGGATTTTGTTATTCAATATTTTGCTAATCAATCAAGAGCAATATGTGCCGATTCTTGATCATATTAAAAGGATGTTGGCTTCCTACATCCATGAAGTTGCTAAAATGGATCAAGAGATTGCAAATGTTTTGAGGAAGAAGCTGGCTGTGAAGCCCATTGGGAAGCCGAGTGATCTTAATAAAATGAAGATGGGCAAGATTGATCCAACACATCGTACAATCATGTTCACAAGAGGCGAAGGTGAAAATTTCCTTTTCGCTCTTGTCGACAAGCACCTGTTCTCCACAACTTGTTTGGAGCATGTTCTTGATATAACTCATAGGTGTAAACACAATAGTGTTTTGGACAAGAACTTCTCAGACATACTTCGGTGGTATATTGCTTTTCGTCAAATTCTATTGGCCATTATACTAAAGGTGTTGTGAAGAAGTCTCATGTTACTCAACCGAACTAATCTCTCGCCTCGATAGACACAAATGGGGAGATTGTTGGGTCTATTAGAGTTGCGTCATTGGGCTTAATGCTTTTGACTATTTTGTATACCCAGTTTGGGCTTGTCCAACCATGGATTATTATTAGGGTTAGCTTATATATAGTGCATGCATGTATAGCCTTAGATGAGAACGCTTTTCATTAATTACTGCATTGTAACCCTTAACACCTCTAAAGTCGAAGTTCTTAATCGAGCTCTTCTGAGGTGTTGAATATTAATCATTCGACATTTTTGCTTCATTATTTATTATCTGTTTAGAATCTATCGATCTATTAGAATATTATTCTCATCATTTAGCAACAATTCTCACAACAAATATGATTTCATAAGACAAATCCATAAATAAATAAAAAAATCATAATTTCATCATGCTCAAATCAGATTTCATGAACCTTAGAAAATAAACCCTAGAAAATAAGGTGAGGTGTTACATGGCGGGGGAAGTATACGAAAAGAAGAATGCAATAGAGGAAAGAGGGTGACGGCCTTTGGGCCGCTTCGGCACCGGAATCGGACAAGAGGAGGAAGACGGTGATGAAACGGCCTTTGAGCGGACTCCGACATCAGAATCGGACAAGAGGAGGAAGACAGTGATGAGACGGACTTTGGGTTGACTCCGACGTCGGAATCGTACAAGAGGAGGAAGACGATGATGTTTTGGTCAGGCACAACTGCTATGTACGACGATGACACTAGGAGGCGACGAGACCGATGGAGGGAGGCATCGATGGTGAGGCAGGCGTCCATGGGGAATGATGATGTTGAAGGCGTTGTTTTTTAAAGGAAAAAAACAGAATGAGCATATTTTTTTTTGTTTTCTTTAGGTTTAGAAGACTTTCGAAGACAATGATTCATGTATGTGCCAAGAAGATTTCACATAGACATTTTTAGGTCTGCACAATTCTAAAAAACAAACAATTTGTAAGAACATATGTCTGCGCGGTGCATACAAAAATGGTCACCCACATCAGCAAACAAAAAACAAACACCGCCTAGCTTCCACTTAGAACTTTCATAACAAGGGTTAATACGAATGCACTAGTAAGACTATGACTAGAATATAACAATAATATTTTATTAAAGGGATAATGACTTGGAAGGGTAACGAACTTTCGACTTTTTTCATATTTAGTCACTAAACTTTTTTTCGTTATTTATTTGCCATTGAACTATTGAAACTGTTCACATTTTACCCTTATGACCGGCTGTTACTGGTCATAAGGGTAAAATGTGAACAGTTTCAATAGTTTAGTGGCAAATAGATAACGAAAAAAAGTTTAGTGACTAAATATGAACAAAATCGAAAGTTCGTTTCCCTCTAAAAAGTTCAATAGCTAAATGTGAACAAACTTCCTATTGTATTATGTTTTAGCAAATTATATATTTTTGTTAAATTGTAGCAACATTTGTTGATGAAGAAATTTATGAAATAAAAAAAAGAAAAAACAAAACAAAACCCTGAAAATATATTTAAAAAAAACAAAAAACTGAAACCGAAATAAAAAACCAATGGTTTGACATTTTCCAAAATAAAAAATCAAAATTTTCAATCTGATTTTGGTTTTACAAAAAAATGAACCATTCTCACTGATGTGAATTATGACCATTGGTTTGGCATGCGAAATTTGTGACATCCCATGAATACGTAGTTACAACATCGTCTGAACTCGTAATTCATAGTAAGGGGTTAGAGTATCATCGCATGAATACGTAGTTACAACATCGCCTAAACTCGTAATTCATCACCTACAGGTTATGGGTCTGCTGGTGTTTCCACTGGGTTGTCTAGAATAGTCTGTGGTCGCCATCTATACTCTGGTAGATGACTACATCGCCACATTGCCGGTTAAGGTTATGGTATCTCCTTTCATCCTACATCACCTATTCATCATCATCTATGTACCTAATTATCATCACCTTTCTATCATCACCTATCTCTCATCATTTTATTTCATCACACACCAATTATTTCATCTACCAATGTTTCATCCGCAACATATTTGTAGATATAAAATAAATATACCGTTTAATCTTTTAAAACATGTATAAAATCGTTCATCCAGCATAGACAGCAAGTATTCAAATAATATGCACACATAGCACGTAATTTATATAAAATACTTCATATCTATGTGTAAGATGAAAGTAACTATATATACCATAAAAATCCCATAAATGCTTCCTAACGTCAAACCCCAAGGTTTACTCTACTAAAGCTTCATATTCTCGGCTCTCTGGACCTAGAAGGGTCCAGATTCCTAACATCAAACCCCAAGGTTTACTCTACTAAAGCTTCATATTCTCGGCTCTTTGGACCTAGAAGGGTCCAGATCTATAACACAAACTTGCAAGAGGGGTTTGAGGCATTCAAAACCCCAAAGATGAAGTGATTCAAGCCTTAACCCCAAAATGGAATCTACACAATAAGGAAGGAAAAATGTTCAATTTTGTACCTCAGAATGAAGCTCCTTGCTTGAATAACTCAGAACAATAACCTTCCTTGGTCCCTCTTGCTGGAACTCTTCTCCTTTCTTGCAAAATCACACCAAAAAGCTCAAGATAGCTCTTCCTCTCACTCTACACACTCAAGCTCGCTAGGGTTCTCACTTATGGGAAAGGTAGTCGCAATTGAAGGCCATAAGTGCCTTTAAATATGGCTCGGGCCCAAAGATTTAGGGTTTTTGCCAACAACACGGACTCCTCGAGTCGCCTCACCGACTCGTCGAGTCCATTCATTAATCCAAGTCATCAGTCACGACCTTACTCGACGAGTTGAGGCGTCAACTCGTCGAGTCTCTCTTCTTAACTTAAAAGAAAAATACTTAAATTATGATACCTGGAAATCCGGATGTTACATTTTGTTTTTTTATTTCATAGATTTCTTCATCAACAAATGTTGCTACAGTTAAACAAAAATAAATAATTTGCTAAAACATAATACAATAGGAAGTTTGTTCACATTTAGCCATTGAACTTTTTAGAGGGAAACAAATTTTCGATTTTGTTCACATTTAGTCACTAAACTTTTTTTCGTTATCTATTTGTCACTAAACTATTGAAACTGTTCATATTTTACCCTTATGACCGGTAACAGCCGATTATAAGGGTAAAATGTGAACAATTTCAATAGTTTAATGACGAATAGATAACGAAAAAAAATTTAATGACTAAATGTGAACAAAATCGAAAGTTCGTTACCCTTTCAAGTCATTGTCCCTTTATTAAACGAAAATATAAATTAATTATCTTTTAATAACATTTTTTTGGTTTATTGTAACGTTGAGAAAACCCTAACATAAATCAATAGACAGGACGCAAAGTCCACATAGTCAAGTTCCTGCAGAAACTGTTGTTCTCTATATCGCCATGGCTGATGATTCAAACGAGAACAAAACCACCATACGGATTCTATGTCGCAAACTTCTGCTGATCACAAAATCCGAATCAGGAATACAATGGCTGATTGGTTCCCCGTTTCTCCCTACGTTCACCATCGTCTC
Source organism: Lactuca sativa (assembly GCF_002870075.4). NCBI lineage: Eukaryota > Viridiplantae > Streptophyta > Magnoliopsida > Asterales > Asteraceae > Lactuca > Lactuca sativa. The sequence continues at coordinate 29,444,079 of NC_056627.2, read as the reverse complement.
AACCTTCAGATGCATCAACACCCTTACTTCCGATCCCCTGTCCCCGGATTTCTCCAAAGAATCAGGTAAAACCCTAGCTTCACCGCGAATTTGATAAATTCCAACTCTATACACGGAAATATCATTGATAGATATAATGGAACGTCAATTACTATCATAAGAATCACACATTTCTCCCTAATATCCGTAATTCAAGTTGATTTTTGTTGGAATATTCGTGTGTAGATGATATGCGGGCATTGTTACCAAGGGGATTCGAGGTAATCGGATCTTTGATTGTTAGTACCAGCAATCCAAATGTGGAAGGGTCTGCCCGGGATGCTATAAATGCCTCAGGTAAAATGAGGAAGGCCCTTTCACAGTTGGAGAATCGTAGTTTAGTTGGAGCTGTAGTGGATCCAAGCTCTGGAGACATTCGGTTTTTTGTATCGAACTCTGTAGTTGAACCGGTAACTTCCATTGTGTTTGAAGACCATCCGGAGAAGTATGTTTGGGAGAGAGGTTGTATACTGCACTGTGAACTTCCAATCAAGTTGCCAGTGTATTATTCTGTAAAGGATCCAAAAGGTACGCCATTTTCTTATGCACATTTGTTCATAGAAAAGCAACATGAAATATTCTCAAAATTTCATTCAGATGCAGAAAACATGCTAAAGCGTGCAACTGAGGCTGTTGCAGCCAAATTTAGAGACCCTAAAACAACATACGTGCTAGAAACAGTCGATGAATCCATGACTGAAGCATTACAGCCTGTAATTATTCAGAACAGGGATTATGATCTTGAGGATACCTCTCAAAAATCTAATACAAAGTCTTTATTGTGCTCACACCTTTGTTCTGAAGATAGGAAACACAAATCTCCTTCAGTGGAGGTAATTTCATATCAAATACAGTTATTTGCTTTCACATGTTTCATTGCAATAAGCTGGTTTTTTCAATTTAATTTCTTGATTTTCATCTTTGTGATAGTTTCTTTACTTAGAATGCAGATAAAATCCAAGTAAGCTTATTTCTTGCTACATCAGGACCCTCTGTAAAACCTCCTGCCCCTTCTGCTGAATATATTCCAGGTATTGATTGGATTTTTAGATAAATTCTGATTTTCTCCATCCATAATTATTTATGAAAAAAAAAAGTACATAAAATCACTTTTACATCCACCGTTTTGTCTATTTGGCAACTGAACCATTCTCTAGTAGTGATTAAACCATCATACTTTTTCGATCTTTCAGACAAATTGTTCAGAGTTATGTGTTTTTATTTTATTATTTTTTTTATATCAGTCATCAGGACAAAATACAGAGTTTATTATCTTTGCTTCATTAGTAAAGTGTAAGTTTCTTTTGGGATTTGTAGGTGAAGCCAAGCTTCTGGTTGTTGAGTATAAACTAAAAGTTATCTGTTATGCAACAAAGGATCTTCTTCTGATGGATGCAATTTCAAAATTAATTATTCCTGGGTTAGTTGACCAGTTACATACTATGAAGAACATGACCTTACCCAATCTATTATCTCAACACCCAAAGGTTAAAAATGACATTTAATTTTTTTTTTTTCATTTTTTAAAACTTTTCCTGCTCTCTTACTTATTACAAACTTGATTGCTTTATATAGCTACATCCATATCACTTCATTCCTCCAGGATTCCTGCATCCAATAACTGCCATTTATGATTCACTTTATGGCGAAACAGAAATGAAGCAAGGTAGAGAAAATATTTGCTTGATGATTAATGATTTACAGTTTCTTTTTTTTTTTTAATAAATAAAATGGAGGTGGGTTTGTTTGTATAAACTTTGACATATGGCCTTTTTCTCTTCAGTTGAAATCAGAAAATGTCTTCATATGAGGCTTGGATTACCTTTAGATCGTCCTCTTTTGAGAATTGCAAGTGCCATTGACTTTTTGACTGCAAAAGAAGGTGCAAGTGGCAACCTCTTGCGGAAAGGTATACATACATACATACATACATACATACATACATATATATATATATATATATATATATATATATATATATATATATATATATATATATCCTATGTGATAATATTCTTTTTTAAGTCAAAAAGAAACACTTAATGTGGAAAGCCTCATGTCCTTATTAAGTTTGTTAAGTTAAAAAGAAACAACATCTGAACCTTGCTAACATATTGTTGCTAAATCAGGAACTCCTCTGCTTAAGGATGTGCACATTGGGATCCCAAGTAGTGGAGGTAAGTAACCCTTTTGAAAGCTGATTAAAGTTGGGGGTAATTAGGTAATTTTACATATAATGCTATGTTGCAGTTCATGGTGGAGTTGTATCTCTGGTTCAAGGCTCTTATGAGTATTATCATTACCTTCAAGATGGCTTTGATGACTCGGTGAATAATTTAGAAGCTTTTGTCAGAAAAGAAAAAAAAAAAGAATCCCTTTTTCTAATCATTTTTTTCTAAATTAATAATACCAGGGGTGGGGTTGTGCTTATCGCTCTTTACAGACCATAGTTTCATGGTTTAAAATCCAACAATACACAGCTATTCATGTTCCTTCACACCGGTGTGTATTACTTTTATCTTTTTTTCACCAAAGTTCAAATAATTAATATTCTATTTAAGTTATTAATATAAGAAAAGCTATGTTTTCAGTGAAATACAAGAATCACTTGTGGAAATTGGAGATAAAGACGCTTCATTTATCGGGTCATGTGACTGGATTGGTGCCATTGAACTAAGCTTCGTTTTGGACAAATTACTCGGTGTAAGTTATAACCGATTTAGCCACTCCACTATTTTCTGTAGTGATTAAGTTATTATATTTTTAATTTTTAACAGGTAAGCTGCAAGGTCATAAATGTCAGATCTGGAGACGAATTACCCGAAAAATGTAGAGAACTGGCTATGCATTTTGAGACCCAAGGAACACCCATCATGATAGGTGAGTCTTTGTGTATTATAACAAACATTTCATTTATTTCTTTGTAAAAATTACAACATGGCAATGCCAGGTGGCGGGGTTCTTGCGTATACCCTTTTGGGAGTGGATTATAATGAAGCAAGTGGAGATTGTGCATTTTTGATACTTGATCCTCATTACACGGGTAGTGATGATTTAAAGAAAATAGTGAATGGTGGTTGGTGTGGATGGAAGAAAGCGGTTGACAGCAAGGGCAAACATTTCTTCTTGCACAATAAGTTCTACAATCTCTTGCTACCACAGAGGCCAAACATGGTTTGAATTATTATTGATTTGGCCATATTCCAAAAATACCCCTCTTTTTTTCTTTGATTTGTTTCTGCGGAAAAGACTTGTTTTAGTCGGTGTATATTGGGTTATATTTGTATGGGTGGTGTTGTTTGAGTAAGAAAGGCGAAAATGCCCCTCCTGAAATGAAGAATCATGAATATGTTGCATTTTTGTTTTTGTTTAATATGTATTGCAAAATGAAAAGGTTTTGATGGAAATAAAAAGAGAAATGAGAATAAGACCAATTTGGAGTTATAAAGTGGATAGATAGGCATAAGATAAAGATCAGCTCAGCATCAGATGGTGTGTCTCTATCGCTTCGTAATTGATATGACTAATAAATTAAAAACCGCCTTCTAAAATCAAGGACAGGGGACGCTGAAAGTGATATAAAGATCTCTAGTCTATGCACTTTTTGTTTTATGAGTTTCTTTCTCTTTAATTAATGTATTTATATCATGTTCCTCATATAGCCCTGTTATTAAATGCTTTAAAAAATGATACTCCATTTGCTTTTTAAACCATCCAGCTTTTAGTTGTATTTAAAAAGGAAACAAATTGTTTTTGTATTTTAAACTAGTTGTGAGACCCGTATATTATACGGGTTGATTAAAACAAAATGTTAAGTACGAACGATTAAATAGAAATTTTATTTGAATTTGAAATTGAAATAAGTGAAAATAATGAGAAAAAAAACATGCAAAAAATAAATAAATTAAAATTATGTGTTTAGTGTGTACTAAACGGGTTAATGATAACAAAATGTTAAACACAAAGATTTAAACTGTAAATTTATTTGAAATTGAATTTGAAATTTAAAATTTAAAATTTGAAATTAATAGTCATTATGGTAGGTTTAATTTATGAAAATTAAATTAATGATATATTGAAAATGAAAATTAAAGTAATGACAAGTGGAAAATAAATATATCTCAAATTATGACAAAATGACATGTGGCTAATTTTATGAGAGAAGGATATGTGGCAAAGTTATTTTCATTTATTATGGTAGATTATACCATTAGTCCCTCTTTATACTTAAATCGGTTTTTAATCTACCCTTGCTTCCAACGTGGCAACAAACTTTTAGAAGCCTTCCAACCAAGGTTCTAAATGGCTGTGAGGCGTTGCAACAAGGTCAAGCATTAAGCTTAACGAGTCATTGCGTTTTTCAAGGCGTGATGTAAGGCGACAATTTTGTATTAATTTATAATTATATTATCATATAGATATAAATTTATATTAAATATAACTACTTTTTAGAAGTGTTATATTAATAACTAACTATAAAAGTTTCCCTGCGTTGCATGGGTCAAAAGGTATTGGTTTGAGAAGTATGTTGCTTATCTATTCAATTCGTCTATTTAACATTGTTGTTTCATAAGACTGAAAAGAAGTGCATTGGAATCAAACCTATACCTGAGTTGCTTTTTACCTACAATTTCTTTAAAAAACCTCAAACAATGCTAAAATTAGTTTAAATATAAAATGCAAGAAAGAGAAAATAGTTAAATTGATTTGTTTATCGTAACAACTTATCAAAAATAAATAAATAAATGGTAAAATACGCAAATAGCTTCAAACATTTTTTTATAAGCAAGGATGTAGTTGCTTTTATTTTTTTTGGAGTTTTTCCATTGAAAGTGTTTTTCCTCTTTCATAATTATGTCGGAAACAATACAACCCAAACCGATAAATTAAGAAGAAACACAAAAACCTTAAAGAGAAAAAGCCAACACGCATAAATAGTTAGGCATACATATAACTTCTATTTATAATCATATTAATTCTTTGTTCCTTAGGGAACAGTTTTTTTAATTGATTGGTTGCAATTTCTTTTTTATTTTTCTTTTTTTTTCTGCATTTTGTATTTTTAATTTTTAATTTTTTTTAGTCGGTCCACTGCTTCTTTTTTACTTCCCGATACTTCTTCAGCTCTTTGTTCTCTTTGACTCTCTTCTCCCACCGCTCATTACTCTGGCTTCTGGAACCTTTTTCTACCGCCTCATTACTACTGCTTTCAATTTCATCTCTCAAACCTATCCATCTTCCACCGCTTATTGAACCGTTCAACTTAGATCGATCATCGCTTCCACCTACCGCCTTGGTAAGAGTTGCCGTCGAAATCTTCTGCCATCGCCATAGCTCTCCACTTTGTGTCCACAAAAACCCTTATGCACACCTCAAATAGGTGAGTTCCATTTATTTGTTCCACTTCATTTCCCATCCTTTCTTACCTTCTCACCGCCTGCTTATCGTTATCTAACTCCACCACCATCACTGCCGACATCATCGCATTCCATTAGCAACAGCCGGAAAGGTAACCTTTCAACCCTTACAGATTCATATTTGGATTAAGTTTTTTATTGTTCATATTTGGATTAGTATCTGAAACACCGAAAATTTCAAAACAAATTTTCATTTAAAAATAAACGTTTAATTCTTAAAAACACTTTGCTTAAAATCTCATTCATAATCGAATTACAAAACATAACTCCATTTTCACTTACATAATAAACCAGGATCCTCAAAACATGACTCTTTCTCTGGTGTGTACAATCGAGCCGGTGCCGTCCCGTGATCCTGAGAGAAACCTAAAACACATAACACAAAACACTGTAAGCACGAAGCTTAGTGAGTTCCCCAAAATACCACTCTAACACATATTAGCCACTCGATGCTATAACTCTGTTGACCCTCCGGTCAGTGTGTCTCAGTGGGACCCTCCAGTCCCAGCTCTATGTGGGCCCTCTGGCCCTAACTCTATGGACCCAAGGGTCCTAACTCTGAATCATGCATAGCACATATCACAATAAATCTCAACATATAAATAGCATACAAATATACTGGCACATAATACGAAAAACACCACATATAGCACATATTAGCCACTCGAGGCTATAACTCTATGGGCCCTTGGGCCCTAACTCTGCGGACCCTCTGGTCCTAGCTCTTTGGACCATCTGGTCCCATCTCTGATATACACACATCATAAATCACATAGAAATAATGCGGTGTCACACGTCACATACAATAACTCTGTCACATAACTCTGTTACCACTCTAGGTAAAGTATAGTGAGAAGACTCACCTCGCGTATCTCGATAACTCGTAAATCCCGGAAATCACTCGCGCTCGATCCCCCCGAGCTATAATCCTCCTATAACACAATATATCTCTAATTAACACTTTCACAACTAAGGTTGACTACTCCTATCAAGTCAACACCGGTTAACTCTGGTCAACGGTCAACTTTGACCGGACTCGGCAAGTGCACTAGAGCGACTCGGCGAGTCTATACGTGTTCACTGACTCCCTAGGATCCTCAAGAACAACTCGGCGAGTTCCAGCTTGACTCAGTCCACCCGTCACCCTCTCTGACTCTCCCTGACTCACTGAGTCAACCCCTTAACTCGGCAAGACCACTCGCTGAGTGGTTATGGACAATCTTCATGCTACTCGCCAAGTCTGTTCTTCGGACTCGGCGAGTCTATGCCATGCATAAACTCAAACTCACTCCTGAGGTCAGATCCGTTCCAATAACTCATAGATCCAGTCCTCCCAAGCACATACATCACGTAAAGTTACTATCTTGGTGCTCATGCAAAGGTTCAAAGGCCTTATTTGATGATATGGTCTCTAGAATGCTATTCTAAGCTCATGGCCTCCATTAACACTCATAAAGCTTGAGGGAAAAGAGTCTCTGGACCTCTTTGGGTCCAGATCTAAAGCACCAACACAAGAAGAGGCCAATTACTCCATGAATCATTCCACAAGGAAACCCTAACTCTAAGATTTACACCAAGGACTGAGAAAGGAACGAATGGTTACCTCAAATGAAGTCTCTGAGCTCAGAAATCACTGGATTAGCACCTTCTTTGGTCTCCTCTTGCCTTGATCCTCTTCTATATGCAAAAACACCCACAAATAGCCAAGGATCTTCCTCTTCTCTCTCACAAGACGCTCAAAGACTCTTTAGGGTTCTCTCTGGGGTTGGTGGCCGCAAATGACGACCATAAGCCCCTTTAAATAGGTCTCATACCCTGGAAATTAGGGTTTCATTAAACACCGTGGACTCGCCGAGTCCACCTTGTGGACTCGCCGAGTCCGGACGCGAACCCGAGCCCAAACCGCAATCATACTCGACGAGTTTGAGCTCCAACTCGCCGAGTCTCCTTACAAATCACCAAAATTATAAGAATAAAATATTACCTGAGAATTCAGGCTGTTACAGTGTCAATTTTAATTTCAGTCACACTTTACTATTGGGTTCAAGAATAATTTAATCAGCCAGGTACTACTTCCTTTTTTTGTGTTTGGTTTTTCAATGCAACACCTCATCTTCACTCTCTCCCACCACCCCTCTCAATTTTACGGCTTTTGGTTCTTCTGTATAGGCTCAAAGGTGATGATCAGGTGGCCGGAAGTGCTGGTCATGGGGCTGGAGATGGACCCAAATGGAAACACAGGTGTTGATTCCATCGTGTATACCTATATGACATTGTTTTTTTTCTGTTTTAATGATTTTTAAAGCTTCAAGGTAAAACTATGTTCTTATTGTGTTCATAAACCAAACAATACATGCTTTAAACAAATTACACTGATGATCTATGTTTCTTCATTAAGGTATACTTGATTCAACCAATAGTCCTTTGTGTTTTCCTTTCTTTGGTTCCATTCATTATAAATATGTTCTATCATCTATGCGTTCATGTCTTTATTAAGGTATACTTGATTCAACCAATAGTTTTGACCGTTGACTTTGTTGACTTTTAAGGATTGGTCAACAATGGGGTCTTTGAGTCAATAGAGGGGTAAAATGGTCTTTTACCCATAGGAGGATGCTAAGAGAGGGTTGGGTCTAGTCTCGAGAGTTATATTTATGAGCGTATCTTACTTTATGTGATTAGGCGGAGGCTAGACTATACTGCTACCGAGTCAGGGATTTCCCGAGACATCTGAGGTGAGTCTTCTCACTATACTTTATCTTGAGTGGTAATTAGAGTTATGTGACAGAGTTATTGTATGATATTTATGTGATGTGTTGCACTGCATTATTTCTATGTGATTTATGCCTTGTGTATATCAGAGTATATCAGAGTTAGAACCGGAAGGTTCACAGAGCTAGGACCAGAGGGTCCACAGAGTTAGGGCCCAAGGGCCTACAGAGTTATAGCCTCGAGTGGCTAGTATGTGTTATGTGTGGTATTTTGGGGAACTCACTAAGCTTTATGCTTACAGTGTTATGTGTTATGTGTTTCAGGTGCCAGTGATGATCGTGGGAAGGTGCCAGCATGATCTGTACACACACCCGCGGAGTTTATTATGATTTGATCTTGGGAAATGTTTTGTGAACAATGATATGATACAATGAGATTTTATTAATGAATGTGTTCGGAAATGTGTTTTAAAATGCGAAAAATTGTCTTAAATTTTACGGTGTTACACTTCTTCACAAAAACCACTTTCCAAGCTTCTTTACACACAAAATGAATAGTATTCAAGATTAGGGTTTTCCGAGCTCAAGAGGGACGGGGAGGCCGAGGGAGGCTAATGACCCTTTAAATAGGGTGTAAAACCCTGGAAATTAGGGTTTTATTTTCCAATTCCTACTCGTCGAGTTGGGGTCCTCCAAATCGTCGAGTAGACCTCTTAAATGCACGCGGTCTAAATCGTTTCTACACGACGATTTGGGGCATCCGACTTGTCGAGTAGGTCTAAGAACATGGCTATAAACTTTAAACTTTATACCTGGGAGTCGGGATGTTACAAAGTGATTAACCATTCTTTCGTTTTACAAGATATCGTATGGACACGAGATATGTATACAAATCAATATATATTCTAAGATTTTGTTTCCCGATTTCCAATTTTTGATGACTTTATTAGACTACGAATTGAACACATCAATTAGTTTAGGTCGGGCCGAACACTATAATGTTAACATCAAATCACTGAGAGGCCCAAACGTAGCACATTTCCTTTATAAGAAAAAGGAATAAATAAACTTTGAGTATATAATTATAACCTCTACTCCTCTTGCTATATATGGACCTATATTTTATAACAGCCAGTTACAGATGTGTTAATGTAATACCAACACACAACAGAGTTGTAAACACATTTCATTCATAATTAGCTTAATTTTTGTTGGTTCTAAACAACTGAAACTATTTGATATGTGATAAGGGTTTGCGGGCAAATAATGGTCCATGTGTACTTTCAGGCATGGTAAATGATTAGGCATTCCCAAAAAATAAGTTTAGTTTATTTGGAGTTAGAAAAATAAAATACAATATTATTTTTATTAGATTATTTGGGGGATCATTATCATAATTATCATATTGATTTCATTAGAACTCGATATACCTTCATAGTTTTCTATTGGTTGCCCTTAAAGATGTCAAAACTATATTAAACAAAATCAACTAATATGTTAGCAATCGAGGCAACAACATGGTAGTAATCAATATGTTTGATATCCAATATATATGTCTGACGCCATATACTACACAATGACGTTGATTTGCTCCCATGAACCTCCACTACAAAAAAAAAAAAAAAAAAAAAAAAAAAAAAAAATTTGGTTACATGAGCCCATTTTAAATAACAAAACATTATTGAGATATAGATTAATGGTAAAAACCCTTCAAATTGCAATCTGACATATATATAGAATGTAGAAAACGTCAATTTGATATATATATATATATATATATATATATATATATATATATATATATATATATATATATATATATATATATATATATATATATATATATATATATATATATATATATATATATATATATATATATATTAGATTTCGTATCATCTCAACAGTTTTATAACGTCATACGGAATCTATCATTTCGAAATTAATGATTATTTTGTAATTCAATTAAAAGTTAGTCATTTCACAATATTTTTCATTTCTAATATCACATGATTTAATATTGAATTCCATATATTTTTAGAATTAACTTTATCTATAATATAAACTAGAAAAGGAATCATTGCTTTGCATGGGGGCAAAAGATAGTTACAAGTTTATAAATTTATAATCAATTAAGTTATTGGCTCTGAGCAACGGTATCCCATTATATTACATGTTATAACATGAAGTGGGGATGGTGTTTTCAACGTTATTATATGTTATAATATGGTGTTAAAATGAAAGAGATAAAAAAATGATTTGATTCGGTGTTATCTTCTCTTTTCGTTACCACATCCTAATAACAAAACATCTAAAGTTTCATATCATTTTCCGTTTAAAGATTTTAGTTAACACATATATTGAAAAGGAAGTGATTCGTATACAACAACTTTTTGTCATACATAATAATTTATGCATTATAAAGCTGTACAGTATAACATTTTAAAACATCAATTATTATGAAACGAGAAAAATTGTTATGTACAAATTATCTCTTATCTTAACTTATGTATAAACAGAGATCAACTAAATATCCGCTCTTCACATGTAATAATTTGATCTAGAAAATATACAAAATAAACCCTTCCTGTCGTTCACAAAGCCCTAAATACGAGGGCATGGCTGTCTTTTCACCGGAAAACGAAAACCCTAGATTGGTTGAATCTGAACTAAAGAAGGGCAAATGCGCAGACCAATGAGGGTGTACGGTACAACTCACATTAGCGCAAAATCGCCACGTGTAACATCGCTAATAGACGGTGACGTGTCCACGTAACCGTATCCTCCCTATAAAAAAACCTAGTCTCCGTTCTCATCCATTTCTAATTCGTTATCTTTTCTCTCTCATAATACGCACAGTGTATGTGTGAGACTCTGTGTTTATTACTCACAATTAACACTGATCTAGGGTTTCATATTACGAATCACCATTTCCTGTCTGCAAATCGACCTGGAACTGATTTTATTACTGTTTATTGAATAATCATCGATTTAGTTTCTCCTGTCTTGGCTCGAGATCCGGGCCAAGAGCAGTGGAACAAGAGAAATCTGTGCGAGAGGTCTATCGCATTTGCTGTGGAATCGAATCTATCTTCTCTGTAAGTGAAGAGAGTCAGTTGATGGATCTATTTTGTAATCAATCGATTTGATTTGATAACGTTTATTGTTTCAGTTGCGTGATTGCTGGTTGATACTTAGATTGGGAATTTTTTGTAGGATTTGTGATTGGGAATGGCGTCGCCACGTGAGGGGTTTTTGACTGATGAACAGAGGGAAGTGTTGAAAACAGCAACTCAGAACACAGAGATTTTGTCATCGTCGCCGAAATCGCCGTCGTGGTTGATGTCTGAACATCAGATTAAAGCTCCGGCTGGGGAAAGGGCGCCAAACGTTGGGATTGCTGTCAGACATGTGCGTCGCTCGCATTCGGGAAAGTTCGTTAGGGTTAAGAAAGGTGCGTGTTATATTTTGTTTCCAGTTGGAGTAATTTTTTTAGGATTGCTATTTTGCCTAACTATAAAGTTAATATTGATGGTCGATTGCATCGTTAGGAAGTGTCACTATTTCGCTTTAACTCCTATGGCATGTCTCGTCTTTTTGAGTAGATAACTCATATAGTTGCAACATTAGGCGCTGCACTGTGAATTATTTTTTTTACCATATCCGCATCCTTTGTCGATGTACTATCATGTTTTGGTTTTCCGCATAGAGCTTGTGATAAAATTGATTTTTCCTCTGTAAATTTGTCCAAGAAGATCTGCAATAGGTAGGTAGATGTTTGTTTTAAATTTAAGATCTGAGTGGTAAAACCAGAAGATGATAATAAGCGATAATAATATTTGGATGAGTGAAATAGGCAGTTACTTGTTTCCATTTGTTACAATGGTGCCTTGAAAATTTGTACCCAAACATGATATGATTCAGCTTCATGTATATTTTGTGTATTTGTTTCAAGGCTACAGTTCAACTTTTGTATACTTTCATATTGAGCAAATCTTGGTGTCCTGTTTCTAGTATCGAATCATGATTTATAAATTATAGCCAATTCTTGTTTGTCAAATTGTCCTCCTTTCTGTTTCTTTCCGTTGTTGTAGTTGTATATGTTTGTATTCTCTTTTCCTGATCAACTCTACAAACAGATGGTGGTGGTGGCAAGGGTACATGGGGGAAACTACTTGACACTGATGGTGATGCTCATATCGATCGCAACGACCCTAATTACGATAGTGGCGAGGTAGCTAATTATGAGCATATTACTATGATTTTTCAATCCTTTTCTGGTTCTTGTAACACATTCATATTCTTAGCTTTTCATTCATTGTAGGAGCCATACCAACTTGTTGGATCATCTGTCACTGATCCTTTAGATGAATACAAGAAGAAGGTAGCATCCATCATTAATGAATACTTCACCACTGGTGATGTGGATCTAGCAGCTTCTGAACTCAGGGAACTCGGGTCATCTGAATACCATTCTTACTTCATCAAACGACTCGTATCCATGGCCATGGACAGACACGACAAAGAGAAAGAAATGACTTCTGTTCTTCTTTCGGCTCTTTATTCAGACGTCATCAGCTCCACACAAATCAAGCAAGGTTTTTTTATGCTTCTTGAATCTGCTGATGACCTGGCAGTCGACATACTCGATGCAGTTGAAATCCTTGCTTTATTCATCGCCCGTGCTGTAGTCGACGACATCCTCCCTCCAGCATTTGTCACAAGGGCAAAAAAGTCATTACCCGAGTCGTCAAAAGGATTTCAAGTTCTTCAAACAGCTGAAAAGAGCTACCTCTCGGCCCCACATCATGCTGAGTTGGTAGAACGTAGGTGGGGTGGTAGCACTCATGTAACTGTTGAAGAAGTCAAGAAAAGAATTTCTGATCTTTTAAAAGAATACGCAGAAAATGGCGACACTTCTGAAGCATGTAGGTGCATTCGACAGCTGGGTGTCGCGTTCTTTCATCATGAAGTTGTGAAACGTGCGTTGGTTTTAGCCATGGAGATGCGCGCAGCAGATCAGCTCATTTTGAAGCTGTTAAAGGAGGCATCGGAGGAGGGCCTGATAAGTTCCAGTCAAATGGTCAAAGGTTTCGCGCGTTTACGTGAGAGCCTCGATGACCTGGCGCTCGACATCCCGTCTGCAAAATCGTTGTTTGACTCACTGGTTGACCGAGCGGTTGCCGACAGCTGGCTCGATGCATCGTTTGTGAACTCGGGTGACGTGGCGATGACGGAGCGTGATGACATTGTGAAACTGAGACGTTACAAAGAAGAAATCGTTACGATAATACATGAGTATTTTCTCTCAGACGACATTCCGGAACTTATCAGGAGTCTTGAGGATTTGGGTTTACCCGAATATAATCCGGTCTTTTTGAAGAAGTTGATAACTTTAGCTATGGATAGGAAGAATCGCGAGAAGGAAATGGCTTCTGTTTTGCTTTCAGCTCTTCACATAGAAATCTTTTCAACTCAAGATATAGTTGACGGTTTCGTCCTTCTGCTGGAATCCGCTGAAGACACGGCTCTAGACATCCTGGATGCTTCTAACGAGCTGGCGCTGTTTCTCGCGCGAGCTGTCATTGATGATGTGTTGGCCCCACTGAACCTGGAGGAGATAGGTGCCAGGTTGGCACCGAATGGGAGCGGGAGTGAAACGGTTCACGTGGCGCAGTCGTTGATAGGGGCGCGGCATGCTGGGGAGCGGTTGCTGAGGTGTTGGGGAGGAGGGACGGGGTGGGCGGTGGAGGATGCAAAGGACAAGATTGTAAAATTGCTGGAGGAGTACGAGAGTGGGGGTGTTGTTGGGGAGGCGTGTCAGTGTATTCGTGACCTTGGGATGCCGTTTTTTAACCATGAGGTGGTGAAGAAGGCTTTGGTGATGGCGATGGAGAAGAAGAATGACAGGATGTTGGATTTGTTGCAGGAGTGTTATAGTGAAGGGCTGATTACTACTAACCAGATGACCAAAGGGTTTGGGAGGATGAAAGATGGGTTGGATGATCTGGCGCTTGATATTCCCAATGCTGATGCCAAGTTCAAGGCCTACTATGAGCATGCTTTGGTTAGGGGATGGCTGATTCCCGTGCTTAGTGCTGCTAATGGCGATGATGCTGTTGCTTGAGAAGATTTATGTGGATGATGAGTTGTACGTTTACACACACAGCACGATGTGACATGTTTTCATTATTTTTGTTGGGAGTGTGATGTATAAAAAATGGTTGTTTTTCGAAAACCTTAGTTAGCTCTCAGACTACTGGATCTTTGCATATCTCTTCTTGATACGATGATGAATGAACCTACTACTGTTTTAGCATGGGGTTGGGGATATACATATATTTGTATCTTTGTCTTTCCATTTTCAGATTATAGCTCGCATCTCATCTTGCTTTTGCTTCTATGGAAATTTGGTTTTGTGAATTTTAATTCTCAAAGTCTTGTTTTGACAAAGATAAGATGAATACATTTTATTCCTTTTGTAAATACAAGAATTGTCAATTGGTTGTGCGATGGGTGGGGTGGCATATCCTTCTTAGACGTACTGTTTTTGAAGAAGGGTTGTGCAGAATTCAAAATCAAATCTTTCTTCTGGTGGGTCTCCGATACAATCAAAAACCGCATCTGCATTTGCAAAGTCCTCATCTGCTGTATAACTGTGCAACAATAAAAAAAAATATATTTTTTAGAACCTTACTACATATATATAGAGAGAGAGTCCGACTAGTGGAAAAGAGAAAACATATTACCCACTCTTGGTGACAATACATGTCATTCCAGCAGCTTTTGCAGCTGCAAGGCCTATTCCACTGTCTTCTACAACCACACATCTGCAAAGTGCAAACACCAACAAAAAAAATCACTCATATTTTCCAACACATTTTATTTACTTTAGTGCCATTGGTCATTGCTACTCTTTTCTTCTATTATCTAATTTGTCGTTAAATGTCTACAATACCCTTTAATGTATTACATGAAAATACCATACCTTGATGGTTCAACTCCTAGAGTGGTGGCTGCTAAGTTGTAGATCGCCTGCGGAAAAGTATCAAGTATAATCCTTGTGAACAAGTAAAAATTTGAGGTAATTTTGTAGCAAATGAATATGACAAATGAGGAGGAGAATTCTACCGGATCGGGTTTTTTACGAGGAACCACATCTCCAGCAAAAATTTGGATCTTTGCAGCTCGCTCAGGCCCCAAAAGAAACGAAACAATAGCGGACACCTGGAGTCTCATTCAAAACACTATCTTTTACAAATAAACCAATAAAGAATTTGATGACACACATATATGATTATATATGAGTGACATACCGCCTTTTCATTAGAAGTGCTGCAAACAGCAACTTTGACATCTTTGGCAAAAGCCTGATCAATCAACCTGTTACCGGTAGTTTGTAGTTTAATTAGAATTTAGAAAACATACCAGCAACCGAATGAATTGTTTAAAACAAAAGCTGCTTACTTTGCGACTCCAGGACGAAGTGGCAACAACTTCTTCTCGATAAGGACCATAAACAGCTCGGTTTTTCGTTTGTGAAGTGACGCTATAAACTCTTTCCTTTCTTGTTCCCCTTTTGGCGCCTTCTCTGGCCATGCCGTTTGGTTGAAGTATGCAGTCATTCTTTCATTACATTGCAGAAAGATGTTAATATCATTAATCTCATATTGGACAAGGAGGGTAATTACGTCTTTTTGACTAGAATAGAGAGTGAATTCCTGTCCCACCTTTTTAAATTAACCAGACAAAATTGCAACTTTTGTCTTATGGACCGAAAGACTGAAGTTACTTCTTGTCCAATACTTGTAACAAATGCGGGATTTAGGGAGTGAAAACATGGTGTTACCTTTCTTTTCCACCACCGATTTTAAGCAATTCACCATACAAATCTACATCCCATGTTACACCCAATTCTTTCTGTGAAATAAAATTAAACATCTAGTCAAATTCTTCAACAATACTTCCTGTGTAAAAAAAAAATAATAATCACATTTTGACTTTTACAAGTCAAAAGCAGACTGATTCACAGCCTAAATCCGGATTGAATTATTGAGAAAGTGCTGCTGAAAGTGTATTATATATCGTATGCCACAAACAGAACAATTTTCGACCAAATTCATGTGGATACTATACTCGCACTTTCAACCAGATTCTCACCGATTTCGAATCAAAAAAGAAAGAAGTTAACCCCAAAAGTCAAAATGTATCCGAGTAATGTAATTATGAGACAGAATCATACATACTTCCGCGAATGTGTCGTTGAAGGAGACGCGATGGCCGTCCTTCTCGGTATCAACGAGCACGCCGTCGCAATCAAAGAGGAGAGCTGAAGGAAGAACAGGTGAATCAACTGCCGAACATCTGAAACTACTCCCTCTCGATCTTCTACTACAATTGCGAACCAATGGATTCCAAAATTTCGATGTTGAAGATCGAACCGACACTTCTTTGCCGATTACAGAAGAAGGTTGCATTGAGGGTCTGACTTGATGGGTGCTGCCATGGCGGGAGGATGTCTTGTTGGTGCTGAAATTGTCGGAGCAAAGAATAGAAGAAGCAGGAACGATGATTGATGCCATTTGGGGTTGGATGGTTGGTCTAATTTTAGTTGAATTTCATGTTTGTTTTTGATGAACTTGTGATTGGGAAATGGGATTGGGTTTGTGGAGGGAGAGGAAGGTATGTGCTTAAAACTTTATCTTCCATGTCCATTGGATTTGCATAGCCACCACATACACCGTCCATGAGAGTTGGTTGCAAAATGAGACAAAAGCACTTCCAACCTTCAAAATTATTCATTAACATTTTCATTAATTTTAAAAATATCATGTTTATATATCAATTATCTTGTGTATATATATGTCTTAGAATTGTATAAAAGTAGTGTCTTATCAACCTACTCATTTTTATTCGTATAAGAAAAAGTTGTTTGGCTTAAATTCATTTTGACTTAAAGTTAATATATATATATATATATATATATATATATATATATATATATATATATATATATATATATATATATATATATATATATATATATATATATATATATATATATATATATATATATATATATATATATATATATTCGTATAAGAAAAAGTTGTTTGGCTTAAATTCATTTCGACTTAAAGTGTATGTATATATATATATATATATATATATATATATATATATATATATATATATATATATATATATATATATATATATATATATATATATATATATATATATATATATATATATATTACATTGAGAGTAAATTACACGAATGGTCCCTATGATTTGGGCAATTTGCATTCTTGGTCCCTAACTTATTTTTTTAACTCGGAAGGTCCCTACTGTTTGTTTTTGTTATGCGCTTGGTCCCTACTATTTGTTTTTGTTACGCGTTTGGTCCCTGTCTTACCTAAAAAGACTATTATTTAAATAGGAAAAAATGGTGAGATAGGTAAGATAAAGTGAGAGGGGTGAGGTTGGGGTGTGTTTATTTAAATAGATTAAAAAATCAAGGGAAAAATAGTGTTTTTAGGTAAGATAGGAACCAAGCGCGTAACAAAAATAAATAATAGGGACCTTCCGAGTTAAAAAAATAAGTTAGGAACCAAACATACAAATTACCGTAAACCATAAGGACCAATCGTGTAATTTACTCTTACTTTGATTACTTTATATATTTAATTATTCTTTTAAGGAAGGGATTTTCTAATATGTGCCTAAAGACACATATAAGAAATATTAATTAAACACAATTATTACCATAATTAAATATTAAACACATTATTTATAAGAAATATTATCATAATTAAATATAAAATTCATTAATAATTTTTATAATTAATGCATTTCACATTTAATTATGGTAATAATTATGATTAATTAATACTTCTTATATGTGCCCTTAGGGCGCATATTAGAAAATCCCTTTAAGGAAAATCCTTATTTCACAATATTATTATGTTCGCCAAATCACACTTCTAGACAACTTAGTTACATGTTGGAAATCATTAAACACACTCAATTTTACGTGTACGTTGACCGTTTATAGAGTAATTCAAACTCGAATTAACCTTGTTCAATACGGAAATTGAGCTCGAGCTTAATAGGGATCAATTTGAATTCTTAGTTAACATGTATAGTTCTCTATAATATGTAAGTGTTAGTACATAAGTAATTATCACCGTAGATCCATCAAGTACAATATTACAAGAATTAGACCAAATATAAAAACTCACAAAAATCTATATTTGTCGAAAATTATAGTTAGTAGTTCTTAACGAAAGGCCTAATATATTTTAGGTTGATCACCAACAATCTACCACTTCCCACTGATGCAAAGGACAAAGGACACTGAAAAACCAATTAAATTGCAAACTCAAGTTTTTTTTTTCTTTTATTATTATTATTATTATTTAAAGGAGATTGAAAAAGCTGATTTTATCGAACTTTTAATATATGTAACTATTTTTTTCAACAAAAAAATTATATGTATTTTTCACAGACAAACAGTTAGAAATTACAGTTAGAAAACGAAAAAAATTACTTAAAAACGCAAATTTTGAAACTAATCATAGTCAACGATGTCATAAATTTTAGTTAAAATATAAAAAACGTAAAAGTAATCACATATAAATCCAGAGAAAATTAAAGATGGACTTATATAATATGCTATTTCGTGCAACAAATCTAAAACATTTATCTGTTTGATTTTATATAATTTTTTATGTGGGCCAAATCTGAAGGATAAAATCTAAGCCCATAACAAAATAGTAGCGCAATAAATGAAGCTGTCACAGCAATTAATGGTATTACTAACAGCGGAGAGTGGATAACCGATGTTAGTAATTTCATCCGTCCGATTTTTTCAACTTCAAATCTTGGCCGCATGAACTCACTAATTACAGCTTCTTGATTCCTCCTGTTTCACGCATCTATCCAAGCACGACTCCACTCTCTCAATAACTGCAAATCGGTTTTATTGTTCGATCTATATCAGAGATCGATTTCAATGTAAATGTGTTTCCATCAACTGCTTCATGGAATTGATTCGATCAATGGAGGTTTTCCTTGTGGTTTCTATTGTGATGTTTGTAGCAAACAATTCTTGTTTTTTCCTTGAACTCAAGAATATACTGGGTACAACCTTTATCGATTTCCCTAACATCCAATTAAGTATCGATTCCTATTTTCTTCTTATTGTTGCATTCTTTTTTCTTTTCCTGAATAAAGGGTTATGATCAATTTCTCCTTCATCTGATTGATACGTTCCTTCATCAATTTCTTCTTATAGACAACCTCACTCTCTCTTTCGTTCATTCTTGTACTTTATGAACCGATTTCAGCTATGCACCAGTCACCACCAAATATGAACCTCTTTCAGGTACTCCTACTAACAATTATTTACTATTAGATGTTACCTTGAGTCATAAGGTCTCATGAAGAACTTTGATTACTAGTCTTTTCAGATATGAGAGCTTGTGCTTCAGGATTTTGTAGATGTTTGGGACATGTCAAGTACTTTAGAGGTAGAATCATGAATTAAGAACTAATAGTTGCTTTGACATGAATACTTTGGTAATACTTGTATTTTCTTCACTGGAGATATGTAAAATTTGTCTTCAACTCTGATACGCCCTTCAATGACTAAGGTGAAGTTGAATCATTGTATTAAGACAGTTTTTACAAGGAAATGCATGTAAATTCATTGTCATATGAACTTGCAGGTACAATGTGAAGCGAATGTTATTTTCTTGACAGTAAGGATATCTTCTCCAACATTAACCCACTTAGAGGCAAGTGTGTATATGGTCATGTTTGTTATTTTCTCCATTAAGTGGTTTTTGGATACAGTGTTTTCTAAATAATACTGTAATATTGAAAAAAAATTGGAATAATTTCAAGTGTTAAAAGTATTATTTCTGACTTAAAGTTTCTTCTAGCTGCAACATTTGTGCTATACAACAGTTTCTCCAGATAGACATCACATGATATCCATATAGATTTTGGGCTAAGCAAAAGAAAATAGTGACACACTTCATTTATTTGCTATTATAGAATGCTAATTACATGTGTGTCTATTACAATTCCCCCAGTTAGATCTTATAAAAAGATTAGTTTGTTGTTACTTAACTGATTGTTTACTACAATTTCATGTCAACTGTTTCTTTTTAGGTTTTCTTTTTATATAAGTTTTTGATTGGTTGAAGGAGAAATTTGCAGATGCTATGGGAGAGATGATGTAAAAGTGATAGTTTTGATAGGCAACTCTTGAGTTTTTTTAATCCTTTTCATTAAATTGCATTGTTTCTACCCTTTTTCTCATTCACAAAATCTTTTTAGTCTCTTGGTGTCACTGCCCAATGGCTTATAAAGCTGTCGATTCAGTCTCTTAAGGAAGAAGAAAGATACAACAATAGTAATATTTCATATTTTGTGTCCTAGAATATTTTAGTTTTTTTTTAAGTCACCAATCATCTTGGTTCTGAAGTGTTTGACGAAAGCATATTCTTATTTTGCTTTGAATTCTAATTGAACTTTGTGCTTCGTATGAAATGCATAAATTAGAACATATAGTGCAAAGTTCTTATTTTGATCCCAAACTGAACTTATCCATGGAATTGAACATGAAAAGTTGCAGATGTTGAGGAGAAGCCATAATAGGTTAACTTTGTTTTAGAAAAAACATATAAATAGATGACAAATAACATATGATTTTTTACAATCTCTTTGATATATTGTCATTAGGGTTTGAAAAAGGGTATTCAAATCTAGATGAAAATGAACAAGGTCAGGGATAAATAGGGCTTTGTTATTTAGGTTTAGAGTTTTAGCTTGACATATAGAAAACAACGCCTACATCCCTTGATAAACACGATTTCTTCTAACTTGTGAGGTGAAACAAAGAGCAACGACATATATTTGACAAATGGCGTGTTTGGCAAAATTAGCTGGTAGCTGGTGGTGGGTAGCTTGTAGCTTCTAGTGTTATGTTAAACGCTACATGAAGTAGCATTTGGATTTGGAGTGTTTTGTTTAAACTAAACGCTATAAGCTTATAGTGTCAAACAAGACTTTTTGTTCAAAACAGAATGTTTTGTCAAACGCTAGAAGCTCTCAAACGCTCCAAAAAACTTCGTGCCGAACACGCCCAAATTATTACCAAGGAAGCCACTAAGCATTATTACCAAGAAAGCCATTAAGTAGGTGATTAACTTTTTATCATTCTATCATTTTCTTTTATTCTTTAGATTTTGGAGAACATTTAATTTACAATTTGTGGTGCTTTACTTTTGCAATATTGACTAAAAATCCTTTTAGAGGTGTGTACTTTACGTTTGCAATTTATACTAAATTGTTTGAAATTTCAATGTGGTTGTACTTGGAGAAAGGAATGATGGAATTTTGATAACTATAACACGTTACTTCTTATCAGGATGCTTAGAGAAAAAGGTAAAACTTATGCTTTTTTATATATCTTTAACTGAATTCAGTTACAAATAGATTCAAAGAAATTTGCAAGCCAAACTCTTTAAATATCATATGTTTGCTCCAAAATTGGAAAACTCAGTTTATTTGCATTGCATATTTATTGTTATTTTTTCTTTTCATAATCGGTACTGTTAATAGATTCGATGAAGGTAGCAAGGTTTCGTTACCTTTTGGTGTTGTAAGTTCACTATTAATTTAACATCCCAAAAATAATGACCACAAATTTCATTTTTAAACCATTAAGTAAACCATACTTATTAAAATCATCCCATCAAAACATAAGTCATAGTATTCCAAACAACAAATCAGATTATCATATCAAAACATCAGAGTAACATCACAGGCTAAACATCATGGTGTGTGCAATGCAGTCATCCCAAGCTCTTCTCTTTGCAACTGGAAGTACCTGATACTAAAACTGAAAAATATAAGCACGAAGCTTAGTGTTCCCCATACTACCACATACCATACACATAATCACATATATTGGGCCCCCGCCCCTTCCTCGGTCCCTGCCCGATATCGGACATTGTCCAACATCAGGCCCCGCTCGGTATACAGATCAGTTTCTCCCAGGCCTCGCCTGTCACTGGGCCTTGCCCATTATGTACATACAAACAATATCATACACAATACTATATGTTCCAGTCCTAAGGCCTCGCCTATCATGGGAACCGCCCCTACTCTGCTAATGATGAGATATGGAACCCCATCCACACTCAGTTAGTGATGAGATACGGGAACCCCCCATACTCACCTCCCTACCAAGCACATACAAGTATTACGAAGGCAATAAATATAACTAAGCATGCATACATTCATCGGGTATCACCCGACATCGAACCGTAGTCCAGAATCATACATATAAACATTCCTCGGGCCCCGCTCGGCATCGGACTGTAATCCGAAAAGCATACAGACATTCCTCGGGCATCGCCTGACATCGTATAGTAACCAAGAAAACATACAATTCAGACACATGCAAGAATTACAAAGACATCAAGCATACCGGTATTCCTTGGGCACCACCTAACATTCGTAACCTGGAAACACATAACATAAATACGAGTCAGTATTGGTGCCTTCGA
Source organism: Lactuca sativa (assembly GCF_002870075.4). Taxonomy (NCBI): domain Eukaryota; kingdom Viridiplantae; phylum Streptophyta; class Magnoliopsida; order Asterales; family Asteraceae; genus Lactuca; species Lactuca sativa. The sequence goes on along the minus strand of NC_056627.2, from coordinate 29,421,327 downwards.
ACCGTTCAAATAGGAGGAAACTCACCTCGCAAAGCTGAATCTCACGGATAATCCTCTGGCTGCTAGCTGGCAGATACCCGAACTGCTGATCTCTCGACTCCCCGAGCTACCATTACCAAAATAACACTTAGTCCAGAAACCAATAATCCTCTTTAGGGTAAAATGACCATTTTACCCCTGATCTAATTTGGTCCATGCCTAAGGCCCAAAACCATAACATGAAAGGCCCAATACTAGGTGGACTTCCTAAGCCCACTAGTAGCCCACTAATGGCCCAATTTTCTAAATTGGGCCCAAACCATCTAATGTGCCTTACCCCTAAAGCCCAAACATATTCTTAGCCCAAAATATCTGACTTCTGATGACCCACTAAGGCCTAAAGAAACAAAGTCTGATGAATGACCCAAACCGAGGCCCACACAACGCAAAGCCCAAAACGGTTAAGTACACGGGACGTACTCCTCTATATGCTAAGCGTACATGCTATATGGCTTGTACGTTGCACGTACATGCATGTACGCACAACATACTGCTTTGTTAAGCCACTTCTACCATTAAGCACTTAATACTTTATTCCAAAGGCAAAAATCATAAATCCAAGTCCTCTTCAACGTCTTAATCCATAAAGTCGTTGACTTGGTGACTTTATATGACCCACATGAACCCAAACTCAAATTATAGCAATATACTTCCATGAAGATGGCCATAAATCTTGCATGAACCCATTAACACCTTCAAGATAGCAACTTTCTGCCTTAGGGACTCATATAGCACCAAGGGTGGCAACCCTAAGCCTATAAACGGATTTGGAACCATAAAGCTCCATTCTTGGGACCAAAATGGTCCAAAAACTCAACATAAGAGATCTAATGCACTCAAGGATCAAGTTCAAGACTTTATACCTTGAAAAGGTCTGAAATGAAGCAACAATCCCAGATCTACAACTTCTCCTTTGAACCGCCACCTTGCTTTGCTCTTCACTTCCTTGGAGAATGGATCCAAAACACCAAAATGCTCTCACAAGGCCTTCTAAGCTCCAAGATCACTCAAGTACGGATTAGGGTTTCGTAGTAGCTTCTTTAGGGTGAGAGGGAGGCAGGTCTTGAGGCATAATGTTCCTTATATAATGACATACCCTAAAATTTAGGGTTTTGGTCTGAATGGAGTACGCCCGACTTACTCACAAACCACCCGCAACCATATAACTTTATACGCCAGGCGTTCCCAGCCAGACACGTGCACGAATCCCTTGCATGCATGGGAGTTATCTGCCAAACATTTCCATTAGGGGCGAAATCTGCCAAAAGCTTCAAATTGCTATAACTTGTTCGTTCTAAGTTCATTTCCGACGAACTTTATATCTATAGAAAGGTGAGGAGAAGCCCTACACTTCTAACAAATCCTCATTACCTAAAACTTTCCTAACAAGAACCGAAAATCCCTAGAAGACCGAGATGTCAAATTACAATTATACCCTTGGCCTCCGAAGACACAATCAAACACTTGGATAGCGTATACCCTAACACCCACATCAGAAATGGGCCAAATCATTCCTTTCCCAAGGCCCTAACCCTTATGAAAATTGATGATTGGGCCGCATCCCCTAGCAAAAAAGCACTTTCAAAACCTGTAACACCCTGTTTAGAAAGTGTTCAGTTGTGGTCTCGGAGGCCAAGGGTAGGGGCAATTTGGTCTTTTATGGGTCTTGGGATTTATCCAGAAGGTTTTAGGCATGGGGTGTGGATAGGAGCGTAAGGCTTCCCGCCACCTTTTCGTGGATATAAAGTTCGTCGGAAACGGACTTAGAACGAAGAACTTATAGTACTTTGAAGTTGTTGACAGGATTGGTCCCTGGATGGAAAAACTTGCACTTCAGCCCTTACATGCAAGGTGGTAAATGTGTGAGTACGCCCAGCGTAAGCTGGGGTACGCCCAGTGTAATAGAGCAAAGTGATCGCGGGTGTGGGAGGAGTACGCCCAGCGTACAAGAAGTACGCCCAACATACTCTCAGAGTCCTTAAACCATAATTTTTAGGGTATGCCACTATATAAAAAACACAACACCCTAGTTATCAGCCTCCCTCTCATCTTTAGACAGCCGCCACGAAACCCTAACCATCCCTTGAGTGTTCTTGGAGCTTTGGAGGTCATTAGAGAGCATTTTGGTGATTGTGAAGCCATTTTCAAGCAAGTGAAGAGTATAGCAAGGTGGTGGATCAAAGGGGGAGCAGTAGATCCGAGTTTAAGGTTCTATTTCAGATCAGTTGGAGGTATAAAGCTATAAACTTTCTTGAATTATTCTTAGATCTAGTGTGGTTTAGTTTTGAAGTCATTTTGGTCCAAAGGTTGAAGCTTTATAGTCCAAATCCGATTTCTAAGCTAAGGGTTGCCACCCTTGGTGCTAAATGACTCCTTATGATAGAAAGTTGTCACCTTGGTGGTCTTAATGGATTCATGAAAGAGTTAAGACCACTTTCATGGAAGTAGAATATCATTTTTGGAGTTTGGATTTGTTTGGGGCATGCAAAGCCACCAAGGCAGTGACTTTATGGATTAGGATGTTGAAAAGGACTTGGATCTGTGATTGTAGCTTCTGGATCTGAGTATTAAGCACTTAATGGGAAAGTGACTTAACAGGGGAGTATGCTGAGCGTACATGCAGGTACGCCCAACGTACATACCATTTGGCTAGTACGCTTAGCATACATAGGAGTACGCCCCGAGTACTCATTAGTTATGGGCTCGGTGTGTTTTGGGCCTTGGGTTGGGCCAAGCAGTGGACTTTGGGTCTTTGGGCTTTAGTGGGCCATCAGAAGTCAGATAATTTGGGTCGAGAATATGTTTGGGATTAGGGTAAGGCCCATTAGAGGGATTGGGCCCAATTTAGCAAATTGGGCCATTAGTGGGCTTGGAAAGCCTACCTAGTGTTGGGCCTTTTTATATTATGGTTTTGGGTCTTAAAGCTGGACCATGTTGGACTAGGGGTTAAAAGGGTCATTTTACCCTAAGGAGGATTATTGGTACGATCTAAGTGTTATTTTGGTATTGATACTTCGGGGCACCGAAGGATCAATAGTCAGGGAATTTCCAGTAGCAGTCGGAAGTGTATCAACCAGATTTCAGATTGTGAGGTGGGTCTCCTCACTGTGTGAATGGGTCTAAGGCACCAATGTTGGCCCATTTAGTTTATGTATGGTAGGAAGACCCGGGGGCTAGCCCTAAGCATTATGCATGAAAGACCAGGAGGCGGATCCTGGAACACAGTATGTTATTATGTATGGTTGGAAGACCCGGGGGTTAGCCCTAGGTAATATGTATGAAAGACCAGGAGGCGGCTCCTGGCGCACTGTATGCTATTATGTATGAAAGACCAGGAGGTTGTTCCTGGCACACTGTATGCTCATTAGCTAAGTAGAGTAGTATGTATGTCAGTTGTATTTGTGATACTTGCATGGAAGACCAGGAGGCGGCTCTTGGCACTTGTCTGTAAGACCCAGGGGGTGGCCCCCAACTTGGCAAAAAAGACCACGTGGCGGCCCGTGGCATAATGGCAAGACTATGTTCGACACATAGCAACTTATTTGATATATGGTGGATATGTATGTCTCACAGTTATGTATGGATCAGTTGATATGTATGGTATGTGGTATCTGGGGAACTCACTAAGCTTCGTGATTATGGTTTACAATTTTTGTTTCAGGTATCTTCAGTTTTCAAGAAAAGGGAGCTTGGGACGATCGCAACGCATTCACCCATGTTATTCTGCATTATGTGATCTTTTGGATTAGACTCTGATAATTGTTTTAATTGAAATGTTTTCATTTTCTGGGACAAAGTTATTAACGGTTTTTCTTATATTAAAAATGAAATTTTTGGCCTGAAGTTTTGGGATGTTACAAGTTGGTATCAAAGCCTTCGTTTGAGGGATTCGGGCACACTCTCGGGTGTGTCTGGACTCAAACTGAGGACTTGGTATGAAAATTTTCAAAGGAAAAATCATTTTTACAAAAGAAATTTGAAAAGAGAAAAGAAATTTGAAAAGAAAGGAGTGTAATGCGTGCAATCGGCCGAGCTCAAGTAAGTGATTCCTAAAATACCAATACAAGTTTATGTTATGATATGATTATCAGCTTTATGAGAACTGAATGCTAGATTAGGACTAAAGATCTAGGAATGATGCCTTATGTGCCTATTATATGTGTATCAACTTTATGACTTGCATGCTAGTACTAATCAGTTAGTGATAGGATAGCCTGTTAGGGTTATGCCTGATTATATGATCTGTTTATTGTATGCTAGTACATATTCCTGAGTAGAGGATAGCTTGATTGGAATATGTTGGTTAGGTTTTCCATTGTTTGAATGTTGCTTGCTTTGTGCTTTGTGGGACTTTGAGTGATGGAAGTTAACTACTAGATGAATACGTTAAGTCACATGTGACCAGGGTTGAATAATCTCAAAGTGTTGGATTTAACCCTACTGTGCAACTCTCGTCTGAGTCAAACCGTTGTAGGGATGAGTCTTTCACTCAAAGGATTATTTGAGCCTCGTCACATGTGATGGTATTCATGTTGTGGTTATTTGGCATCATGAAGAGTCTGTCAGCAGCTGAGGACGGGGTGGGTTTGGGAACCTAGAGAAGCCTAGGACATGCTTAAGAAGTTTAGTAGTATGGTTCAGTGAGTACTAGCATAATGGTTTGAGAAAGTGACTTGGAGGATTCGGGATGATTGCTGAGGAAAGTATGGATAGGTGTGGAAGGTAGTATTGGGCATGTACTACTGAAAGCACAGGATCCATACTCGAATAGGTGAGAGTCTTGGAGAATCTAAGAAGCTTATGGGTAAAGGACCTTGGTTGATGACCGTTGGAATGTTGTATTCCAGATTGGAGATGAGCTCTCAAGGAGATGGTACAGGTTCGAGTTCTGGCTTAGGTACGGATGCTAAGCCGATTAGCGAGCAGTTATGATAGTTTATTTCATCAGAGGTTTCTTGCTGTGTATCAGAGATAGTGGATGAGCGTTTGTCCACATTCCGTGCAGAGGTTATGGCTATCTTTGGAGCTCGCACACTGACTTTCCGGGAGTTTCGTGCTTATGGAGCTCCTGCGTTTCATGGGGAGAGAGGTCCCATTGTCAGTAGGAGACGGTTAGCAGACATGGCTGACACATTCAGGATGAGTTTCTGCCCCGAGGAGGCGAAGGTCATATATGCTTCCTGCTTGTTGAAGGATCGAGCACGTGATTAGTGGGAAGAGATCGGTAGTGAGTTGGGTGATGATGCAGTCGATTTCATGTCATGGGATGACTTCTCGACCAGATTACGAGCTGATTTTGCACCAGCGATTGGGTGTAGCAGTTGGCGCGAGAGTTCTGTTGGATAAGGTGTCTAAGTCCATAACTATTTCTGGTATGTACTTGACCCGACCCGGCATGGTCCATTTGGGTTGCATGGCACCATGCAATTGGATAGACTAAATGAGAGAAATAACACTTGTGGTTTACTAATATATTATAAGTTCTAATATATTAATAGTATTATTTAATTAGTTTGATCAAGAATTAATTAAGTGATCAAAAGATAACTAATTAAATATATGGGTTGATTATGTAAATCATCCATAACTTGTATAGTGGGCTAAGAGGCTCCATGGATTATCAAGTTAGGTTAAACCCATAGGATGCTTCATGGGAGTTACAAACCCATGGGTCATGGAAATGAAGATCCATGACACATTAGGGTTTACATGGTGTAACCCTAGATGTGTCACACTATATAAAGACCATCTCCTCCACCAAAATCGGCTACACTAAGAAACAAGAGGTCTAGAGCCAGTTTTGCAAGTGTAAGATTCTCTCAAAGTTTACTCCTTTACATTTGGTGTTGTGTGAAACATTTGAGGCATCACACTTGGGGTGCTAGGCTCACAAGGTTTCAAGGATCATAATCAACAACAAGGTAAGTTATTCTATCTTTCATTCAAGTTAAAAATGTTCCCCATGTATGCTAGATAGGAATATAACCTTGGAATTCAACTCTGCATGATAATTAGACAAACATAGATCCAAGGTTATTAGGGTTGCATGTACACTTAGGAAGTGTTAAATTCTCATAACCCATTAGTGGTATCAGAGCCTAGGCTTGTTTGTTTGTTATTTGTGCAAAATTGTGTTAAAAATCAGAATTGTTTGCTGTCTGATCAGTGAAATCGTCGAGTCCATGGGGGGACTCGATGAGTTCAAGTGTATATTCAACCTACTCGTCGAGTACGTTCATGCACTCGACGAGTAGGAGGCCCTGACAGCAGATTTTCGACTTTTGTTGCTGGAAATGGACTAGAAACATTACCCTAAACTGTTTTAGTACTTGAAAACTTGTTTTAGATGGTGTAATGTTTATGCTAATCCATTTACAATGACAATTATCAAAATTACAAGTTTTTAAGTGTAATTTTTGATTCTTGAAAGTGTTCATATTCATGTTCTTGAACTTATGAAGATTAGATGATCATAGGAATTGCTTGTAACCTTCATGGTAGTTTAATTCATGATCATAATGTGTTTTAATGGAGTCCATAACTTGTCCTCAAGTTATGGAAAATCAAAAGTCACACTTTTATTAAAGCCATTAAAAGAACACAAGAGTTATAAAAAATGAAGAGTCTTCATTTTTATTACTCAATTAACTCATAAGTTATAAGAAATGAAAAGTTTTGAAAGTTTACAAAACTTGCTCTCAAGTTTTGGAGCAAGTAAAGTCTTGATTAAAAACTTTAGTTCCAACCCTTAGAATTTTAAAAGTTAAAATTCAACCCTTATACTTTATAATATTATAAGTTAATAATATATATATATATATATATATATATATATATATATATATATATATATATATATGTATGTATGTATGTATGTATGTATAAGATCAATTCGTCTTACCGCTAGTACGCCTCATTCACGGAGCCGGTCTATAAGGGGGGTATAATGTTGTTGCCTATAAAATGGCAACTTAATGGGTGTCCACTCTTACCCACCGCTTCCTTGATCGGTGGAGGGTCGTTAGCCGAACGGGTAAGACAATGACTTATAAATTCTCATTAAAAGTATGATGAATATTATAAAGTAACTAAATGTTTTATTAAATTCCCAATCTTAGTTAATTTAGGAAAAATGTGAATAAGGTGCTAATCCATGAAATTACACTTTACACTTTGTTTAAGTCGTTGGTGGAGCATGTGTGGTTAACCGGCACACTAACTTAGACTTAACAAGGTAGGTGAAGGGTGACTTAAGGTTTATCATAGTATCAGTGGATCGTGTGTGGTTTCCCGACACATCGATTAAGTGATAAACTTTAAGGGTACCAAGTGATTTGCATGGTTATTTCACACCTCGTTTTGTGATCCTCGGTATCCCAGTCACAAAACTTGGAGGGCACACTCAAGATTGAAACATGCCATTGAAAATTTCAATGAATCTCAAAGAATCTAGGAATTTCTAATAACCAATTAAAAACCTAATAATTATATTTCGTTTTTCATGGTGGAAATTGGTGAATCGTCATTCTCCTACCTTTCAAATATGTTATAGCTTGGATTACGACATACCTCTTCTAAGTTATAATATATTGTGATTGGATCCTAGCCTTAATATTACATTTGGGTGTTTTATTAACGACTCTCTTAATATCGAAACTAATCTTGTTCTCTTCTTTCAGATGTCTTGAAACAATGATGCTTCTGGCTCTAATCCTAATGGCTCCTTTACCCTTATGGACTTGTGTGGGAAAGTCACTTTTGATGGATCCAACTTAAATGAATGTATCAGAAACATCGGGATGATTACCTGCTACAAGGAGAAAGAATATGTCCTCGACAAAGAGCTTAAGGAGATTAATGAGACCACTGCAACTCCCCAGGAGATCGCTGACTTCCAGGCACATGAAAGGGATGCTACCAAAGTAGCATGCATCATGTTGGCCACTATGACAACGGAACTCCAAAAGTCCTATGAGGACTTCTACCCTTTTGAAATGCACCAAGATCCGATGGAAAGATACCATCAAAGTACACGACAAGAGAGGTATGAAATCATTTGCTCCATGATAACAACCATGATGAAGGACAAGGAAGCCGTCACGAGCCACATGCAGAAAATGCAAAGGTATGTGGATCGGTTGTTGAAGCTTAATGTGAACTTCCCTGAGGAGCTTGCAATAGATATCATTTTTCATCCTTACCATCGTGTTATGATCAATTCCGCATGACATATCACATGAATAAGGAAGATGTCACACTCAGCAAACTTCAGGGACTCCTCAAGACCGCAGAAACAGGTCTTAAGGTAAGTCGGTTGTTAACACTCCTACTCCAAACTCCGCCCCGGTTTTGGCAATCGGGAAAGGTAAAGGGAAGAAGAGAAAGAGCTCTTCGAAGGGTACCAAGGCTAGGACCCTTGATGGATCTTCTTCAAGTGGAACCAAGAAAGGTTCGTCACTCCTTCTTCTGACCCAAAAGAGGCTGAATGCTTTTATTTCCATGAAAAGTCTCATTGGAAGTGGAACTGCCCAAAATACCAGCAAGATGTAAAGGATGGGAAAGTTAAACCTAACCATGCAGGTATTTACACTATCTTATCTAATAACTCACCCCATTCTAACTCTTGGGTCCTTGATACCGGTTGTGGTATTCATATCTGTTCTGATTTGCAGGGACTACGAAAAAGTGAGAATGTGGAGCATGGAAGAATAAACTTAATCATGGGGAATAGGAAAGCTTTACCTGTCACCAAGATTGGAGTTTATACTTTATCGCTAAGTAGTGGGTTTAGTTTAGATTTGAATAAGTGTTGTTATTCGCCAAAAATGGCAAGAAACATTATTTCCTTTCATGCATTGTATAAACAAGGTTTCACCTTTTCATTTGATAATGAAATTGGTTCGATTAATGCTTTCTTTAATAATGTTCTTTATTGTAAAGCATTACCTTGTGATGGTGTGTATGAAACAGTATCTGTGGTTGATAACTTAGGAAATAATGTATTGTGTACTGATTCTATTAATGATAATAACTTGGAATAATGCATCATTATGGCATTGTCGTCTTGGACATATTAGCAAGAAACGTATAGGCCAACTCCAAAAGGATGGAGTCTTGGAGTCATTTGACCTAAAGTTAGATGATAGTTGCGATTCATGCTTACTTGGAAAAATGACAAAGTCACCCTTCACAGGTTCTTGTGAGAGGGGTGAAGGTTTGTTAGATCTTGTACACACGGATGTGTGTGGACCCTTCAAACATGCCACAAGGGATGCTAATCGTTATTATTTGACTTTTACTGATGATTACAGTAGATATGGATATGTCTACTTAATCAAGCATAAGTCAGAGACTTTCGAAAGGTTTAAAGAATTTAAACAGGAAGTCGAGAATCAATTAGGCAGGAACATTAAGATGCTTCAATCCGATCGAGGTGGTAAGTATCTTAGTTCAGAGTTCCTCAACTATCTTAGGGAATGTGGGATTGTCTCACAATTGACACCTCCCAGGACACCGCAGTTGAATGGTGTAGCTGAGAGGCGTAATCAAACCTTGTTGGATATGGTTCGTTCGATGATGAGTCGAGCTTCGCTACCAATCTCATTTTGAGGGTATGCCTTAGAGACTGCCACCCATATCCTTAATCTGGTCCCTACAAAGAAAGTTGTCAAAACGCCTCATGAGATGTGGACTGGTAAAGTACCTAAACTAGACCACATCAAGATTTGGGGTTGCAAGGCTTTCGTGAGACGCGAGACACATGATAAGCTCGAAACCCAAAGCGAGAGGTGTATTTTCATCGGCTACCCACAACAATCCTTTGGTTACCTCTTCTACAGACCTAGTGAAAATGTGGTCTTTGTAGCAAAAAGGGCTGTCTTTCGAGAGAGAGAGAGTTCATAAGCCAAGGAAACAGTGGGAGGAAAGTTGACCTAGAAGAAATTCAAGAGTCAAGTGGTGAAGGAACTTCAAACCCTAGCACTCAACTTGAGGAGGAAACTCCTATTGAGACAATTAACAAGTATGTACCTCTGTGGCGTTCCACAAGGGTTAGGAATGCACCTGAGCATTACTATGGATTCCATATTACTGTGGAAGGTGATACACTTATCAGTGATGAGACACTGATAGGTCTGGATGAACCTAACAGTTACGCGGAAGCCATGACAGGCCCTGAGTCAGCCAAATGGAAAGAGGCAATGGACAGCGAGATACAGTCCATGTATGACAATCAAGTTTGGAACTTGGTTGAGAATGTACCAGGTCGTAAGACTGTATGGTGCAAATGGATCTTCAAGAAGAAGACCGACATGGATGGTAATGTACGCACTTATAAGGCACGATTGGTTGCAAAGGGTTTCTCACAAACTCCGGGAGTTGATTATGATGAGACTTTTTCTCCAGTGGCCAAGATTAAGTCTATTAGGGTTCTGTTAGCCATAGCCACATTTCATGACTATGAAATATGGAAAATGGATGTCAAAACCACTTTCCTTAATGGAAAGTTGGCTGAGGATGTTTACATGAGTCAGCCAGAGGGTTTTGTCAATACAGGGTACCCTAATAGAGTGTGTAAGCTTGAGAAATCCATTTATGGATTAAAGCAAGCACCTCGCAGATGGAATCTTTGATTTGATGAGAAAGTCAAAGAGTTTGGCTTTTCTAGGAGTGAAGATGAATCTTGTGTGTATGTCAAAGCTAGTGGGAGTATAGTTAGCTTTTTGGTATTGTATGTGGATGACATACTACTCATAGGAAATGACATCCCAACTTTGTAGGAAGTTAAGTCCTGGCTTGGGAAGTGTTTCTCTATGAAGGACCTAGGAGAAGCTGCCTATATTCTAGGGATAAGGATCTTAAGAGACCGGAGTAAAAGACTAATTGGACTTAGTCAGAGTACCTACTTGGATAAGGTGCTGAAGAGATTCGGCATGCAGGACTCCAAGAAAAGAGAGTTACCCATCCAGAGTAACACCAGATTGAGTAAGACACAAAGCCCTAGTACTGAGGCTGAGATAGCAGAAATGAGTCAAATACCTTATGCTTCGGCTGTAGGATCGATCATTTATTCTATGACTTGTACTCGACCTGATGTAGCCTTTGCCTTGAGCATGGTTAGCAGGTATTAGGGGAACCCTGGCAAGGTACACTGGACTGCGGTAAAGAATATCCTCAGGTACCTACGGAGGAGTAAGGACTGGGTTCTTACCCTTAGTTGGAGTGATGACTTGAGAGTTGTAGGGTATAGTGATGCTAGCTTCCAGACTGATAGGGATAATTTCCGCTCTCAGTCAGGATGGGTCTTTACCTTAAACGGAGGAGCAATTTATTAGAAGAGTTCCAAGCAAGAGACAGTGGTTGATTCCACTTGTAAATCAGAGTATATAGCTGCGAGCGAGGCAGAAAAGGAGGCGATATGGCTGAAGAACTTCATTGGAGACCTTGGAGTTGTACCAGCTATTAAGGAGCCAATGGAAATTTTCTGTGATAGTGAAAGTGTTGTTGCCTTAGCCAAGGAACCAAGGGATCATGGGAGATCCAGACACATCGACAGAAAATACCATTTCATCAGACATCGAATAGAAGAAGAACTCCTCGTGGCAAAGAGGGTATCATCATATGAGAATCCAGCAGATCCCCTCACGAAGGGACTGACTTGGTTTAAACATCTCTAGCATGCTCGGAGCATAGGGCTGAAGGATGATATTAGATTTTGACATTAGATGATGAATAAAAGGTGTTTTATTTATGTGTAAAGTGTTGCTATCTCTTGTCGATCGTTTACTATATTTCTTTTGCATGTTTTGACTTCCAGAATAATTATGTTTGGTATATCATATTATTCGAACCTCCATAGTCGGTCATATGTCAGAAGTAGGTATGAATCAAGACTATCTTGATTGGTTGCAGAGGTCTAAGGTGTTGGACATGGCTACAACAATCATGAGTGCTCATAAGTTCTGAGCATTGGACTCAACCCACGCTCACTAGAATCACTTCATGGAATTTATCTCGAGTGATTGTGAGACGGCAATATCATATAAGTCTTCAAACCTAGAGATATGATTTGTTACTTATGAGTTGGTTATGCATTGATTATACGTAAACGCATTGGTAACTCGATGTTTTTAAACGTGCTTTTGTGTATAATTCAATGAGTAGTAGAACAAACATATGAGTCAAAGTTTATCTGTTCCTTCTTGGATTTGAAGCTGATATCTGGGGCCCTCGATGATTTTGTTTTGAACTATGTACCGAGCCTGGTCAGAACTAAGTTGATGTGTTCAATTAAGTTCTTTGTCAAACAAATCGGAAATCGGGAAACAAACTGTTGGACAATAAGTAAGACATTGTTGCATGTATTTGTCCAGCTAATATCTAGAACGGAGGATTATATGATCACTTATCTTAAACGACATATCATCATCTTCTCAATTCCGAGAAACCTTGAAAGAGCTAAGATTGTTGATCGGTTCCTGAAGTCATACTTGCAGTTATAGTTATTAGACTATCCAAGTGGGAGACTGTTGGATAAGGTGTCTAAGTCCATAACTATTTCTGGTATGTACTTGACCCGACCCGGCATGGTCCATTTGGGTTGCATGGAACCATGCAATTGGATAGATTAAATGAGAGAAATAACACTTGTGGTTTATTAATATATTATAAGTTCTAATATATTAACAGTATTATTTAATTAGTTTGATCAAGAATTAATTTAGAATTAATTAAGTGATCAAAAGATAACTAATTAAATATATGGGTTGATTATGTAAATCATCCATAACTAGTATAGTGGGCTAAGAGGCTCCATGGATTATCAAGTTGGGTTAAACCCATAGGATGCTCCATGGGAGTTACAAACCCATGGGTCATGGAAATGAAGAGCCATGACACATTAGGGTTTACATGGTGTAACCCTAGATGTGTCACACTATATAAAGACCATCTCCTCCACCAAAATCGGCTACACTAAGAAACAAGAGGGATAGAGCCGGTTTTGCAAGTGTAAGATTCTCTTAAAGTTTACTCCTTTGCATTTGGTGTTGTGTGAAGCATTTGAGGCATCACACTTGGGGTGCTGGGCTCACAAGGTTTCAAGGATCATAATCAACAATAAGGTAAGTTATTCTATCTTTCATTCAAGTTAAAAATGTTCCCCATGTATGCTAGATAGGAATATAACCTTGGAATTCAACTTTGCATGATAATTAGACAAACATAGATCCAAGGTTATTAGGGTTGCATGTACACTTAGGAAGTGTTAGAATGCTCATAACCCATCAAGATCCTGGATCTCCGCCAAACTATGGATGCTGTAGCAGAGATCACTGCCAAGTTTCGGGAGAGGGCGTTGCCGGTCCCGTAGTATGTAGCAGATGAGGAGATGAAGAAAGTGAGGTATCATGACATGCTGCAAGATGAAATCAGGAAGTTTGTGAGTATCTTAGGGTGCGAGACCCTGAATGATATGATCTCTAGAGCCCGAGAGCGGGAAATTGATTTGGAGCACATTGAGAAGAGGAGGTCAGATCAGGTGTATACTTTGGAGGGCCCTGGGAAGAGGCCCAAGACTTCAGATCAACAATTGGTAGGCCGGCAGGGCCGAATTCAGTGCGACAAGTGTGGGAAACTACACGAGGGAGTTTGTCGTTCTAGAGGTTCAGGCTACTACAAGTGTGGCAGGGATGGCCACGTCAGCAGGGACTGCCCACAGGGAGCAAGCCCATTATGTTTTCACTACAATCAGGTGGGGCACAAGAAGGCCGATTGTTCAACAACGGGGGAAGGAGCAGGGAGTGCGACTGCCCCGACTACTTTGAGGATTATAGAAGGATGATAGGGTAGGGCCTTGTAGTGACAGACGAGGGAGATCCGGATTACAGAAGGCAATTTTGCAGGTATGTATCAATTGCTCTTGTCGATTCTATCTGTATTATGGTTGTTCTTGCCTCGGTCTCAGTTAAGAGTATGTATGAGTTATCTACTTGCTTGTATTCGGATCGTATTTCGGAAATGTCATATGCCGATTGCATACTTGGAATTGTTAGTAGCTAGTGTAAGGTCATTTCCCTTTTTATGGTTCGAAGTGCTCAATATTATCTTGGTTACGGCTGAGATCAGTCCAGGAACACCATCTGAAGGTTTGCGGTCAGGGTTCAGCAGGATGGTTGTCTACCATCGTCAGGATTTGGTGGTTTTAGTCTTGGCATTTGGGATAGCTTTTGGAAGCATCAAGGGAAGTGATCTATCACTGAAGAGGTTGCTCTGAGCATTGGTTTTTTGGACCTTAAGGATGTCAGATCGAGCACATGGGATCATCAGTATTGGGAATTCAGAAAGCATTCATCTAGTCTTCAGTAATTGTGCGGTCTGCGGAATGGAGTTGTAGTGGAACAATAGCAGAGTGGATCATTGAGTACTAGCATGTAGATCATGTAAGGAAGGAAAGAGTGAGGATCCTGCAAGCCGCGCATATTTTAAGGATTTAGTCAAATTGAAGTGGGGAGAATCGCCTAGGGATATAGAAGCAGAAGCGGTTTTGAAACTGAGATAAGTTTTGCTTCCATGCCAAGAAGCAAGGCAGCCCAAGCAACTATGTGGAGTGAGGGTTATATGAGTTGGAAGTTCAGAAAACTTGCCAACATTGAGGTCGCGTTCTTGTGATGGTTAATAGTAGGTCTTAATAAATCAGGATGGGGATTTCAGTCAGGACATGAGTTCAGCTTTGGGTATTAGATCGTGCATGTATGCTCGACCTTGGAGTGAGTTCGGATTAGTAGGAAACGAAGTACCATGGTCAGTGATTGAGACAGTGTGGAAAATGTTGTTAGGCTGCGGGATAGCCATAACATTCACTAGTAGCTACACAGCATGGAAAGTGTTGTAAGGATGCGGGATAGTCGTAGTGTTCACTAGTAGCCAGTCAGCGTGGGAAGTGTTGTAAGACTGCGAGATAGTCGTAGCATTCACCAGCGGCCAGATAGTATGAGATATATGATAAGACTGCGGGGTGGCCCATAGCATTAGTTGTCAGATAGTGTAGAAGTGTTATAAGACTATGGCAGTGGCCTGTAGCATTCACAAGTTGACAGGAAGAGTATTGTAAGACTGTGGGGTGGCCCGTAGCAATTGTTAGTAAGACTGCGGGGTGGCTCGTAGCATTTTTTAGTTAGATATAGGTACATGGGAGTAGTAAGACTGCGGGGTGTCCTGTAGCATTCACTAGTGGCTAGTTTGTATGGGAGCGTAAGATTGCATGGTGACCCGTAGCATTCGATGACTCCTATTCGGCAATGAGAATGTGGCAGATGCGTGACTCACTCACGGATTCCTTCATATGGTTTGAGATAGAGCGGGGCAGCCGCACGGAGGTGAGTAGGCCACAGTATGATCGGATTCGGAAAGCGGTAGGTTGTTGGAGACCGGTGTGATGTAAGATTATAGCGGTTACGGTAGTATTCACCTTTTGTAGTAGATTTGCTGGCAATGAGTAAGTAGTCAAAAAGCATGAACGCGAGGATCAGCAGGAATGCTGGAGCCATGAGTGACGGTGTGGATCGAGTGGTTTCAATAGCCGGAGTTTCTTCGGAATTCGCTGAAAGCGACTGAGAGATTGTGCTTGGAATTAGTAGCCGGTGGGGGTCCGATATTCCAAGTAATGATAGGTCAATTGGGAGCAAGGTAGTCTCAGTTCATCTGAATAGTGATTAAGAGACAACAGGATGCTCGGATAGAAGGGAGTAATGTGAGGAATCTTGTGTGAGGATTAGCTCACCAAACGAAGGTACTAAGTCACTTACAGACGGATTGAATAATCTTAGAGCAATGGGTTTGAACCTGTTACACAGCTCTCGTATGAGTCCAATCGTTTCAGGGATGAATTTGCTACTCGAAGGATTATCTGAGCCTTCTGTCAAGTATCAGTATGCTACAGCTAGCTATGAACATAGATTTTGTTTCTGATGATAACATTGAGATAATCAGCACCGGGGAGTGTGAATTGGTCAATTACTTGATGAGGTTTTGGCATGGTAGTTTGGGAGTATAGGCGGTCCGTTAGGGAGACAAACCAACATGGGATTCAGACTTTGGGAAGACAGAAATGGCTTGTGGAAGCTCGAAGTTTGGTTTGGTTTCAGGTTGTCTTGAGAAGATTGTTTTACATGCAGAATCATTGGTTACATCCCTCTAATCATTAGCGTGGGCACATGTGTTAGTAAGGAGTGATTTTAGGGACGAAATCTCATTTAAATGGGTGAGAGTTGTAACACCCAATTTAGAAAGTGTTCGGTTGTGGTCTCGGAGGCCAAGAGTAGGGGCGATTCGGTCTTTTATGGGTCTCGGGTTTTATGAGGAATGTTTTAGGCTTGGGGTGTGGATAGGAGCATAGGGCTTCCCGCCACACTTTCATAGATATAAATTTTGTCAGAAATGGACTTAGAACGAAGAAATTATAGTACTTTGAAGTTGTTGACAGGATTGGTCCCTAGATGGAAAAACTTGCACTTCATCCCTTACATGCAAGGTGGTAAACGCGTGACTATGCCCAACGTAAGTTGAGGTACGCCCATCGTAATAGAGCAAAGTGATCGCGGGTGTGGGAGGAGTACATCTAGCATACTCTTAGAGTCCCTAAACCCTAATTTTTAGGGTATACCACTATATAAAGAACATAACACCCTAGTTATCAGCCTCCCTCTCATCTTTAGACAGCCGCCACGAAACCCGAACCCTCCCTTGAGTGTTATTGGAGCTTTGAAGGTCATTAGAGAGCTTTTTGGTGATTGTAAATCCATTTTCAAGCAAGTGAAGAGTATAGCAAGGTGGTGGATCAAAGGGGGGAGTAGTAGATCCGAGTTTAAGGTTCTATTTCAGATCACTTGGAGGTATAAAGCTATAAAATTTCCTGAATTATGCTTAGATCTAGTGTGGTTTAGTTTTGAAATCATTTTGGTCCAAAGGTTGAAGCTTTATAGTCCAAATCCGATTTCTAGGGTAAGGGTTGCCACCCTTGGTGCTAAATGACTCCTTATGACAGAAAGTTGTCACCTTGGTGGTCTTAATGGATTCATGAAAGAGTTAAGACCACTTTCATGGAAGTAGAATATCATTTTTGGAGTTTGGATTTGTTTGGGGCATGCAAAGTCACCAAGGCAGTGACTTTATGGATTAGGATGTTGAAAAGGACTTGGATCTGTGATTGTAGCTTCTGGATCTGAGTATTAAGCACTTAATGGGAAAGTGACTTAACAGGGGAGTATGCTGAGCATACATGCAGGTACGCCCAACGTACGTACCATTTGGCTAGTACGCTTAGCCTACATAGGAGTACGGCCCGAGTACTCATTAGTTATGGGCTCGGTGTGTTTTGGGTCTTGGGTAGGGCCAAGCAGTGGACTTTGGGTCTTTGGGCTTTAGTGGGCCATCAGAAGTCAGATAATTTGGTTTGAGAATATGTTTGGGCTTAGGGTAAGGCCCATTAGAGGGATTGGGACCAATTTAGCAAATTGGGCCATTAGTGGGCTTGGAAAGCCTACCTAGTGTTGGGCCTTTTTATATTATGGTTTTGGGTCTTAAAGTTGGAGCATGTTGGACTAGGGGTTAAAAGGGTCATTTTACCCTAAGGAGGATTATTGGTACGATCTAAGTGTTATTTTGGTATTGATATTTCGAGGCACCGAAGGATCAATAGTCAGGGAATTTCCAGTAGCAGTCGGAAGTGTATCAGCCAGATTTCAGCTTGTGAGGTGGGTCTCCTCACTGTGTGAATGGGTCTAAGGCACCAATGTCAGCCCATTTAGTTTATGTATGGTAGGAAGACCCGGGGGCTAGCCCTAAGCATTATGCATGAAAGACCAGGAGGGGGCTCCTAGCACACAATATTTATTATGTATGGTTGGAAGACCCGAGGGTTAGCCCTAGGCAATATGTATGAAAGACCAGGAGGCGGCTCCTGGCGCACTATATGCTATTATGTATGAAAGACCACGAGGTGGCTCCTGGCACACTGTATGCTCATTAGCTAAGTAGAGTAGTATGTATGCTAGTGGTCTTTGTGATACTTGCATGGAAGACCAGGAGACGGTTCTTGGCACTTGTCTGTAAGACCCAGGGGTGGCCCCAGGCTTAGCAAAAAATACCACGTGGCGGCCTGTGGCATAATGGCAAGACTATGTTTAGCACATACCAGCGTATTTGATATATGGCAGATATGTATGGCTCACAATTATAAATAGATTAGCTGATATGTATGGTATGTGGTATCTGGGGAACTCGCTAAGCTTCGTGCTTACGGTTTATAGTTTTGGTTTCAGGTATCTTCAGTTTTCAAGAAAAGGGAGATCGGGACGATCGCAACGCATTCACCCATGTTATTCTGCATTATGTGATCTTTGGGATTAGACTCTGATAATTGTTTTAATTGAAATGTTTTCATTGTATGGGACAAAGTTATTAACAATTTTACTTATATTAAAAATGAAATTTTTGGGATGTTACAAAACCAGGTGTTACAATTAACTTTGTCTTTCTTTGTCTTTTCTTATATACTAATTTATTCTTAACTTATGCACCTTTTGGAAATTATTTCAAATATATATTCACCATATTGGAGGAGGCGACTAAAGAGTGTTTTAAATTTATTCTATAATAAACGATCCAGAGTATAAAATTAATCTCCTATAGCTTCAAATTTGCAAAAGTGATGGCATATCAAAGGCAAGATTGTAATAAAAGGTGTTTTCTTAAGAAAAAGTAAAGAAGAATGACATTATTAGTTAAAAAAAAGGTTGTGTGGCAATGGACAAAAGGTGTATACATGTTGACTTAACTTATATGATAATGACATAAAAATTCTTAAGTTTGCAAGTTTTTGTCAGTTTTACTTTTTGATGGATTTTAGATTCATTAAAACCGAATGTTTTCAACTTTTTTTTTTCCAATTTTAGCATCTGGTTTATTAAAGCCCTTATATTTGGTTGAAATGTTCGGTTTTACCATTTTTTCTAGTTCTTAAAAGTGCTTAAGTTTGATTTTTTGGTTCATTAAATCCCTCAAGTTGGCATAAATTTTCAGTTTTACCGGGTAGAGCTGTCATAGAAAATTGCTATAATAGGAACAAATAAAAGTATAATGTTATAAATTAAAATAAAATTGATTCATTGTTTTTACATCTACATTTCAAGTAACTATTGTTTATTTGACACCATGTAATGCGTCATCAATTGTATGGAAGATGGTGAAGACATTCAAGTAAGTTTGCAACATACTGGTTAAATTTTCTATTTTTCTTATGATATGGAAATATTTTTACTTCAACTTTTATTGTCAATTATTCTGTTGTATTATTTTTACTTCTCATGATTATAATTTTCATGTGTGTATTTTTATAATTACACGGCTTATGCTAATATTGAATTTGATTCTTCTGAAAAATCATGTATCTGGTCCTTAATAACACCAAAGAAGCGTCGACTTTCACGATTGTGTGAGGAGTCTATTGATGTCTGATAATGATATTTCTAACTGACTTTATAGTAATTAAACAATATATTTCACTTTTTTGTTTTTACCTTAATTTCATTTAATTGTATGTTAATCAATTGCTATGATTTTTATTTAATGTCTTTTAATGTTTCTTTTTTCATTCATATGTTGTTTATTTAGGTAGATTTGTTATTTGTACAATGCATGATAACAATTTTCATAATGATGATATTGTAACATCACGGCTCCCAGGAAAAAATTTAAATTGTTTTATATTCATTTTGACAGGGAAACTCAACGAGTTGGAGGCCCCAACTCGTCATGTAAAGATCGAGATGGTCACGTGAATTTTAGAATCAACTCGACGAGTTGGAGCTGAGTGTGAAACCCTAATTTTCAGGGTTTGCACCCTATTTAAAGGACCTTAAGCCCTTTATCCGCATCCCTAATCACCTTATCACCCTGAGACAAACCCTAATCGAGCTATCTTCCACTATGAGAGAGTGTGAGGCTAAGAGTGTGCGTTTTGGTGCATTCCTTAAAGGAACTTGAAGAGTCAAGGACTTGGAACAAGGAGACCTTAGACCCGGCATCTATTCTGTTGTAGCAGCTAATTGGAGGTAAAAAGCCATTACCTTGATCACTTGTTTGTTAGATCTCTCCATTAGAGAGTTTATGGCCATGTTTAGCATTTTCTTGAGTCATTAATGGTTTTGAGCTTACCTTGAAGCTAAGACTTCAGATATGGACACTATTAGGACATTTAGGCCTAAAGAATCAAGCTTTATTAAGCTTTAGCCAACTTTCATGCCTTAAACCCCTTGTTGAGCTTTTTTTTGGCAAACTTAGCCCTAGATTCCATGCATGGACGTAAAGCTTGCAACTTTATGTGGTATTTCGGCCTTAGAAGGCTAGATCTAGAGCTTGGGGTCTTAGTCTCGCTTAAGAGCGTCTGAATGAGTGATTGGGCTGAAGGAACTCGACGATTTGGTTAGGGTTTTCCCCCGTTATCCTGGACGTTGTACAAACTTGATGAGTTGGTGAGACAACTCGGCGAGTTGAGTTGGAATTTCCCAATTTTTCTGAGAACCGAAGGAACTCGACGAGTCGCATAGATACACTCGACGAGTTGGGTCAACATGGACAGTTGACTTGAGTGTTGACTTCCATTGACTTTTAGGGTTTGGTCAAGTTGTGGACATAGGAGACCATGGAGGGGTAAAATGGTCTTTCACCCTTTCTGAGAATTAGTAAAGGAGTTAGCTTAACATCTTTGGAGTTGTTACTATTAATTTGTTAATTAGAGATGATTATGATATATGTAGGTGGAGTCTAGACCGACCGTTGAGTACGAGACATACTTGCTTTACTTACGAGGTGAGTCTTCTTACTATACTTATCTGAGTGGTAATATTGTATGACCGGAGGGTCTTGCCTGAGTTATTGACCAGGGGGTCTTATGTGCTTATACTGAGTTATGTGATATATTATGCATTTTGTCTTTGTGATTTATGTTGTATATTATTCTGTGCCTTGTTGAGTTAGGACGGGAGGGTCCAAACCGAGTTGTGAGACTATAGGGTCCTCACTGAGATACATGACTGGAGGGTCCAACCAGAGCTGTGAGACCGGAGGGTCTTCACTGAGACACATGATCGGCAGGTCCTTATCGAGTTACAGCCATGAGAGGCTAATTATTTGTGTGTGGTGTTTTGGGGAACTTACTAAGCTTTGTGCTTACAGTGTTGTGTGAAATGTGTTTCAGGTACATCTTAGGATCACGGGAAGGCGCCGACATGATTGTACACACCAGCTAGTTGTTTTGTTTTGAGGATTCTGGGATATTGTCAAACAATTTATTGTTTTGTTTTTGGAACAATTTACAAATTGGGTTTGGGAAATGTTAAACTGTGTTTTGTGTGGATTTAAAAATGAAAAAAAAAATTACACTGAAAATGTAGAGTGTTTCAGATATAGAACAAAGTAAAATCAATATTTTTTAATTACATTGGTCAACCGTCCACCGTACAGGTATAAAACTAGTTTTGATAGTCATTGGAGTTATTTTCTATTATTTTTTTTGCTATCGTTTTAGAAATAATATTATATAATTAGACTATTTTTGTCTTTTTTTTTTTCATTTAACAAACATTCGTAACGTTTATAATTCATATCATATGATATGATGATGAGTAGATTAAAGAGAAAATGTATAATTTGGTTAATGAACACCAACCATGTTTCAAAAATAGTCAAAAATGCAAAAAATGATCATGATTTTGGTGCAAAAATTTGAGATTTTTACAGATGGCTACATGCAAAAACTCAGATTTTTTTTTGGAAAACTTTTGACCTTAATAACTATTTCATATGAACTTTGTTTGAGCTAAAAAAATTTATTGTGTTCTTTGTAATAAAGCTATCCATAGACATATCACCCTCTAAATTTGCAGGTCGGGAAATCATATTTTAAGCTTTAAAGTAGGCTACTCAGTGATTAACAAAAAAGGGACCTAAATTTGAACCTAAATACACATATGAATTCCATTTGACATAAATGTTTTTTTGAACAGCTTATTAGTGGTTAAAAGTTAGTATTATCAAGTCAGTAGAATTCGTCAAAGTCCAAATTAGAATTCAAAACATTCATTCTAAGAGGGAAAGCCTCTACCAAATGGGCTAGTCTCACATTGGATTGACATAAATGTTTTTTTTTTCATTTTCTTTGTTGTAACAAGGGTTATCTATAGACAAATCGCATTCAACATTTGGATTTTCGAAAGTCGTACTTTGTAAGCTCTAAAGTAGGATACACATTTTCTTTTTTGATAGTTTTCCAAATATCATATTTTTCCATACGGATATCGGGACGTCGTACTTTTTCAATGTATTTTGGTTATACTAAGGGTAGATAACAAGTAGCATTACCATCAAAGTGGACATTAAATTTGGTTACAATAAAATTCTTCAGTTACAATAGGGGTAACATGGTCAATACATCGTTTGGTAATTCTTGTCAAGGAGGATGCGACAAAATATTTAGCGTATCTGTTTGTTATGCAGCTCGATACACCTACATAAGTTAAATAAAAATTAACCAGTTGGCAGACGTGTGAAACCATTTCAGGATGTACAACTGTAGTCTACCAAAAATTACTAAAACATCTCATCACTACTATAGCGTGTGAAACATCCTAAAAACCGTAACGTAAAATTTTCATTTTTAATTTAACTCGTAAACATCATTTATTCTTATCAACCATTCAAAAATATATCAGAGTAAAAATATTTATCAGAGTACAATCCCAAAATTATAAAGTGAGGAAACATAGGTGGATGCGCTGCAATCAACTCGGACCCTCCCCTTTTGAACCGGAAGTACCTGAAACCATAACCATAAAACTGTAAGCACAAAGCTTAGTGAGTTTCCCGAAATACCACATACCATACATACATACATACATCGTGTCACACCCTCGAACTGGAACAACGGAAACGTCCGGGGGATGATGACGTCATTGTACAGTATCCTAACAATTGAATATAAATGATCAAAGCCATGCAACTTGTAACATCCGGATTCCCAGGTATTTTATTTTAACCCTTTATTTTTGAGTTGTAGAGAAGGACTCGACGAGTTGACGCTTATACTTGTTGAGTAGGATCGTGATTCGCTGACTGGATTAATGATTGGACTCGACGAGTTGGCTTGGTGACTCGACGAGTCTGTGCTGGCGGCAAAAACCCTAAATCTTGGGGCTTGTGCCCTATTTAAAGGCCTTAATGGCCTTCATTTGTGGCCACTACACCCCTGAGAAACCCTTGAGAGTAGAGAGAAAGCTTGTAGTGCAAGAGGAGGGCTAATTCATCATTCTTTGGTGTGTTTTAGCAAATGGAAGGAAGGATTTCGGGCTAGGCTGACTTGTGGGACTCAAATCTTTCATCATTTCGTTCAAAGCTGCTGTGGGAGGTAAGGATTCATGTCCATCTTCACTGAGTAATAGATTTCATGAATCTAGGGTTTCTTCTCTTCTCTTTTGGTAAGAGATCTAGTGTGTGTGATGTCCCCTTGTGAAATACCCTAACTTTCGTATTTCTGAAAGACCCAAACTTTCATACTTGACAATACAGTTACTCCATAACATGCTACTTGCATATTCATAAAAACAATATTTTACATTGATAAAGAGGTTACAAACTACTGGATACAAACCAACTATTACAAAGTGTTATATATTACATAACGACCCATGATATTGTAATTTATACAACATAAACTGAAGTACAAAAGTACTATTACAAACTATTCTAAATCTTCCAACAGTATACGATCATACTGATTACTTATCTCCTGCAATTGTTAAACATTGATAGGGTAAGCGATGACGCTTAGTGAGTTCAATAATAGATACAATATAACGTTATGCCATATATATACCTTAATATGGCTGAAGCAAAGAGAAACAAGGAACAACAAAGGCATATGTGAATCATGTGTTAAACTTTCCATATCAATCAATGACTTGATTCAAAGATATACAATCAATGAAACATAACAATTTCCATACTTGATATATATATCAATAAAGCTTCGACCCAAATGACACAGAAGACATAAGATTTCTGATTAACATCTTGGTAGATTTCAGGCTTATAGCCCTGTCTAACCATTTGCCAATGCCATAGAATAGAAGTCATTCTCTTACGGAGACATGCTCTACATGGCCAGAGGCTACGTACCAGTACCAATGTGAATCTAAGTCCTTTCACTGATCACATGGTCAAAGGTATTACTTTTGCTATTAAAATAGTGAATAAAATAACACGGGAAAATAACCCAGAATAATAACACTGAAAAGCACATAGCACATATAACACATAACATACAATTGTTCTTATATATTGAACTCACCGTGATATAACCGGGGGTTAAAATAGTAATTTGGGTAGCACTTCGGCTTTAAATATGACTTTCTATGTTGAAAACAGGGAGCTTTATTGAAAAACCGGGCTCTGCGAAGGTAGAGCTTCAAAACCAAAAAGATAAATTTTTCGGGCTTCTCGGGAACTTTGGGACGTGTTTCGGGTGCTAAAATTGATACTAACCAAAATATGGATTTTGGGGTGAAAATGTGGATTTTGGGGTGAAAATGTGTCAAATTTCCAAAGTTACCCGACAAATCTCGCAACCCCTATATATACATGCGAGGCTCGGATCCGGGGCAAGGAGATGAAGACAGGCATCGTAGATCATCGGCCGAAGATAGAACATGCGATAGAAGGGCGAGGCTCGGATCCGGATGCGAGGCGAGGTTCGGAAGGCGCCAGCAAGGCGAGGTTCGGAAGGTGCCAGCGAAGCGAGGCGCGTCGGAAGCTGGTTGGGCTGCGGTTCGGTCCACTCGGAAGGCGACACGCGTCGGAGTCTCGGCTGCACATCGCATCGGTGAGGTAGAAACGGGGCATGCATGTGAGGATCCGATGATGTGGCCTATTCCAGACCTTATCCTTGCGAGATTCCTCAGAAAATGAGCCAAAATCTTCTAAAATCCATAACATTCTCATACGTGCTACGTTTTCGACGTTCTTTATATGCACGCGTAGGCAAGAATATATTCTACAACTTTCGTTTAGACTCCGTTGGCTAATTTTGAATTTATTTTTAATATTATTATTTTTAACAGACCGGGACAGGAAAATCCGTTAAAAATTCATAACTTCTTCATCGACGTCTGTTTTCATCAGACTTTTTACCGTTGTACTACTATTGACGAGATCTTCAATTCTCATTTAGGTTGTGTTGGCTAAAAATCACTCGATTTAAAATTTGAGTTTTTAGGTGTCTACTGCTAAGCTGAAACTTAGAAAAATCATAACTTCCTCATACGAAGTCAAATTTTGGTGTTACTTTTATCGAAGTTCTCGGTTTAACGAATACTACGACTTTCATTTAGATCACTAAGGCTAAAAAGTAGTTTATCAAAAACTCATGTTTTACGTCATTCGGCATCGTGACGGTTTTGTCGCGGATCTTCGATTGGTCATAACTTCTTCGTTATAACTCGGATTTCGACGAGGTTTTCGCCTACAAGTTTCTAACTAGATTATCTACAACTTTCAATAATAAAATTATACTTATGAAAAATTTTATATTTTCATTAAATTTCCCCATTTGACATTTGATTGGAATCTCATAAGACTTCCAATATTTTTCCGAGTGATTCTAAACAGAGTTTTACTTCATTTCTAGTAAAAACTATATGTTAGAATTCAATATTCAAATTCACATAGTATTTCACAAAATTATTCATTATAAAACACAATTTCAAAACGTGTATGTTACACCTTGTGACAATATTATCAAATTTGGACCTTGAGAGGTCCAAAGAGTCCCTATTCTTCAGCTTTATGCAATGCTTTATGAATTTTGGGCCCTTGGTTATCATATTAAGGGTTATTTTGGCATATAGAGATGATAGTGTGATGCATGGGCCTAAAGTTCGAACCTTTACGTGACTTTTGAGTGCTTAAAGGTTAGATCTACTAGTTGGTCAAGCAGATCCGACCTCAGAAGGTCGTTTGAGTGTTGCCATGGAAGGAACTCGCCGAGTCCATAAGGGGACTCGACGAGTTGAGTCGGGTTTCCCCGTGATTCATGACCAGTGGCGACCCGTCGAGTGGAAGGTTTGCTCGGTGAGTCGAGTGAGGTTTAGATAGACCCAAAGGACACGCTTGGACTCGCCGAGTCACCTATGTACACTCGACGAGTCTGGTCAAAGTTGATCGTTGACTTTCTGTAACGACCCAAAATTCCAGCACAAAAATTTCATTTTTTGATTAATTAATTTATAAAACATCCATTAGAAAATATTGTATAAACACGTCATCCCAAAACCAAGTATCATATTTGAAACCCACAACCATGAACAAATGTCATATCAGAGTATAATCCCAGAAAACACCATGCGGAAAATCATATGTGTCTGTGATGCCATGCTACGCCACTGGCTCCTTCCCCTTAGATGAAGAGGTACCTGAAACCAAAAACTGAAACCGTAAGCACAAAGCTTAGTGAGTTCCCCCATCATACCACACACCATACAATACCATCGGTATCTTTCAACCGGTAATCATCATTGGTATCTTTCAACCGGTAATCGTCATCGGTATCTTTCAACCGGTAACTGGGGACTATTCCACCCCTACCACTAGCATACAATAACAAGATATAAGCACACAGTCAGGCATATCCGGGTACTGACCTACCCCTTGGCCCTAAGGACCACTATCAGGGAAACTATCCCTATCATGTAACATATCATACAGATATAACTCATAACCAAACGCATACCAGACCAAAATAAATTATCACAGAGACAATTATCTTTTAAATACTCCTCAATGGTGGGTCGGCATTGTGGCCTTAGACCCACCCCTACCGGAAGGTAACTCACCTCGTAGCTGCTGAACTGTGCGGGAATCCTCTGACTGATGTCGCTGCTGCTCCGGAAATCCACCAGCTATAATCCCCACAAAACACTTACTCAGAAACTGACATCTAACTTTATGGTAAAATGACCATTTTACCCCTTGACCAAGTCAAAGTCAAAGTCAACTTCCAGTTGACCTGACTCGCCGAGTTGGCTTGCCAACTCGCCGAGTCCCTATCCTTCCATCAGACCTCATGCCCGTCTCTACTCGTCGAGTTAGGCGATGACTCGACGAGTTTTCCTTCTAAAAGAACACCGGCTGAATCCACATCCAACTCGCCGAGTTGTATGAAAAACTCGTCGAGTTCATCATCAACCGATACTCATGTCCTGCCCTGACTCGCCAAGTTGTATGAACAACTCGTCGAGTTACTTTTCATCCTATGAACACGTTCTGTCCTTGACTCGCCGAGTTGTATGAACAACTCGCCGAGTACCATGAAGATTGTCTTGGACTTGCCGAGTCCGTTCATGCACTCGCCAAGTACCATGAATTCCCAGAATACTTTGCTTAGTCCAGAACGTTGGGTCACTCCCCGGGACTCCTAAAACCCTTCCACACTTAACTGGTCCTTATGACCCTCACTGATATAGGACCAAAACCCTTGGACTCGCCGAGTCCAGGAATGGACTCGTCGAGTCTATCACATTCGTTACTAAGAACTTCGATTTCTGATGAACAACACTTAACCAAATGATAGATCCAGGCCCCTAAACTCGATCTAGCACGTAAAGTTACAAACTTTACGTGCATGCATGGGACATTAGAGCTTAAAAGGCTCTAAAATGGTTCTTTTGTTGCATGGGGCCTTCCTTGGTGCAAAAAGCAACCTAGATCTGACTTGTGGCTCATAAAATGACATGATACAGAAGCCCAAACCCCCAACCATGTTTGCAAACATGGTTGGCCACCAAAAATGGCTTATAAAAGCCCTAAATCACCTCAAAGAGCGATCTAACAAATGAATGAGCAAGGTTAAGCCTTTATACCTTCCAAAGACTGCAAATGATGAACCAAACTCGAATCCTTCAGTCCCCTCTTGATCCTTCTATGCTCTTCCTTCTCCCTTAAGGTCAAAACTCACAAGAATCACTCAAGAAGTCTTAGATCTACTCAAAAACGGCTAGGGTTTGCTATGAGGAGTGTTTGGGAGCATAAAGGGGGAAAGGAGGCTGCATAAGGTCGCTTAAATAAGGTGCAAACCCCTGGATTAAGGTTTTTGTCCAAACAACGGCTACTCGCCGAGTCCGCAGCTCAAACCACGCGCCTTATCCCGCTTCTACTCAGCGATTCAGTCCTTCGACTCGCCAAATCCAAGGCTAAAATGCAAAAATAAATGAAGGTTTAATAACATAATACATACCAAGAACCAGGTGCTACACTTTCGTTGACTTTTAGGGTCTATTCAATGTTTGGACTTGTGAGTCATTGGAGGGGTAAAATGGTCTTTTACCCTTCTGAGAGAACTTAGAGAGGGATTAGTCTAGACTTTGAGAGTTGTATTGATTAGAGTAATTTTTCCATGTGATTAGGCGGAGGCTAGACCAGTATTACCGAGTACGACATTTACCGAGTTACCCGAGGTGAGTCTTCTTACTATACTTTACCTAGAGTGTTAATTAGAGCTATGTGACAGAGTATCTTGTATGCTATCTGTATGATATGATTTCTTTGTGATTTGTGCTATGTATTATCCAGAGTTTATAGAGTTAGGACCAGAGGGTCCACAGAGTTAGGGCCAGATGGCCCATAGAGTTATGGGACTGGAGGGTCCCACTGAGACACAATGACCAGGGGGTCAAACAGAGTTATAGCCTCGAGTGGCTAATATGTGTTGTATGTTGTATTTTGGGGAACTCACTAAGCATTTATGCTTACAGTGTTATGTGTTATGTGCTTCAGGTACTAATGACGATCACAGGAAGGTGCCGGCATGATCCGTATACACAGACCGAGGATTTTATTTGTTATCTTGGGATATGTTTTATTTGATGACAATTGTTGAACATGAGATTTAAGAATTTTTAAATGATAATTATGTTGTTTGAAAAATGAAAATTTGTTTTGAAAATTTACGTCCTTACACAACCATCATATTGATAATTTAAAATTTTACATTGTACATAAAACATTGCTTGTTTGATATCAAAGATGTATAGCAAAAATAAATAACGTGACGTGGTGACGCCCCATCCTCCAAAAATTCTTTCATTACCTGTTTACTGATTCCCTGATAATACAAGTGATCTTGAAAAGTGTCAACAATTAAGTTGGTGAGTTCATAAGCATTTCTGTATGAGAAATCGGTAGCTTTTTCTTTTGTAAAAATGATAGAGTATGCTTCCAGAAAATCCAATATTTTCTTTAGAAATTAACTTGTAACACCCCAAAAATCGAGGCCAAAATTTCATTTTTAATTAAGTAATTCATAACATAGTTTACCAAACATTGCCAATGTCACATCAATTTATAAAAACCATAACAACGTGTCTCAACACAATATCATCGAAAGTAATAAAAATCAGAGTACAATCCCAGAAAACTCCATGCGGAAATCATGTGTGTGATATGTTGCTACATCGCCGTCTCCTTCCCCTTCGACGAAGAGGTACCTGAAACCACAACCAACAACTGTAAGCACAAATCTTAGTGAGTTCCCCCATCATACCGCATACCATACAACATCATCGGTATCTTTCAACCGGTAACTACCAGCGGTATCTTTCAACCGGTAACTATCATCGGTAGCTTTCAACCGGTATCCGCCGTAGGTATCTTTCAACCGGTAACTGTCATCGGTATCTTTTAACCGGTAACTTCCATTGGTATCTTTCAACCAGTAACTGGGGACTATTTCACCCCTACCACTAGCATACATTAGCAGGATATAAACATATAGTCAGGTATATCGGGGTACTGACCTACCCATTGGTCCTAACAACCTATGTCAGGGAAAGACTATTCCCTGTCGCTACCACTAACACAACGTTCATATTACGCAAGCATGTCTCATGACCAAGTTACATAACCAAACCATGATACTTATCACAAAGACAATTATCTACTAAATATCCCTGTTGTTGGGTCGGCATTATGGCCTTAGACCCACCTCTACTGGAAGGTAACTCACCTCGATGTCTTGTAGCGTCTGAGTTGTCCTCGACTTGAAGGTCGGCTCCCCTCAACTCCTTAATCCCTTCACGACAATCCTCAAGTCATCAAACAGAACATATGACCTTAACCAGGGTCAATACCATAACAAGACAAAGTCAACCTTGGTCAAAGTCAACATCCAGTTGACCTGACTCGCCGAGTTGGCCCGCCAACTCGCCGAGTCCACACTCCACTAATCCGATATAGCCTTGACTCTGCTCGTCGAGCCTAGCAAGAAATCGACTGGTTCTTCTTCCTTTAAACTATCGGTACCATCTTCATCCGACTCGCCGAGGTCTTCCCTGAACTCAGCGAGTTCATCTCCCTCATAAGAACATGTCCAGTCTACGACTCGCCGAGTTATATGAACAACTCGTCGAGTCAACCTTCAAAGGTTGGGACATTGCCTTGGACTCACTGAGTTTGTTCATATAATCGTCGAGTCCCATGATTCTCAGGTCCTTTTTTGTGTCTAAACATCTACGGGACTTCCCTTCCTAACAACTGGTCCATTTGCGGAATGGATTTGGTGGTCATTACACCTCGACTCGTCGAGTCCCAAGAACAACTCGGTGAGTCCATCCTTGACCATTACTATACAGCCGATTTAAGTGGGTCTTAACACATCAAAACCATAGATCTGGCCTCCTAATGTCCATTTTATACGTAAAGTTCCAAACTTGGTGCACATGCATGAGGTTTTTGGCTCAAAATCCATAAACGGTGGTCTACAATGTGCATGGGGCTCTCATGGCCATAAATTTGGCACCTTTATGCCATGAGACCCCTCCAATGACTCAGATCGGAGAGTAGAACCACATGAATCACTTTACAAATCCGAAAACGGCTTAAGAAGCCCTAAATGCACCCAAAATCTAAGTCCTAAAGATGAACAACCAAATGGAAGACCAAAACAGGGGGCATTTACCTTGCTTGAGCTGAAAATGGAATAAGATCTCTGGATCTACAAGCCCCAACTCGAATTTCCCAGCTTCTTCGTTCCTTTCAAGCTTCACAAACCAACCAAAAGCACCAAAATGGCCTTAGATCAAACAAAATGGCTAGGGTTTCGATATACAACTTCTTGGGAGAGATAGGGACGAGGGAGGCTGATTTAAGTTGTTTAAATAGGGTGAAAATCCTCAAATTTAGGGTTTCCCTCATACAGCACCTACTTGCCGAGTTAGTCTCCCGACTCGTCGAGTAGGTCACTTAAAATGCCTGCGGATCACGACCCTACTCGACGAGTTGGGCCACCAACTCGTCGAGTCCCAGAGGAAAATACATAAATGTTTAAATTCAAATACGTACCGGGAATTAAGTGTTATAGAACTGTAAGTCTTAAATCCCAAGACTAAAAATGTAAGTAATGTTGTACTGGAAAATAGTGTCATGACGTTTTATCTTTATATAAAACTACTTGATTGTGTGTAAACCCTGTAAACCAAATGTTTTGTTAATACCCCATATGAGTTATCATAACCATGCTAATGACTAGTTGGCCTGCTACAACATTCTTCAGGCATTAGAATGTTATGACATTTGTTACCCTAGACTGGCCTGGTCTAACTATAGCTAACAGCTCGGGTGTGGGGTTGTCAATCCCATATAGATCTATACACAAGTGCAGGCTCTCCTTACAAGAGACTCTGGTTATAATTCAGGACTTAGTGTGTACTCTGGTAGGTATGGTGAAACCAAATGTCTCACAAAATTGTATCAACCGGTTTACGTGAACTGAAAACCCCTTGTTCTTGTAAATGAATGCTTTATTCTTCCATAGTGGTTACATAGCGTAAAAATAATTATACCTTATTATAATTATATGTTTCTTCCATAATGATAGTGTAGTGTTTGAAACTCCCAAACTATACCAATTATAGTTTGTCATGTTTGTTTGTTGAGACTATTTATATAATCATTTATATAAATACATAGTAGATATCTTGTCTAGTTTCAAAATGTATGTCAAAATATCATATTTTTGGGTTGCAACCCACAAAATGGTGAAATATCTAGATTGTAACCCTTTTAGAAAAGTTATATGTTGGTAAAAAGTCTTAAAAATCCTTGTAGTTTCGAAATCACAACTTTCCTTATGTTTAGATAACAAAGTTTATGTTTTGTTTTGTTAGTTTTGCATTTCAAAACTAATAGGTCACAAATAATTATCTACAAACTAGTGGCAACCATATTCTATGCAAATAAGGTTTTATACATAACATAGAGATAAAGCAATGCAAGTATTTGTGTAAAAACCAATTTTACTTGTATTCCCCCCCCCCCCCCCCCCCTTAAAAACATGAAAACCTCGAAAATGTGGGGGTATGAACTCACCTTGAGTGTGGTTGGGGTTGGATAAAGAGATGATTGTGAAGGTCTCCAAGCCTAAAACACTTGAATTTGGTTGATGAACTCTTTGAAGGTGATATTATCCTGAGAGTTTTAACACATAATAATGTGTGTAAATAAGATGAAACTAACATGAAAATGTATTAAAACACTAGATTAACAAGAAAAGATTACCAAAATTCTAAGAACAAGCTAGGATAATTTGAACTTGGAGGATTTGGACTTGGTTCTTTGAGAGAAAATGAAGTAACAGAAAGTAATATGGAAATGGCGGGGGTTTGGGGGGGGTGATCTCGTCCATATATAAGGAGGAAAAAGGGTGAAATGATGTTTACTTTGATATTTGGAGGATAATGGCATCATTATATGTTGGGTAATAAGTCTTATGGGAAACTGATGTATCTATCAAGTCACAAAGTTAACACTCTTTTCTCATTTTTCCCACCGAAATCCCATAACAATCGCCAAAATCATATGTGATTTTGGCCTATGCATCAACTGAAATCACATGTGATTTAAGTCTATGTTCCAACCGAGATCACTTGTGATTTCGGTCCTAGTGCAAACCGAAATCACTAGATTGATGGGGTCCTAGGACAGAAACTCTAAAGCAAGGTTTAATTTATGATTTTTGGTCTAACTTGTTGACTTTCAAAGGTTCTTTACGAACATGGTTTTCAATATATATATATATATATATATATATATATATATATATATATATATATATATATATATATACACTTATACAAATGATGTCTTTTGGCTTTCAAGGATTATTGCAACAAAGTTATGATGTGGTTGTACTTATACATAGATACATTTTAGACCTTGCTTGACCTAAAATTACCAGTTGTCACACATCGGGCCCCACCCAGCATCCATCGGGCCTCACCCGGTATTCATTAAGCCCTGCTCGACCTCCATCGGGCCCCGCCCAGTACAGATTTGTCAGTAACATACGATAGGCCCCATCCAACACACTAATCATGCCCGACCCGACATACATACAGACACATACAATACATGAAAGAGTCACACATACATATATCATTCTTGTAACAATAATCTATGGGCCGACATTAGTGCCTTTGACCCGCCAAATTCAATGAGTAGACTCACCTCAATCCGAGATCACCGAAACACACACGCGTTACCGCTACCAGGTTCCTCACGTTGAACACATCCAAATTATCCTTATTCAATAATTAAGACAATTTCCCATAAACCAAGGTCTAAATCATATTCTAACATACCGATGGGTAAAAGATTATTTTACCTTTCCTATACTTGGCCCAACAAAGTAAGGCCCAAACACAAAATGAATCTGTAGCACCAGGTTCTTGGTATGTATTCTGTTATTAAATCTGCATTTATTTTTGCACTTTTGGCCTTCGACTCGGTGAGTCGAAGGACTGACTCTCCGAGTAGAAGCGGGATGAGGCGCGGGAATTAAGTTGCGGACTCGGTGAGTCGAGTCCCGGACTCGGCGAGTAGCCGTTGTTTGGGCAAAAACCCTAATCCAGGGGTTTGCACCCTATTTAAATGACCTTATGCAGCCTCCTTTCCCCCTTTATGCTCCCAAACACTCCTCATAGCAAACCCTAGCCGTTTTTGTGAAGAACTAAGGCTTTTTGTGTGATTCTTGTGAATTTGGATCTCAAGGAAGAAGGAAGAGCACAGAAGGATCAAGAGGGGACTGAGGGATTCGAATTTGGTTCATCATTTGCAGTCTTTGGAAGGTATAAAGTCTGAACCTTGCTCATTCTTTTGTTAGATCCCTCTTTGGGGTGATTTAGGGCTTTTTATAAGCCATTTTTGGTGGCCAACCATGTTTGCAAACATGGTTGGGGGTTTGGGCTTCTGTATCATGTCATTTTATGAGCCACAAGTAAGATCTAGGTTGCTTTTTGTACCAAGGAAGGCCCCATGCAACAAAAGAACCATTTTAGAGCCTTTTAAGCTCTAATGTCCCATGCATGCACGTAAAGTTTGTAACTTTACGTGCTAGATCGAGTTTAGGGGCCTGGATCTATCATTTGGTTAAGTGTTGTACATCAGAAATCGAAGTTCTTAGTAAGGAATGTGGTAGACTAGGCGAGTCCATTCCTGGACTCGGCGAGTCCAAGGGTTTTGGTCCCATATCAGTGAGGGTCTTAAGGGCCAGTTGAGTGTGGAAGGATTTTAGGAGTCCCGGGGAGTGACCCAACGTTCTGGACTAAGCAAAGTGTTGTGGGAATTCATGGAACTCGGCGAGTGCATGAACGGACTCGGCGAGTTCAAGACAATCTTCATGGTACTCGGCGAGTTGTTCATACAACTCGGCGAGTCAAGGACAGAACGTGTTCATCGGTTGATGATGAACTTGACGAGTTGTTCATACAACTCGGCGAGTCGGATGTAGATTCAGTCGGAGTTCTTTTAGAAGGAAAACTCGTCGAGTCATCGCCTAACTCGACGAGTAGAGACAGGCATGAGGTCTGATGGAAGGATAGGGACTCGGCGAGTTGGCAA
Source organism: Lactuca sativa (assembly GCF_002870075.4). Classification (NCBI taxonomy): domain Eukaryota; kingdom Viridiplantae; phylum Streptophyta; class Magnoliopsida; order Asterales; family Asteraceae; genus Lactuca; species Lactuca sativa. The sequence continues at coordinate 29,386,293 of NC_056627.2, read as the reverse complement.
GCCAACTCGGCGAGTCAGGTCAACTGGAAGTTGACTTTGACTTTGACTTTGACTTGGTCAAGGGGTAAAATGGTCATTTTACCATAAAGTTTGATGTCAGTTTCTGACTAAGTGTTTTGTGGGGATTATAGCTGGTGGATTTCCGGAGCAGCAGCGACATCAGTCAGAGGATTCCCGCACAGTTCAGCAACTACGAGGTGAGTTACCTTCCAGTAGGGGTGGGTCTAAGGCCACAATGCCGGCCCACCATTGAGGAGTATTTAGAAGATAATTGTCTTTATGATAACTTATCTTGGTCTGGTATGCGCATGGTTATGAGTTATATTTGTATGATATGTTACATGATAGGGATAGTTTCCCTGATAGTGGTCCTTAGGACCAAGGGGTAGGCCAGTACCCGGATATGTCTGAATGTGTGCTTATATCTTGCTATTATATGCTAGTGGTAGGGGTGGAATAGTCCCCGGTTACCGGATGAAAGATACCGATGGTATTGTATGGTATGTGGTATAATGGGGGAACTCACTAAGATTTGTGCTTACGGTTTCAGTTTTTTGTTTCAGGTACCTCTTCATCCAAGGGGAAGGAGTCGACGGCGTAGCCTGGCATCACACACACACATATGATTTTCCGCATGGTGTTTTCTGGGATTGTACTCTAATATGACATTTGTTCACGGTTGTGGGTTTTAAATATGCTACTTGGTTTTGAGATGACGTGTTGATACAATGTTTTCTAATGAATGTTTTATGAATTTACTAATCAAAAATGAAATTTTTGGGCTTGAATTTTGGGATGTTACAGAATCAAGGCCCAAGAGCCATTCAGGTGTGTACACCCCGTGTACTATCCTGGTATGCCCAACGTACCTTGCTGAAGCCCAAAAATCAACTCCAATCCTCTTAATGCCTTAAGACAACATGTATAACTTCCAGATCTGATTATGATGGGACGTCCTAAGTCATAAAGTTCCTGAATTTATGAATTTGCATGGTTTAATGGTGTCCAAACCAAAGCCCCAAATCACTAACTTCATCAAAAGACCACCAAATCATGCATAGAAGGATAGAAGGACCAATATCACATTTTTATGGTTCCTAATAACTCTATAATGGATAAAGTTTCCAACTTTTTCTATTAGAATGCTCCAAACAACCAATATCTAGTCTTTAAGTCTTAAAGGGACCAAAAGTGCATCGTTATCAACTTAATCCATTAAGTCTAAGTCTCCAACCTTTAGATTTGATCAATATGATGTTTAGATGGATAAAGTTGGAAACTTTCCAACTTTATCCATAACAAGCTCACATACTTTGAAGATCTCAATTTTATGCACCAATGTGACCAAAAACTCATACCACCCAAGACTAGATAGATCTATCAAACGCATCATCAAGATTCAAGCTTTATAACTCCAGAAGAAAGATCAAGGTGAACAAGGTATGGATCTACAAGCTCCAATGCAACCACCACTTCTCCAATGAGCTCCTTTTTCTCCAAGATGCACCAAGAACACTCCAAAGCACCCAAAAACTCCTTATTTAGCTCACAATGCACAAACTAGGGTTAGGGTTTCAAGGGAGGACATTGAAGGAATGAAGGTTGAGAATGGAAAGGGTTTGGGGAAGTTAAGGAGATTAAATAGGGCTCAAACCCCTCAAATTAGGGTTTACATCTGACCTGCGTACCCCCAATATACTCTAGGTACGCCCAAAGTACTGGGTGATCCTCCGAGATCACTCCTGCCCAGTACACTCAATGTACGCCCTCTACGCCTAACGTACTCGGCTTAACCCCATATTTTCATATCTTCAAATAGTCATAACTTCTTCGTTCCATTCCTTATATCCACTGAAAAGGTATTAAAGAGCTTTACAACTCTATATAATTACTTTTGACGTAAATTAAGCAGACTTCGCCCAGCGTACCCGGATGACCCGCGTACAAATTAAGCATGCGAGTACGCGCGGCGTACCCCCAGTATGCCCAACATACTCACCCATTACTTCTTTCACTTTAAGGAACTAACTAGCCAATTCTCCAAAATAGAAGGGTTATAAAGCTAACCTGGATTCCGGGATGTTACAATTCTCCCCCACTAGAACCAGACTTCGCCCTCGAAGTCTCATGCTGTGAACAACTCCGGATGCTGCTCCCGCATCTCCGACTCTGGCTCCCAGGTCAGTTCGGACCCTCTCCGATGCTGCCACTGGACGTGAACCAGGGGCACTTCCTTGTTCCTCAGAAGCTTGATCCTCCGATCCAAGATTGCAATCAGCTTCTCAGCATAATTCAGACTCGCATCCACCTGGATATCTTCTAATGGCACCACCACCGACTCATCGGCAATACACTTCCTTAGCTGCGATACGTGGAAGGTATTATGAATCTGATCCAACTCCGCAGGTAGCTCCAAGCGATATGCTACTTTACCCACCCTCGCGATCACTCTAAACGGCCCAATATACCGGGGCCCCAGCTTGCCCCTCTTCTTGAATCGGATCACTCCTTTCCAAGGAGATACCTTCAGGAGCACGAAATCACTGACCTGGAACTCGAGCTCAGATCGTCGTCTATCCGCAAAACTCTTTTGGAGACTCTGAGCGGTCAACAACCTCTGTCGGACCTGATGTATCTGCTCTGTCGTCTGGAGCACAATCTATGTACTACCCATCACGCGTTGCCCTACTTCTCCCCAGCATATGGGGGTCCGACACCTCCTCCCATACAACAGCTCAAAAGGTGGCATACCAATGCTCAAGTGATGGCTGTTGTTGTAGGAAAACTCAGCCAAGGGCAAATACGTGTCCCAACTTCCACCGAAATCCAATACACACGCCCGAAGCATGTCCTCGAGCGTCTGAATCGTCCGCTCACTCTGCCCGTCCGTGGTAATCTGCTCCCACTTCCACTCGGGAATCTCTAACGGCTGCAACTTACCATGCGGACGCTGGTGCTCGGCCTTAACCTTGCGACAGGTCAAGCACCTCTCTACGAACCATGCAACATCCCTCTTCATACAGGGCCACCAATACTCCTTCTTTAGATCCAAAAACATCCTAGTGGCCCCGGGATGGATCGAGAACTTCGACCTATGGGCCTCCTCCATCAAGATGATACGCGTCCCGCCCAAAAACGGTACCCAAATTCGGCCCTGAAAAGTCATAAGTCCTCGACTATCGGTAACGAACTCCGATACCTGTCCGATCACCCGCTCCCTTATGCGGTTCTTCGGTCTCACGGCCTCCACCTGGGCCCTTCGAATGGTGTCCAACATCGAAGTCATCACTGTCAACCTCATACAAACGTCTCGAATTGGGGTGCTCTCCGCCCTACGGCTCAAGGCATCGGCTACAACATGTGACATCCCCAAAATCACGGCCAGAAAAGACCGATTTTCATTTATGCTTTTAAATAATTTCAGAGTAAATCCTTTTGATTTGAAAGAGTTGCGGAATTTCTTCCCAAAACAAAACATGATAAAATAATATTTATCAAAGCATTTCATCAAGAGATGCATTTTCATTATATAATCAAAACTCGGGATGTCATGTTCCGATACAGACCATAAAGCATAAACGATAATGTTACAAGTCATTCAACAAATATATACATATACAGACTTGTAAACAAAACAACTAGATGATTCAACCATCTTATGCCCTCGCGCCACTACCTGTAATACAAATAAAACTGAGTGTGTCAGGCTTGGGAGCCTGGTGAGCATATAGGGTTTTCAACCCACAATAAATAAGTTATATTTAATTTCACCAACCAATCACTATCCCGATTACCCATTCCCGTTATCCTCACTTTACGTCCCTAAGATAACATCTATCTCAAGGGACCTAATCTAGGATTTTCATCGGGACGGACATCACTGCGAAGGGGTTTCCTCAACAATAGATATCCTAAAGGCAACCATGAGGGGGATAGAGTACACCGGTGAACACATCGTTCACAACACCTACAGGTTATGAACCTGCTAGCGTTCCACTGGACTGTCTAGAAAGAGTCCGTGGTCGTTATCCATACTCCGCTGAATAACTAGATCAACAACAACAACAACATCGAGGCCTCTCATCTGTTTATTACACACCAACTATCTACCCATGTTCTACCCAACATATTAGTAGATAAAATATATATTTTCATACATAGTTTAAAACCTGTATATCATTTTCATTCAATATATATTCCACTTAACAGATGAGGCATACCCACGTAACACGTATTTCATAGAAAGCAATTCAGATCCATGAGATGGAATAAAGTGAATATCCATTCACGCATACAATCACAAAATATATCGCATAAAATACTTCATAGTTACTTGTTAGAAGAAAGTAACTGCACCCTCACACATATAAACCACAATTTACTTAATACACTCAAACCGCACTTGTATTATTATCGTGTTTATGAAAGGTAGTATACACTCACTTGATCAGAAGACGATCGGACAGCACTACGACTTGCAGAAGTAGTAATCCTCAGCAGATCTGGAAGATCTTCACAAAAATCGAACTTCTCGCGGGCAGAGCTTCGGCTCGGGAACCGCACTTCTCGGGATCTTAGGGATCTCGGGACTTGCCTCGGGGCTCGAGAATAATACCGGGGCTTCGGGGTATTTCTGGCACGCAAAACGATGCAAAACGGGAGAGAGAAGAGAAGAAATTGGCAAAAGGCTCGGCTGCCTTCGAATTCCTTTTATAGAGGTTGGAGCCTCGGAGTACGCGGGGCGTACGTCGGATCGGACCGTTGACTCGTCTTCGGATAAGGCCGGATTAAAAGATTAATTTTAATTACAAAATATTTAATAAACTTCGAAAATTCATAACTTTCTCATACAAACTCCGTTTTCGACGTTCTTTATATCCACGTGAAGGTGAGACTACGCTCTACAACTTTCGTTTAGACTCCGTCGGCTAATTTCGACTTTATTTTTATTATTTATTTTTAATAGGCCGCGACAGAAACTTTCGTTATAAATTCATAACTTCTTCCTTTGACGTCCGTTCTCGCCTAACTTTTTATCATTTCGATACCAACAACGAGACCTTCGATCCTCGTTTAGAATGCTTCGGCTAAAAACCGCTCGATCTCAAATCGAGTATTTCAGGCTGCATATCGCTAAGTTGAAACTTCGATAAATCATAACTTCCTCATACGAAGTCAGATTTTGGCGTTCTATATATATTCGGAAACCTCTTTTCAACTACTACAACATTAATCAAAGATATTAAGTTTATTTTACACTTAAATTTTGACGCTTATTTTTATTCTTAATTAATCAGACCATATAATTAAGCAATTAAGCACAAAACACATAATACTCAAATAATACATTCTTATTATTTCAAAATGGGTTACAAAGGTTAACCTAGACTATTACATTGCTAAAAATGGCAAGCCCGGAAACACAGGCGTTACACAACATTAGCCTTGCCCGGGTGGTACAGGATCTCACAATCATAATCCTTTATCACATCCAACCATCTCCTCTGGCGCATATTCAGGTTGGGTTGATCCATCAAGTACTTCAGACTCTTGTGGTCCGTGTATATGGTACACCGAACCCCATACAGATAGTGACACCAGATCTTGAGGGCGAACACCACAGCCCCCAGCTCCAGATCGTGGGTGGGATACCTCGACTCATGAGGCTTCAGCTGCCTCAAAGCATATGTTATCACATGCCCCCTCTGCATAAGCACTGCTCCCAAACTAGATATCGATGCATCGCAGTACACCACAAAATCCTCCATCCCTTTCGGGAGTGTGAGCACCGGGGCTTCGCACAACTTCTGGCGAAGTGTCTCAAATGAGGTCTGCTACTCCGAACCCCAGGAAAAAGCGACACCCTTCCGGGTCATCTTGGTAAGTGGCACGACGATCTTGGAGAAATCCTTAATAAATCTCCGAAAATAGCCGGCCAATCCCAGAAAGCTCCTGATCTCGGTGGGTGATCTCGGCACCTCCCACCTCATGACCGCCTCAATCTTGGCCGGATCGACCAATATCCCGTTCTGGTTGACGAGATGTCCCAAGAACTGAACCGCTCGTAACCAAAACTCACATTTGGAGAATTTGACATAAAGCCTCTACGATCTCAGAACTCCGAGGATCTCCCTCAAATGCTCCTCGTGTTGTTCTCTAGACCTCGAATACACCAAAATATCATCAATGAATACGATCACCAACCGATCCAGCATCGGCCTGCACACCCTGTTCATGAGATCCATGAACGCAGCGGGTTCATTGGTGAGCCCAAAAGGCATCACCACGAACTCGTAATGCCCATAACGAGTTCTGAACGTTGTCTTCTGGATATCTTCATCCCCAACCCTCATCTGATGATACCCCGACCTCAAGTCTATCTTGGAGAACCAAGACGCCCCCTGCAACTGATCGAACAGATCATCAATCCTCGGCAACGGATAACGGTTCTTGACTGTCAACTTATTCAGCTCCCGGTAATCAATACACATCCGGTGTGAAACATCCTTCTTCTTGACAAAAAGGATCGGTGCTCCCCAGGGTGAGCTACTCGGTCGAATAAACCCCTTCCCTAACAGCTCCTGAAGCTGCGAGGATAACTCCTGCATCTCTGGCGGCGTGAGGCGATAAGGCGCCTTGGCGATAGGTGCTGCTCCCAGAACCAAATCGATACGGAACTCCACTTGCCTTTCGGGAGGCACACCCGGTAATTCCTCAGGAAATGTTGGAATAGTGTCTAAGCCCGTAACTATATTTGGTATGTACTTGACCTGGTTGTGCATGGTTCTTTTGGGTTGCCTTCTCCAAAGCAACTTGACAAGGTAATTTAAGGAGAAAGAGAGAATATTATGGTTTACTAATATATTATAAGAATAATATATTAAAGGAGAAATCATATTTATTTAATTAGTATTGGTCATAAATTAATTATGAATTAATTTGGTGACCAAAAGAGATTAATTGAATAAAGGGGTATAAACTGTCAAATGTATGATAGTTGAGTTTTGGGTTAAGGAAACCTAATGGACTTAAGGGGAACGAAATTATGATGGGTATCCATCATATTTTCGTCCAAGGCCTTATTCCAAAAGGTTCCTTGGGCTGCTTGGTGGCTAAGTTGTCCATTAGGGTTTAGACTGAAACCCTAGTAGCCTGTAACTATAAATAAGAACCCTAGGGCACTGAAATCACCTACCACTTGATTCTAAGAGAACCCTAGGCTGATTTCTAGCTTCTCTCACCCTCTCTCATATTACCTTCTTGCTTGTGGGGTTTGTGAACCATTAGAGGAGTTGCATTTGTGACTCTAATCTCTAGAGAAGAAGAGAAGAAGATCTAAGCCAACATTTGAAGAGGTAAACATCTAGATCTGATTCTATATGTTAGTTTTTGTTATTTGTATGCTAGATTAGGGTTTGTAAGTCTTGGAATCAAAGCATGTTCAATAGAGAAACCTAGATCCAAGCATTAGGGTTTGTATGAGCACATAGGAATGTTCTTATGCGTAAAACCCATCAGTGGTATCAGAGCCTTGATTGGTTTCAGTTGTATGTGATGCTTAACTGTTTTGTTTGCTAAAAATCAAGTTTTTGGCCTCTGCCCGACTCAACTTGGCGAGTCAGTATCTGGACTCGGCGATTTGGCCGCTACTCGGCGAGTTTAGAGCTGACTCGGCGAGTTCGAGCGTCAGACAGAGGGTATTTCAGGATTTAGCTGCTGTTTTGACTTGGATTTAATGCCTAATTCGTTTTTTGAAGTTAAAATCCGATTTTTATCTTAAATTAATGATTATCCTTGCCAAAACAATAGATAATTTCAAATCTTTTGAATATTGGTTATTTATATGATAAATATGGATTATTTTAAATTATCTGGTAATTATCTGATGACTAAAATAAGATTAGGTCAAATATAGATAATTATGAAATTAATTGTTTAATTGAATTATTTGTTATTTGATCCCTTGTGTTTTTGAAAAGTTCAAAACTTGCCCTCAAGTTTTGAAATTTGAATTTTGAGATTAAAAATTTAATTTTGAATAATTTAAATTTCAAACCCTTAGAATTTTACAAGTTTAAAATTCAACCCTATACAATTATATATAATTACAAGCTTAATTAATATATATATATATATATATATATATATATATATATATATATATATATATATATGTGTGTGTGTGTGTGTGTGTGTGTGCGTATAACTTAAAATGCTAGTTTTACCGTTAGTAGGCCTCATTCACGAAGCCAGTCTATAAGGTGGGTATAAGGTTGCTACCTATAAAATGGCGCTTAATGGGTGTACTCTCACACCTACCACTTGCTTGACTGGTGGAGGGTCGTTAGCCGAACAGGTAGGATAGTGCAACCCTCTCCTCATTAAAAGTATAATGTAAGATATAAAGTAACTACATGTTTTTCAAATTCCCAATCTTAGTTACTTTAGGGTAAAATGTGAAAATGATGCTAATCCATGGAATTACACTTCGTACCCTTGTAAAACGTTAATAGAGCGCGTGTGGTTAACCGGCACGTCAATTTAGGGATGAAATTGGTAGCGAAGGGTGACTCGATGTTTGTCGTAGATCAATGGAGCGTGTGTGGTTTACCGGCACATTGATTAGGTGATAGAGACATTGAGTGCACCATGTTGATTCGCATGGTTATTCACAATTTGTTTGCGATCCTCGGTATCCCAGTCGCAAATTTGAAATGCATATCGAGATTTAAACATGCCATTGAAGAGTTCAATGAATCTCAAAGATCTAGGAGTTTTCAATGCATTTAAAACCTAAATTGCCTTTTCGTTTTTCATGGTGAGAATTAGTGAATCATCATTCACTTACCTTCAACTTATTTACTTTTAGAGTACGACATCCCTTTCTAAGTTGTAAATAACATTGTTGGATCCTAGCCCGGATTTCTCATTTGGGTGTTTAATTAGGGATTCGTTTCTAATCAAACTTTGTTCCTTTCCTTTTTCCAGATGTCTGCAAACAACAACAACGCTTCTGGATCATTCTCGTTGATGAACTTGTGTCAGAAAGTGACATTTGATGGTTCAAACTTCAACGAGTGGATGAGGTATATTCACATGATCACACGCTACGAGGACAAAGAATATGTCCTCGATGAAAAACTTGAGAAGATCGTCCCAGATGTTGCTACTCCTGAAGAGTTGGCCGCCTTTGAGGCCCACGAGCGTGATGCTACGAAAGTTCATTGCATCATGCTGGCCACCATGAACCTCGAACTCCAAAAGTCCTATGAGGACATGTATCCGTATGAAATGCATCAGGATTTGCTGGACAGGTATCACCAGAGCGTGAGACAAGAGCGCTATGAGATCCTTACTAACATGATCACCGCTAAGATGGGGAGTGGAGAATCCCTAACCTCTCATTTGCAGAAAATGCAGAGGTATGTTGATCGTCTTCTCAAACTTAATGTTAAGTTTGATGAGGATTTGGCTATCGACATAATCCTCCACTCCTTACCCTCCTGCTACAACCAGTTTAGGATGACCTACCACATGAACAAAGAGGAGGTCTCCTTGAGCAAGCTCCAAGGACTCTTGAGGACTGCTGAGAGCAACCTCAAGGACAAATCCGTTGCACCGTCCCCTGCTGTGGCCGCTCCTGTGATGGCAATAGGTCAAGGAAAGGGTAAAAAGAGGAAGGCTCCATGTAAGAGCCACCATAAGGGAAAGCCCCTAGATGGTTCATCCTCAAGCGGGACCAAAGCTGGCCCTGCTAAACCCTCTTCCGATCCCAAAGAAGCAGAGTGCTTCTATTGCCACCAAAAGGGCCACTGGAAGCAAAGCTGCCCACAATATCTGCAAGACATAAGAGATGGGAAGATTAAGCCCACTTTTGCAGGTATGTAATCTATTAAATCTAATAACTCATCATTTGCTACTTCATGGGTTCTTGATACAGGGTGTGGTTACCACATTTGTTCTGATGTGCAGGGTCTAAAAAGTAGTAGGGAAGTGGAACATGGGAAGACGAACCTGATTATGGGAAACAGAAGATCGTCGCCTGTGACCAAAGTCGGTGTTTATTCTTTAGTGTTGAGTAATGGGTTAGGGATAGATTTAAACAATTGCTGTTATTCTCCAGATATGGCAAGAAACATTATTTCATTTCACGGTTTGTTTAGACAAGGTTTCAGATATTCTTTTGATAAAAGTAATGGTTCTATTAACGTTTATTTGAATGGTGTCTTCTATTTCAATGCATTACCTTGTAATGGGATTTATGAATCTATAATGATTGTTGATAATTTAGGAAATAATGTTTTGAATATTGACTCGTCTACTAGTCTAGACAAAGCATGCTTGTGGCATTGTTGCCTTGGCCATGTCAACAAGAAACGTATAGCCCAACTCCAAAAGGATGGAGTGTTGGAGTCATTCGACCTTAGGGACGATGACACGTGTGTATCTTGTTTACTTGGGAAGATGACCAAGTCACCCTTTACTGGCACTTGTGAAAGGGGTGAGGGTTTATTGGATCTCATACACACGGATGTGTGTGGGCCCTTTAGATCCACCACAAGGGATGCTTGTCGCTTCTACGTGACTTTTACAGATGATTATATCAGATATGGATATATCTACTTAATCAAGCAAAAGTCAGAAACCTTTGAAAAGTTCAAAGAGTTTAAGAATGAAGTGGAAAATCAACTGGGCAGGAAAATCAAGATGCTTCGGTTAGACCGAGGAGGAGAGTACCTAAGTCTTGAGTTTCACGACTATCTAAAGGAATGCAGAATTGTCTCGCAATTAACGCCTCCGAGGATGACACAATTGAATGGTGTGGCTGAGAGACGTAATCGGACCTTGTTGGACATGGTTCGTTCTATGATGAGTCGGACTTCGTTACCAATAGCTTTATGGGGGTATGCCTTAGAGACTGCCGCCTATATACTTAACTTAGTTCCCACCAAGAAGGTTTCCAAGACTCCTCACGAGATGTGGACAGGGAAGGCTCCCTCGTTGGCACACATTAAGGTTTGGGGTTGTGAGACTTTCGTAAGACGAGAGACTCATGACAAGCTTGAACCTTGGAGTGAGAAGTGTTATTTCATCGGCTATCCGCAGAAGTCTTTTGGCTATCTTTTCTATAGACCGAGTGACGATGTTGTCTTCGTTGCTAGAAGAGGAGTTTTCCATGAAAGGGAATTGATAAGCCAAGAAGATAGTGGGAGGCAAATTGAACTTGAAGAAATTCAAGATCAAAGCGATGAAGGAGCCTCTAACACTGGCACTCAACTTGAGGAGGAAACTCCTGTTGAACCTGTTGATGAGTCCTTACCTCTTCGACGTTCCACTAGGGCTAGTGTTCCACCCCAGTTTTATGGCTTTCATATTACTACTGAAGGGGATACATTTATTAGTGATAGTACACTAGTAAATTTGGACGAACCTAGCGGCTACAAGGAAGCCATGGTAGGCCCGGAGTCTGCGAAATGGAAAGAGGCAATGGACAGTGAGATTCAGTCCATGTACGACAACCAAGTTTGGAATTTGGTTGATAATGTACCGGGTCGCAAGACAGTCGGGTTCAAGTGGATCTTTAAGAAGAAGACGGACATGGATGGGAAGGTGCATACTTATAAAGCGCGATTGGTTGCGAAGGGCTTTACTCAAACTCCCAGAGTTGACTATGATGAGACCTTCTCGCCAGTTGCGAAGATAAAGTCTATTAGGGTAATGCTTGCGATAGCTGCGTTTCATGATTATGAAATATGGCAGATGGACGTAAAAACCGCTTTCCTTAATAGAAAGTTGGCTGAGGATGTTTACATGAATCAACCAGATGGTTTTGTCGATGCAAAGCATCCAAATAGAGTATGCAAGCTTGAGAAATCCATTTATGGATTGAAACAAGCGTCTCGCAGATGGAATCTTTGTTTTGACGAGAAGGTTAAAGAGTTTGGCTTTCTGCGAAGCGAAGATGAATCTTGTGTGTATGTCAAAGCCAGTGGGAGTATTACAAGCTTCCTCGTATTGTATGTCGATGACATACTGCTCATAGGAAACGATGTCCCAACCTTGCAGGAGGTCAAGGCCTGGCTTGGGAAATGTTTCGCTATGAAAGACCTCGGAGAGGCTGCTTATATTCTGGGAATAAGGATAGTAAGAAATAGAGAAAAGAGACTGATAGGACTCAGTCAGGATACATACTTGGATAAGGTACTGAAGCGGTTTAGTATGGAAAATTCCAAGAAGGGGGAGTTGCCAATCCAAAGCAATACCAAGCTGAGTAGGACTCAGAGCCCGAGTACAGAGGCAGAGATAGCTGATATGAGCCGAGTACCTTACGCTTCCGCAGTAGGCTCTATCATGTATGCTATGACTTGTACTCGCCCTGATGTGGCCTTCGCTTTGAGCATGGTCAGTAGATATCAGGGAAACCCTGGTAAAGCCCATTAGATTGCAGTTAAGAATATTCTTAAGTACCTGCGAAGGACCAAGGAATGGTGTCTAGTCCTCGGTGGGAGTGATGACTTAAGGGTACGAGGGTACAGTGACGCTAGTTTTCAGACGGATCAGGATAATTTCCGATCGCAGTCGGGCTGGGTCTTTACCCTGAATGGAGGAGCAGTGACTTGGAAAAGTTCCAAGCAGGAAACCGTAGCTGATTCAACGTGCGAATTAGAGTACATTGTGGCAAGCGAAGCGTCGAAGGAGGCTATATGGTTGAAGAACTTAATTGGAGACCTTGGAGTTGCGCCATCCATAAAGGAGCCGATGGAAATTTTCTGTGATAATGAAGGAGCGGTTGCCTTAACCAAGGAACCGAGATATCATGGTAGGTCTCGACATATCGACAGAAAATATCACTTTATCAGACATCGGATAGAAGAGGGACTCCTCGTTGTGAAGAGGGTATCATAAGAAGAAAACCCAGCAGACCCCCTTACAAAGGGACTGGGTAGGGTCAAACACTTGCAGCACGCTAGGAGCATTGGGCTGAAGGATGATATAAGTTTGGATTAGATAGGAAACGTGTAATAGATAGTTTGTACTTGACATTTGATGAATAAATAAAATTGTGTTATTTATGAGTAAAGCTACTATCTTGTGTTGGTTATTTATCTATTGTTTCCATTTTGCATGTTTTGACTTCCTGAATGATAGGATTATTCGAACAGTCCACAGTCAGTCATATTTTGGAAGTAGATATGAATGAAGACTGTCATGAATTGTTTGTAGATTGTCTAAAAGGTTTTGGGCATAGCAAAGGTTTACTACAAAGGTTTATGAATATGATTTGAGCATTGGAATAAACCTGAGTTTGCTGGTATCACTTCGTGGTGTTTTGCCTTAAGTGATCGCAAAGCAATAATATCATGTAGTCTTAAAACTTAGAGATATGATTGTTGTTTGTTGGTTGGTTATGCATTGATGATATGTAAACGCATCAGTAACTTGATGTTATAAAACACATTGTTGTGCATGATTCAATTAGTGAATAATAGATGCATATGAGTCGAAGTTGATCTGTTCCTTTTATTCTATAAGAATAAGAGTGATATCTTTGGCCACTTGATGATTTGGTTTGACTTATGTGCCGGGCCCGGTCAGGATGAAGTTGATGTGTTCAACTAAATTCAATGTCGAACAAATCAAAAATCAAGGAACAAATGTTGGACAATAAGCATTGTCAGCATGATATCTAGAACGGAGGATTATAAGATCCCTTATCTGAAGGACAAGTTGATCAGAGTTGACAGCGAAGTATAAGAGCTACGATTGCTAATCGGATTATGAAGTCATATGTGAGATATAGTTACTAGACTTATCCAAGTGGGAGACTGTTGGAATAGTGTCTAAGCCCGTAACTATATTTGGTATGTACTTGACCCGGTTGTGCATGGTCCTTTTAGGTTGCCTTCTCCAAAGCAACTTGACAAGGTAATTTAAGGAGAAAGAGAGAATATTATGGTTTATTAATATATTAAAGGAGAAATCATATTTATTTAATTAGTATTGGTCATAAATTAATTAGGAATTTATTTGGTGACCAAAAGAGATTAATTGAATAAAGGGGTATAAATTGTCAAATGTATGATAGTTGAGTTTTGGGTTAAGGAAACCTAATGGACTTAAGGGGGAACGAAATTATGATGGGTACCCATCATATTTTCGTCCAAGGCCTTATTCCATAAGGTTCCTTGGGCTACTTGGTGGCTAAGCTGTCCATTAGGGTTTAGACTGAAACCCTAGTAGCCTGTAACTATAAATAAGAACCCTAGGGCATTGAAATCACCTACCACTTGATTCTAAGAGAACCCTAGGCCGATTTCTAGCTTCTCTCACCCTCTCTCATATTACCTTCTTGCTTGTGGGGTTTGTGAACCATTAGAGGAGTTGCATTTGTGACTCTAAGCTCTAGAGAAGAAGAGAAGAAGATCTAAGCCAACATTTGAAGAGGTAAACATCTAGATATGATTCTATATGTTAGTTTTTGTTATTTGTATGCTAGATTAGGGTTTGTAAGTCTTGGAATCAAAGCATGTTCAATAGAGAAACCTAGATCCAAGCATTAGGGTTTGTATGAGCACATAGGAATGTTCTTATGCGTAAAACCCATCAGGAAAAACATCCGGAAACTCGCACACTATCGGAACCTCATCAATCGAACTTAGCCTCCAAGCGGCCACTCGTGTGTCCATCACATAGGCTACGAATCCACTGCAGCCATGCTGCAAACTCTGCCTTGCCCTGGCAGCCGAACAAAATGCTGACCCACATCGGGTTCCCTCACCGAACACTGTAAGTACTCCTCCACTAGGGTCTCGTATCGTCACCAATTGACGCTCGCAGTCTATAATAGCTCCATATCGGCTCAACCAATCCATGCCCACTGTAACACACACATCCCTCATCGCAATCGGAATCAGATTTATGGGGAACTCCACATCGAAGATCTCAAGGATACATCCTCGAATCACATCCGTAGCATACACTGCTCGCTCATCAGCTATTGAAACTCGCAGGGGTCGACCTAACGCCTCTCGATGGATACTAATGTGCTGACTAAATGCCACGGAAACAAACGACTGACTCGCACCCGAGTCAAATAATACCAAAGCAGCCACAGAACTCACAAGAAAAGTACCTACGCATATCATCATATAAGCACCATAACTCAACTAAAATAAAAGATAATTACATAATACATACCAGCTACAACATCGGGCGCCGCGCGGACCTCCTCCACAGTCAACTGGAAAGCTCTCCCACGAGCCTTCGGTGCCTCAGCCTTCACTGGCCGAACATCGGTAGCCCTAGCAGCAGGCCCAGATCCCTGCGATGATCCCTGATGTAGCTGAGGTCACTCGGCCTTCCGATGGCCGGTCTGGTTGCAATGAAAGCAAACCGAAAATCCCTTGGGGCAATCCCTCGCGATATGCCCCTCCTTCCCGCACTTGTAGCATACTCCAGCCCTACACGACCCCTCGTGACTCTTGCTGCACTTTCCACAAGTGCGGCCCTTCGCGCCCCCTGATCTCGAATCAGCGGGTCTAGCCTGCTTGGCTGCCGGCTGAGACTGAGTCGGCCTCCAATCCACCCTCTGTGACTCGGCCTCCTCCCAGGCCTGAGTCTCCAACTCAATCTCCCTCTTCCGGGCATTTGCCTGGAGCTCCGCAAATGTCCGGTAAGTCGAGTTCGCCACGAACTCCTAAATATCTCTCCTCAGAACACTCAGATACCGGCTTATGCGAGCCTGCTCAGAAGACACCTGCTTAGGGCAAAACATCACCCTCTCATGAAACTTCCTGGTAATCACAGCAACAGAATCAGTACCCTGCTTGAGGGTCAAGAACTCCTGAATCAACCGTTCCCTCTCCATCGGGGGAACATACTTGTCTCTGAACATAGCGGTGAACCTCTCCCAGGTCACCTCAGAAATCTCCGCCAAAGTGAAGCTCGCCGTCACGAACTTCCACCAATCCTTCGCTCCCAAGAGGAGCTGGTTCAAAGCGAACCGTACCCTCAAGTGCTCTGGACATGAACACGTATAGAAACACCCCTCGATGTCAGAGATCCATCTCATCGCAGCAATCGGGTCCTGCATCCCATCGAACTCTGGTGGCTTTGTGTTGTTGAACTCCCGAAGCTACAACGAGTCACCTCCCTGAGGTCTGGCAGCAACAGCAGCAGCAGTAGCTGCAGCAGCTGCAGCCTCAATCACTTCTGCATACCGCTCATCAAAGGTCTCAATCAAAGTGGTCTTGATGTCCCCAAACATCTCTGGAATTTCAGCCCGGATGGCAACAGCCACCTCCTCGTGAATCAATCGACAGATCTCCTCGTCGCTGACACCACTGCTCTCAGGTGTGTGTCGAGTCCCAACCATGACGCCTCTGAAATACAACATATAAATATCAGAGACTCGATCGAGCATACTCGCACTCGATGACGCAACCTTACTCGTCCTCCGATGTCCAAAGGATTCTTACTTGGACTGCCCACTGATCCGGTGTCTTCGGTAGTACGGGCCCTATACTACTGACCACACCGCATCAGCATTCACCCCAAGTCCTCCTCCTTGGATCCTGGATCACAAGTACTCTACTCTTGCTATGCATTGGCTACCCTCCGATAGACCTCTCATGAGCTCCTAACTGCTACCTACTCGCTCTCAAGGCAACTCAGCAGCAAAAATCTCCTAGGCTAAGGCATCATAAATCAGGCCACTCTAGTCCTAATATGAATACCTAGCCTACTCTAGCATGCATAATATAACATAACATATCTCATAACACATAATGTAAGGGTACTTTGGGGATTCGTCGTTCGGGCGCTGGCTGACCGTACACACCGCTCTGTTCTGGTTGTCTCAAAACCCCTTGCTCTTTTAGAAAATTTAGTTTTTATCGTTGAAAATTTCTCAAATCCTCAGTTTGAGTTCAGATACACCCAAAGGTGCATCTGAGTCCCTCAAACCAAGGCTCTGATACCAACTTGTAACAACGAAATTTTTAAAACAAATTTTTCATTTTTCAACAACCAAATTCATATGAAAATATTCTCAAAAGTATCCAACAATAGATATCAAATCATATCATATCCCAAGATCACAAAAATCAAATCCCCTCTCTAGTGTGTACGGGTCACGCCAGTGCTTTTCCACAGTCCTCGCTAGTACCTGAAACACATAACACAACAACTGTAAACATAATTGCTTAGTGAGTTCCCCAAAATACCGCATACAACACATACACCACTCGATGTTATAATACGACCCTCCGCTCGATGTGTCTCGGCGGGACCCTCCAGTCCCGTAGCTCGTTGGACCCTCCAGCCCGGTCGGTATCGTTGGACCCTCCGGTCCGGTCTATAACATCATACAACATACATATAACACATAGCACATAATCTCATACATAACACATAAGACCCTCTGGTCAACATATAATACCACTCTAGGTAACGTATAGTGAGAAGACTCACCTCGTGTAACTCGGTGACTCGGGAATCTTGAACTCGGGGAAATAAGACCTAGCCTCCGCCTAATCATATGAAATAATCACTTGTCATCAACATAATTCCCAAGGCTAGACCATTTCCTCTAATCACTCTCAGGAGAGGTAAAAGACCATTTTACCCCTTACTTGGCTCAAATACACTAAAGTTGACCAAACCCTAAAAGTCAACAAAAGTCAACCCTCCGGGTTACGCTGTGCGTACCAAACGTGTACGTTGGGCGTACCCGGAGCCTTCACAGAATCGGGGTACACAGCCCCTTACGCTGCGCGTACTAGGATTACACCCAGCGTAATGCCCAGCTTCCTCATCCAACTCATTTAGGTCTTAAACGGTTAAGACTTTCATCCAAAATTCAGATCTGACCCTTCTAACATGACTTAATCCATAAAGTTGAAGCCTTTAAGCCTTTGCATAGATGTAAAGGTCACTTTGAGCTCAAAACACCTTTCCTCTTTCCATAATGAGACTATAACTCATGCATGCCACAAGATCTACGTCCAAGACTCGATTTTTATGACTCCTCAACATATATTACACTAGAAAAGGTCAGATCTAAACTTATGGAGACTCTTTGCACAACAAGTCTCCAACTTTGAACCAAAAACCCTAAAAATGGTCCAAAAAGCAAAACTCATGAAGAACAAGGAAAGCTTTGAGCTTTTTACCTCAGGAAGGATCTCCAACCACTGTAGAACTCGGATCTACACTTGTTCTTCAACTTCTAGCTCCAACAATGGCTCCTTCTTCTCCTTCTTCACCTTGAAAAGACAACTTTAAGCTCAAAAACTCACACACAAGCTAAAGCACGAATCTCAGCTCTTCAAGGGCTCTCTCAAGGGTGTATGGTGGCTTGGGCAAAGGACTACATGTTCCTTTTATAGTGCAAGGCCACACATTAGGGTTTTGCATATGGGCCGGTTACGCCCGGCGTAACCTTGGGTACGCCCAGCGTACCCGGATGACCCGCGTACAAATTAAGCGCGCGAGTACGCGCGGCGTACCCCCAGTACGCCCAGCGTACTCACCCATTACTTCTTTCACTTTAAGGGACTAACTAGCCAATTCTCCAAAATAGAAGGGTTATAAAGCTAACCTGGATTCCGGGCTGTTACATATATATATATATATATATATATATATATATATATATATATATATATATATATATATATATATATACACACTGTAACAAGTGGTACCCATTGGTATATCAGGAAATCGTACAAGTTAAAAGAAAGATTATTGCAAACTGAATTTAATCAAAATTTGTGTATAGAATAAGAATAAGGCATTTTGGTGAAAATTATGATTCAAATCATAAGTATGGTAAACGCCCTTGCTTGATACCCGCCATCTGAAGACCCCTTCATACCCGACACGTCTTTCTTACTTGATTTTTCACCGCGTTTTCATAATTCTTCTTTGGATGGGGCAAATTTGGTGCAATCACTTCTTTGACATGTTTCATTACATGAGTATAATCATCGGATCATTATCGTTGATCTAACAATCAGACAATTTTTAATGATTCTTCTTTGCGATGGATATGAACCGTGTCTTTGGTCTTTCTAGCTGACGTTTGTCCATTATTGATAGTTTAACACTAATCGGTCATCAAATCATCGACCATTTGGATTCTCCCAATCACAAAAGGTAACCAACAAAAATCTATAATTTTTTTTGCATGCCACCTAATATTTGCAGATAGTCACATGTAAAAATCAAAAAACATTAATAAAAGAAAAATCATAGCCAACTAGATTTTCGTAATTTACCTCGAAAAATCTTAAAAAAATCAAAACATACAAAATAAAATTGTGACCGTTTGAATGATTTTTATTATTATTTTTGAAAATTGTTCATAATTGGTCTCTGTATTAAATTGGTGCTAAAAAAAACCCTTTTGAGGGTTTTAATTATATTGTTTTCCGTGAAAAAAAATAAACCTAGTAATTAATCAAATCAATTTGGGCTATCAATCATAACTAAATATATTTTATTTATAACTTATTACTTTATTATTAATAAATTTGTTTTCTTAATATAGATTTATAGATTAGTTATAAACAATATTTTTATCCTAAATATTTTTTATTATATTAGATGAGTTATTAAATTTTATGACTAATCTAATATACAATTTATTTATTTATATTTTATGTTATAATAAAAATAAAATTTTAAAATAAACAAATCAGTCTAAAGCAAACATTTTTTTTAAATCATACTTTGTCACTGTTTGAGATTTTTTTAGTGTTATAATTTAATTTTATTTTCTTGTGTTATGTTGAGTAAAAATTGTTATAAAATATTTAAATTTAATAATATATACTTGTAGTTTGAACCATAAATTACTATGAAATTTTTGCATAACTATATATTATAGTGTTACGTCAAAAAATATTAATTTACATCATTAAATATTATAAACAAACAAAACATCATAAAAAACAACATTATATCCGAACTAGTTTTTGAAGTGTAATCGTTTACGAATTTCGATTAATCTATGTCTATGAATAACTCGAAACTTGTTTCAAATTAGCCAATAATTGTTTCGGATTAAATAACTTATGTTTTTTTTTCACGTTTCCAATTAGTCTATAACCGTTTTCATATTAAATAACTTAAGCTGTAAAGAACGTTTCAGATTTCAATGAAGGAATTTTTTAAAAGCGGGTTTCGGATGGATGGAGTGATAGTGGGTGTATGTTTATATTTTAGAAAAAAAATGAAATTAAAAAAATATGGAAAACAATGATTGTTGGTTTTCCAAAAATTTTAAACTTCTTTGTAATTTTAGAAAACATAAAAGATTTATTTTCCGTGAAAAATTTAGAAAAATAGACGAACTAAACATGTTTTCAAAATCCTCATTTTTTTGGAAATTTTTTCCAAAAAATGGCCCATTTTTTTCCATAACTAAACGCAACCTTAAATTCCAAGCCTTCATAATTCAGTTTATCTGTCAAAACTAAAATCAATACTACACGAACCTCAAACCAAACTGCCTCTTATTTTTGTGATTACCTTTCTGTTGTAGTTTTAACCATTAAACAAAATTATAATTAAGGATAGTTTTGTTAAAATTTGGCCATATTGATAGAACAAGAAAAGTGAAATAAGAAAAGAAACATATAGTCATGGATTTATCGATTTTCCCAAGAGGAAAATAACGCAAAGTCTGTGCTTCAGACATCTGGCAAAAAACAAGTAGTTGAACAGTAATTTGAAATAAAAAGTTCTGATTTGATTATTGTTTTTATTGTCTAGGCTCCCTGAAGGTTTATAAATTTATTCATAAACTCATAAACTCAAGCGACCTAATCTCATCATCGAATTGGCATCAAGCATCTGACCAGGTAACTTTGGCCTCACCCCAGTCACTCTTAGGCACCCCGAGGGCTTTCCAAACAGCTTTAGATGCATCCACGATGTTATTAGGACATGGTGGTTGGTATCCATGCTCAGCATCACACCCTACAGTGGAGTCACACTCATCGACCACCTTAGCCTTTACACTCTTACCATTATAGTGTATATTGATAAACTTAGAACACCTTTTTCTGTTGTTATACCACCCAGTGGACAATGCAACAATTAGCGTATTATCTGAGTGATACTTACCATCACATGCAGATGGTCCTCCACCATCCCCTCCTTTTTGAAAACTGTTTATCGTTAGTGTGGCTGTTGTATGTTTAGTAACAACGGGTGAGCATTTGTAAGTGGTGTAAAACTTGCCTTCTTTGCAACAATCTGGATCATTCACACATGTCCCATGAGGGGGTTTTTTACCTCTCAACTTTCCACTCGCCTTGCAAGACTGACCATCAACGCAAGATATAAACAAGGTAATGAATATTGAAAAGAGAATGAGAATCGTAACTCTTGATACCTTCATTCTATATTTGTATGTTGATGGCATGTTTGGTGTGAAGAAATTGTGTTCAAGGAAGCTAAATATATATAACAATGGAGTTTTGTCGTGTGCTCGAATTGTTTTTAAGGATTTTGTGCATGTTTGGTTGAAATTACTATGTCAATGTAACAACTAGAGCTTTGTGACTATTTGTTTGTATCCTTCAAACAAAATCTTAGTTAAAACAATGCGTTTTATGCGGAGAAGTTATAAACTTGATTCAGGGATCTATGTTGGTTTGAGTTTATTTTTGTAAGTTTCTTGTTTTACACATTTAATAGAATACTTGACTTGCTTGGAATTTTGTTTGTATCATAGGAACAAAAGGTCTCAATCAAAGAAAATATTTTCAAGACACAAATTTCGTCTCTGGATCTTATCTTATTTGAATTATTTATAAAATTCTTGAGCTACATTGTTATTTTCAATTAATTGTCGATGAATCCATGGAAAAAAAATATATTAATATCATTTAGTTGGACATTTCTTTTAACATTTGAATTGTTCAGTTGTGCGATCATAACTTATTACTTTGAATACAACTTTAAAAGTTATCAACATCGTTTCGATTTTACCCATCGAATGTATTTATTAAAATTCAAACATCGTTGTTTTTTTTATTAAACATGGTGTATGTTCAAATTGTATCTTCTTCTTAATTATCAGGAAATACGTAAATTACATTTTTGGCCATATAGTTTTTTAATTTGTAGTAAGTTATAAGTTTAGTCCCTATAGTTTTTAATATTTTGGGAAAGGTGGTTTGTTTAATTGAAGGTGCTGATTTGTTGGTGCTCAGATGAGTGTTTTCTTCTTTCTATTGTGAAAATTCCAAAGAGTTCCACCAACACTATCTCAGCCGACACCACAACCAATAATTCGAAATCGTTTTCTTTTGTTGAACAGATTGTGCTGCAGGTAATTAGGTGAACCTAAGCCCGAGCTCAAAGTGAGATTCTTTTAACAAATTTTGTTGTTTTTTCTTAAATATAATTGTTTGTCGGGTATTTTTTACCCGAAGTTGTGCATTCCTTTCCTTGTAGATGCATATATTAAGCAATGCGTTGATGGTAGCTATCTAAGTTGTATCGAAATACGGACAAGAGATTAATAAAAGGGTAATTTAAAATATTTCTATAACTACTTATATTTTCGGATATATATTGTTAAAACATATAACAGCTTACAAAAAATCAATAAAGCGTTATTTTGACATATGTTTACATTCCAAACCTTTTATTAGCTTTATATAAACCACTGAATTGATAAACTATAATAAATGTCCGATTTTTTTTTTTTTTTTTAAATCTTTCAACTTGTTGATTATGAGCCCCCGCTCTTAAGAGGCTGCACAAAGGAAGAATCCCATAATCCAATGAAAAAATCCTTTGAAAATGGAAATTGGCAACGTTTCCTCTGGGTTTTTTTTCCACATTGTTCTTGGTAATCTCCGTCTCATAAGTTAGATTTCTCTCTCTCCGGCACCACTGTGCTCCTACTCCATACGATGATTGAAGGTAAATAATTCATAATTTTCGTTGCTTGAAAAAGGAACGGAAGAGAGCGAATGATGAACATATTAGGAAAAAAGGACGTAAGTGAGCATTCCCTAATCGAAATGTTAATCTTAAATGAATCTATGGAAAAGAACAATCACTTTACCTCACCAATTTGTTTATTATTTTAATTGTTTATTATTTGAATTTTTATTTTTTATTTTTTTAGTACAAACTCACTTGGTAACTGATTATGTTTATCTTGCATTCTGGTAGGTGCCTCATGTAAGGACGTTTCATGGTAAAACCAAGTTCTGATAAAAAAAAGCCTTTACTTCAAGTGAAAGGTTATGTGAAGGAAATTGTGTAGTCCGCTGGTTAATACTCTATTTCAAGTTTTGTAAGGTATTTTACTCTATTAACTTTAACTTTTTGGCATTATAATTACAATAAATAGCAAAGCACCTTCATGTAATTGTATATTTTAGCATCTAACTTTCATTTTCAAAATTTTTGGCTATTTGTAAGAACTAGCATATCATAGCTTTGATGTTTTTTATTGTAATATTGTATCTTGAGTGGTTGAGTGTTGGTTGCGTGTTTATGGGAAAAAAAAACTTGTGTGGTGTTTGTGTGATTGGTAATGCGTTTGAAGTATGTTGCTATAACATGTAAAAAATAATGTATATTCACAAATTGTTAGCGAGGAAAAGTATGTTGCTATTCTATGTATTTTTCGTCCTTTGTCCATATGCTTGATAACATGTCATCCTATTTTAATCTCATACTTTCGGCTAATTACAAAATATATCAAGGTACTTTCTGTTAATTGTTAATGTTAGCATCTTACTTTCATTTTGGTTTTGTTCGGTCAACTGCAAGAAATAACTACATGCCAATTATTTGATCAAGTTAATTGCCAATTGTATGATCTTGACCGGATTGCTTATGTATGAAAACATTGAATTAATTTTTTTTCCTTGTCATTCAAAATTTACTTGTTTGTTAAAAGCGATGAGCTACAAAGTCAATTGAAACAAGTCTTCCAAAAATATATTGCTAAAACAACTTTCTATATTTCTTTAATACATAATTGCATGTATAACTAAAATTGAAATTTGTTTCTGATTTTTTTATGTTCTGTAATTAATCGTATTACTGTTATCATTTTTACTCATTTTGATATAAGTAAAATGCAACTATCAAATTCATTCATCTTGATAAAAATAATGCAACTAAAATAAATTATTTTATGTGGCAACATATAAATTCATTTTAGTGTGTTTTACTCTATTAAAGAATTAACGTATTAATTATACTATTAAGTTAAAATTATATTTAAGATGTTATTTAGTTATTTTTTAGTGGGTTTTACTCTATCTCAATGGATATATTCGGACATCCAAAACTTCAGATACCTTCAGTTAAGCTTAATTGGCATTTAGACTATGATTATGAATAGAGTTAGGCAAAAATAACTGGTTCATGATCTGAAATGGTTTGAAATCCGAAAGCGATTCAAAAATGAAACTTGTTCGGTTTAAAAGCTAATCGTCCCTAGAAACTAGTTTCCGAATATATATATATATATATATATATATATATATATATATATATATATATATATATATATATATATATATATACTAGCCGTCTACCCGCGCAAAGTGGCGGGCGGCGAATAATTTGATCTCTTTAGAGTTAAAACCATTTTGCGTTCACTTCGAGAAATGAATATTAAATGACATCTATTTTTCAAGAGTATTACCATACCATATTAAGGGGGTGTTTGGCTAAGCTTTTTTTAAAATAACTTATTAGGTTCCACGTCACTATAAGTTAAAAAAGTGTTTAGATTAAAATAACTTATTCCGGTGGGGAACCTCTAATACGTCATTTTTTCATAAGTTACCCTACACTTACTTATTAACTTATAAGCTAATAAACTAATAAGCAATAAGTTTTTTTGCCAAACACCCCCTAAATGGTTATTACTTCCATTTATACATACCCAAACCACTTGTACTGTTTATCGTCCTCTTTTTTTTTTTCGTTTTCCTTAATTCATTTATTAATTTAATGTCCTACTAAGTAAAATGCTAAAATATATAAATAATAGTTTATAAAAATAAACCTTTAGAATATCAGGTGTTATGATTCAAAAGTCGATAAATAGGCCTTTGAGAAGGCCAAAATACTCAGGTGTCAACTTGTTCATTGTGATTTTAAACCAAGTTTGGTCACAAATTAAAACATTTTCAACGATGATATGTAATTCAAGGATTCATATTGATTTAGGTTCTCGAAACCTTAAAATATTGAACAAAATCTATATAGAACCTTATAATAAGGACAATAATCACCGTAATCAGGAAGTCCATGTGATGAAACTTGATATTATAAGGACCAATGATGAAAAAAGTTTCATTTTTAGACTAAACAAGATGAAAAATATACAAACTACCTTAATCATGTCAAATCTTGTGTTTAACCGTTCTTTATTGCAAAAGTAAGATGCCAAAATATACAAACTAATGATAATACAATGCTCTAACTGGCCCTCTTGGTTGAGTTCTTTGAACCTGCAAAGCCAACACATTAAAGAAACATAGTAAAAACCTTTTTAGGAACAAACCTGATATAATAAAGCCTTCACCCAATATAAGGATTCAAAACACAGGTTAAAATTTAATATTATTTTATTGATAACTACTTGTACTATTAGCTTAATGATTTGAACGTCTTAAAAAAAATAATATTATTATATTCAATCTATTTTTAGAAATAGTAGGATTTCTTTTATAAGATAGTATATATATATATATATATATATATATATATATATATATATATATATATATATATATATATTGTAACAAGTGGTATTCACTAGCATATCACACTCACTATTTGAATATCAGGAAGTTGTACGAGTTAAAAGAAAGATGATTGCAAACTGAATTTAATCAAAAATTGTTTACAGAAATAGAATAGGGTATTTTGGTGAAAATTTATAATTCAAATCATAAGTAGGGTAAACACCCTCGCTTGTGACATGCTATCCGAAGACCCCTTCATACTTGATGCATCTTTCTTACTTGATTTTTCACTGCGTTTTCATAATTCTTCTTTGGATGAGGCAAATTTGTGGAATATCTTCTATGACATGTTTCATTTCATGAGTATAATGTGACATCCCCAATTTCACGGCAAGAAAAGACCGATTTGTTTATGCTTTGTTTTTAAAATCAGAGTAATGTTTTTAAGAAACCAGTTGCGGAATTTGTTCCCAAAACAAAATATGATAAGAATTTATCAAAGCATTTCTTTAAAGAAATGTATTTTCGTTATATAACAAAATCTCAGGATGTCATGTTCAATACAGACCAAAAGCATAAACAGAACAAAAATAGACCTTACAACAGTTGGTCATAACTACTGGCCTATAATCCAAAATCTCTCATTATGTCAGCCAACTTATGCTCTCATACCATAACCTGTAATATAAAGAAAACTGAGAGGGTCAGACTTAGGAGCCTGGTGAGCATATAGGGTTTTCAGCCCACAATAATATAATTATTATATTTAATTATCAAACAATCAATCCAATTATCCACCCCCATTATCTCCATTTATTTCTTAAAAATTTATCCTAAGAACCGATTACCCTTCTCCATTCATTCCTAAGGATTGCCCTAAGGAACTGCAACAAAGTCTAGTGCTGCCAAGGTTCTTAGATTACCTCTAGTGAACACGCAGTTCACAATAATTAATGAACACCTAGTTCAAGAACACCTAATGAACACTTAGTTCCAATATTACCCAATGAACACCTAGTTCACAAAAACATAATGAACACTTAGTTCAAATATCCCTGATGAACACTAAGTTCAAATATCTAATGAACACTTAGTTCGAACATCCCTGGTGAACCCAATCATCTAAGGAACACAGAGTACAAAAGCTCTTAGTTCAAACAATGTGATAATAAAGTATATTTCGATCCTGTAAAACCAGTAATATTATAAACACATATAAATCATATTTCTAAAACAATATATCCCATCCCGTCGATCCCCACATACTGACCCTATACAATGATCTTACGAGATCTAGCCTAAGGAATCAATATGAACCATAAACTGACGAAGCTACTTCGGAAATTCCTTGGCAGCAAACGAGGATCAATAAAGACATCAAATGAGGGGAATGGAATAAGTTTCACCACGAACCTTCGTTCGTAAAAGAAAGAACCACAAGACATTTTAAGTCAGGGGTAGTTATCTAGATAACAATGCATAGGCGTGGTCCGAATATCGTGAGGTATTATACCCCCAGACTCTCCCTATCCAGCATCGAACTTTGCCTAGTAGTTGCCAGAATACATGAGGTATTTCACCCCCAGACGCACCCTATCCAACAATATAACACCAGACATACCTAGCAGTGGTCTATTACCGACACACTTTATTAGGCAGTCCATGAAGTTCCCTTAATTACTTCATGAAAGAAAACGCTAACATATGAAGCTCGGTCGATCACCTCATAAAAGAAACGCTGACTCCCAAGCTCTCTCAAAATAAAAGTATGGGTATATACTACTAGAGTACTCCCGTACGCTCCCGTAGCTGACACACAAAATTGTCAAAAGACTTTGTACATGATAGTACTTTTGGCACATTATAGTACTCTGGTATGTGAAAGACTCGTACCCGAGAACATAATAGTTGTAGCACCTGGTTCTTGGTACGTATTTCTTTTATTTTTATCCAAGTATTTTTCATTTTTGGCCTTGGACTCGGTGAGTTGAAGGACCAACTCGCCGAGTAGAAGTGGGATGGGACGCGGGGTTTAAGCAATGGACTCGACAAGTCGGGTCCCGAACTCGACGAGTAGATCCTGTCTGGACAAAAACCCTAATCCAAGGGTTTGCACCCTATTTAAACAATGTTATGTTGGCCACAACGTCCCTTATGCTCCCAGAACACCTCTCATTGAAACCCTAGCCGTTATTGAAGCAATCTAAGCCTTGTTGGTGGATTTTGGTGCTTGTGGTCTTAAAAAGGAAGGAGAAAATCTTGAGGAAGCAAGTAGAGACCAAAGGAACCCGAGTTTGTGCACCTTCTACAGTTCATTGAAGGTAAAAAGTTGTAACCTTGCTCTTTCATTTGTTAGATCCCTCTTTTGGGAGATTTAGGGCTTTTATAAACCATTTTTGATGAACAACCATGATTGCAAACATGGTTGGGGGTTGGGGCTTCTAAATCAAGTCATTAAAGGGGTCACTAGGCAGATTTGCGTTGCTTTTGCACCCATGAAAGGTCCCATGCATCATAGGAGCTTGTTTTATGTCTTTTTGAGCTCAAAGTCCCATGCAAGCACGTAAAGTTCGTAACTTTACGTGCTAGATCGATTGTAGAAGCTTGGATCTATCTTTTGATCAAAGGTTGTACATCAGAAATCGAGGAATTAGAGTGTGGACGTGACCGACTCGACGAGTCCATTCCTGGGACTCGACGAGTCCATTCCTGGGACTCGACAAGTCCGAGGCTTTGAGTCCCATATTTGTTGAGGGTCAAAGGAACCTAGTTGAGTGTTAGAAGGGTTGTAACCGGACAGAAAGAGTTACCCAATGCATTGGACGTGATTTTAGACCTGGAGTTCATGGGACTCGACGAGTACTAGAACAGACTCGGCGAGTCCAAGGAAATCTTCTTAAGATTGAAGATGAACTCGACGAGTTGTTCATATAACTCGGTGAGTTGAGGACAGAACTTGTTCATCAGACGAAGGTGGACTCGACGAGTGTTCATACAACTCGGCGAGTCGGATGAATTTCATGCGATGTTCATATGAGAGAGGAACTCGTCGAGTCGATGCCAAACTCGATGAGTCGAGACGTGGATAAGGACGAGTAAAGGGTGAGGGACTCAGCGAGTTGACGGCCCAACTCGGCGAGTCGGGTCAACTTGAAGTTGACTTTGACTGGACTTGGATTGACCCTGTTTAGGGTTGTACGTGTTTTGTGTTGACTTGAAGGTTATCGTGTAGGGATCTAGGAGTCGTAGGGAGTCGACTAGTGCGCCGAGAATAATTCAAACACTGCACGACATTGAGGTGAGTTACCTTCCAGTAGGGGTGGGTCTAAGGCCACAATGTCGGCCCACCAAAAAGGGGTATTTAGAAGATAATGGTCTTTGTGATAATTATCTTGGTCTGGTTATGTGTTGGTTATGAGATTTGTCTGGATGATATGTTATGTGTATAGTAGGGATTAGTTTCCCTAACAATGGTCCTTAGGACCCAAGGGTAGGTCAGTACCCGGATATGCCTGATTGTATGTTTATATCTGTTGATTGTATGCTAGTGGTAGGGGTGAAATAGTCCCCAATTACCGGTTGAAAGATACCGATGAAGGATACCGGTTGAAAGATACCGATGTTGGTTACCGGTTGAAAGATACCGATGAAGGTTACCGGTTGAAAGATACCGACGATATTGTATGGTATGTGGTATGATGGGGGAACTCACTAAGCTTTGTGCTTACAGTTTTGGTTTTGGTTTCAGGTACCTCTTCGTCGAAGGGGAAGGAGTCGGCGGTGTAGCAACGCATCACACACACACACACATGGTTTCCGCAAGGAGTTTTTGGGACTATACTCTGATTTTCATTACTTTTGACGTCATGGTTTGGGACACAACAATATGATTTTGTGACGTGTTGTTTATTTGACAATATTTTGGTAAAAATGTTTATGGAAATGTTAATTCAAAAATGAAATTTTCGGGATTGAATTTTGGGATGTTACAAGTTGGTATCAGAGCCCTGGTTTAAGGGATTCGGACACACCCTCTGGGATGTATGAACTCAAACTGAGGGACTAAAAGATTTTTTCAAGGAAAATGGTTTTCTAAAATCTAAATGGAAGGATTTTAAGAAAGATGAAGTGTGAGATGCATGCGACCGGCCGGGCTAAAGTAAGTTTTCCCCAAGATACCCATACTTGCTATGTTATGTTATATGGTTTTGATTCAGAAAACTGCATGCTAGAATAGGACTAAGGATCTAGGAGGATGCCTTGTGTGCTTGATATATGATTCTGAGAATTGCATGCTAGTTAGGGCTAAGGGTCTAGAGAGGATGCCTTATATGCCTGTTGTATGAGTTGTATGCTAGGACTGTTTAATCAGCAGTAGGATGGCATGTGTAGGTTATGCCTGATTTTGGTTACCCAATGCACGAATGTTGCTCGCTTTGTGCTATGGGGGTTCTGGCCATCTTCAACTAGCTAAGGAACGGATATGTAACAGTATCCGCAAGCTAGTTAGGGGGAAGTGGTAGGGACTCCTAGTGCAGCTGATGGCGGAGGGTAGGTCGGAGAGTGCCCTAGGGAAGCCTAGGATGAGGTCAGTGGAAAGGGTATTGGTAAAAGAGACTTGGCGAAGTCGAAGCAATCCTTGAGGAAAGTACGGGTAGATGTGGAAGGTAGTATGGGCCCGTACTCGAATCAAGGAGGGCCTAGATGGAACCTGGAAACTTGGAAAGTGTGAGAGACCTCTAAAAGGTATATGTGACCTTGACAATCGTATGTTTATTTTCAGAATGGTGGTCACACGACATGGCGCAGGAGGTTCAGGATCTGGGTCAGGATCGGGCTCGGGCGCAGGATCCAAGCATGTGGATGATGGGTTACGCGATTTCATCACGTCCGAGATCACGAGGGGTATCCTTCATGCGATGCCGGTTATCTTCGGGTCGATCAAGGAAGGGATCATTGAGCTGATGGAGGATCGCCTCAAGGCGTTCAGGAGTGACATGGCGACCAGCCAGTCAGGGCCACGCACACTGTCCTTTAAGGAATTCTGAGGGAGTGGTGCGCCAGATTTCCATGGGGTGAAGGACCCCATTGCTGCTAGGAGATGGATCACAGACATCGAGTCTACGCAGCTGACGAGCTTCTTCCCGGAAGGGTCGAAGGTCCATTTCACTGCAGGGTGTTTGAGAGACAGGGCCAGAGTTTGGTGGGAGTCAGTTGGTGACTCTTTGGGAGCCTCAGCTGTTGAGGCTATGACCTGGTCAGACTTTGCGACCAGATTCAGGGTGGAGTTTGTGCCAGCTATGGTGCTTCAGCAGCTGGCCAGGGAGTTTTTGGATATGAGACAAACTACGGAGACTGTGGCGGAAATCACCGCCAAGTTCTGGGAGAGGGCATTGCTGGTTCCCCAGTATGCGGGTGATGAGGACATGAAGAGGACCCGCTACCATGACATACTACGAGCTGACATCCGTGAGCATGTCAGTATCTCAGCTTGGCCTACCCTGGATCCCATGATTGTCAGGGCTAGGGAAAGGGAGATTGATCTGGAGCACATCCGGAAGAGGAAGGCAGCGGAGGGGTTGACGATGGGGGCTTCGGGGAAGAAGCCCAATGGATCTGATGGTAGGCCGAAAGGCCAGTCAGGGGGGGACCGCTGTGGGAAATGCGGTCGGTCACACGAGGGAGCTTGTCGCACTAGGCCGGGTTCAGGCTGCTATAAGTGTGGCAAGGTTGGAAATTTTGGCAGAGATTGTACTGCCCCTACTCTTGCGATTCAGATATCAGACCTGATTTGCTTTCATTGCAATCAGAAGGGCCAGAAAAAGGCCAATTGCCCTAGATTGACAGCAGAAGCAGCGGCGCCGGCGGTGGCGCCGACTCCAGCGACAACACGGGTTGTGGATGGCCGGAAGGCCAAGTTGGAGGCTCCAGTGGTTCGGAGCCGAGCATTTCAGCTGACAGCCGAGGAGGCACGCGCTGCACCCGATGTGGTGACGGGTATGATTTCTTATTTTATGATTTTATGTTATGTCGCTGTGATTTTGATATATTATGTGCCTTGCTTAGGATCGTTCCATGTGAACGGTATCCCAGTTCAGGTGTTGTTTGATTCGGGTGCCACTCGATCATTTGTCTCTCTTGCGCTTAGCAAGAAGTTTCCGGAGTCTTCAGGCATGTTGGATTGCCCTCTAGAGGTCGAGATTGCGGACGACCGGTCGCTACGAGCGTCGGAGGTCTACCGGGATTGTGTTTTGAGGCTGTTCGAGGAACGTTACCTAGTGGACTTGGTTCCCATACCTTTGCGGGGGAACAAGGTCATTATTGGTATGGACTGGCTGAGCCCCAATGGGGCAGTGATCGACTGTGCGCAGCAGTCAGTGCGGATTAGGACCCCTAGTGGGGGAGAGCTGGTGGTTCAGGGCGAAAGGCCACAACGAGGACCAACTTTATGTTCAGCAGCGAGGGCCAAGCACTACCTTCAGCAGGGTTGCGCAGGTTATGTCACCTATGTTATGGATACCCGGGAGGCGGGTAGGGCGACGGTGGGCGATGTGCCCATAGTACGGGAGTTTGAGGATGTATTCCCCGAGGAGTTGCCCGGGGTACCTCCAGAGAGGCAGGTGGAATTCAGAATCGACATGGTCTCCGGTGCAGCTCTGCTAGCCAAGGCACCGTATCGGTTGGCTCCTCCTAAGATGCAGGAGTTGTCTACACAGCTGCAGGAGCTGTTGGACACGGGATTCATTAGACCGAGCAGTTCACCCTGGGGAGCCCCGATTCTGTTTGTGAAGAAGAAGTACGGGTCGCATCGGATGTGTATAGATTATCGGGAGCTGAATAAGGTAACGGTGAAGAACCGTTACCCACTCCCAAGGATTGATGACCTCTTTGACCAGCTACATGGAGCATCTTGGTTCTCCAATATTGATCTGCACTCAGGATATCATCAGATGAGGGTCAGAGAGGAAGGTATACAGAAGACGACGTTTCGGACGCGCTATGGCCACTATGAGTTTATGGTGATCCCTTTCGGGCTCACCAATGCTCCCGCCGCGTTCATGGATCTCATGAATCGCGTGTGCAGAACGATGTTGGATCGGTCCATGATAGTTTTCATCAATGACATCTTGGTTTATTCCAAGACGCAGGAGGAGCATGAGGAGCATCTACGAGAGGTTCTGGAGACTTTGAGAAGGGGGAACTTGTATGCTAAGTTCTCCAAGTGTGAGTTCTGGTTGCGCGAGGTGCAGTTCCTTGGGCACCTTGTCAACTAAAACGGGATTTCAGTAGATCCGGCCAAAGTGGAGCCCGTGATGAGATGGGAGGTTCCGAGGTCTCCATCTGAGATTCGGAGTTTCCTAGGATTAGCCGGCTACTATCGGAGATTCATCCAGGATTTCTCAAAGACATTCGTACCCCTGACCAGGCTAACGAGGAAGTCCGTGGTCTTTCGTTGGGGGCCTGAGCAGCAGGCTGCATTCGAGACATTGAGGCAGAGATTGTGCGAGGCGCCAATCTTAGCCTGCCAGAGGGCATGGAGGATTTCGTCGTGTACTGTGATGCGTCCATCTCGGGTTTGGGCGCAATATTGATGCAAAGAGGGCATGTCATTGCTTACGCTTCGAGGCAGCTGAAGCCTCACGAGGCGAATTACCCGACACATGATTTGGAGTTGGGGGTTGTTTTGTTCGCCCTCAAGATTTGGCGTCATTACCTATATGGGGTTTGTTGTACGATTTACACGGACCACAAGAGCCTGAGGTATCTCATGGACCAGCAATCTCATCTACCCATGCTCTACCCTACATATTCGTAGATACAAAATACGTATACGGTTTAACTCATTAAAACCTATATAATTTATCCATTCCACAATTATCTCAAATAAACAACAATATATACACACATAACACGTATTTCATAGAAAATACTTAATATTTATGTGTAAGAAGAAAGTGACTATACACTCACTTGATCAACAGATGACCGGGCAGCACTACGACTTGTAGAAGTAGTATTCTTCGGTGAAACTGTGATCTCTTCACACACCAGGCTTCTCGCGGGCAGAGCTTCGGCTTGGAAACTCTTTTCTTCTCGGGATCTTCGGGCTTCGGGACTTGCTTCATGTCTCGGGATGATATTGGGGCTTCGGGGGTTAAAATAGGGCTTAGAGAGGGTATCGGGAGTGGGAGAGAAGAGATTGAGCAACCAAACTCGGCTACCCCTTGAATTTTATTTATAGGGCTGATTTTATGGATTCACGTCGTGAATCTCAAATATTCACGTCATGAGTTCAGGCATTACTGCATGCGTCATCGCAAGTTGCGTCTGTCAGGCTCCAGAAGTCATAAATACTGATTTCACGTCGTGAACACTGTATTCAAGTCGTGAACTCTGACAGTTTTGGGGTTTCGCGCCCCGAACTTCAAAAATTCATAACTTTCACATACGAACTCCGTTTTCGACGTTCTTTATATCCACGCGTAGGTAAAGACAAGCTCTACAACTTTCATTTAGACTATGTCGGCTAATTTTGACTTTATTTTTAATATATTAATAATATATTAATAGGCCGGGATAGGAAAACTCCATTAGAAATTCATAACTCCTTCATCTGACGTCTGTTTTCGACTGTATTTTCACCGTTGCACTACTAATAACAAGATCTTCGATTCTCGTTTAGATTGTTTCGACCAAAAATCACTCGATCTCAAATTCGGGTTTTCGGGCTGCATACTGCTAAGTTGAAACTTAGAAAAATCATAATTTCCTCATATGAAGTCAAATTTGGGCGTTCTTTTTATGCACGCTCTCGGTTTAACGAAATCTACAACTTTCGTTTAGATCACTAAGGCTAAAAATCAATTTATTGTAAATTCATTATTTACATCGTGTTGTGTCGTGTCGGTTCTGTCGTGAAACTTCGACAGGTCATAACTTCTTTGTTATAACTCGGATTTCAACGTTCTTTATATGTACGGAATCCTTGTAACATATACTACAACTTAGTTAAGATTATTCATTCTAAATAATATTTTATCAAAAAGTCATTTTTGATGTTTAACGTCTCTAAATTGACTAGCCCGGATCTACGGGCGTTACATATAATCATCAGACCATTATCGCTAGTCTAACAATAGACCATTTACTTTTTAATGATTCTTTTTTGCGATGGATATGGCCGGTGTTTTTGGTATTCTTGGTTGATGTTTTTCCATTATTGATAGTTTAACACTCATCATTGTCATTGATGCAACATCGACCTCCGGTGAGTCTTTTGGTCTTCAACTGCGGCGGAGATCTGGACATCACGGTGCAAAGTCGTTAGAGCCACCCCAGGGACTGTGCCCCGGAAGCGGGCTCCGACGGTCAAGTTAGATTAGCTGATAGATATGAGATGGTCCTCCATAGCTGGAGAGAACCATCTTGGTGCTGGTGCTGGTGTATGGTGGCTGACGGCGGCGGGTGGCGGCTAAACCACCCGGCCGGAGTATAGTGTGGTGGCTGAACCATGGGGAAGAGTCCAAGGAAAAGGTCCTAGGGAAAGGTCCTAGCCCCAGTCCTCCTTCATGGAGGAGGCATTATTCTATTTATAGGGGACAACTAGGTCAAAGAGAATTAGGTCAGGCCTTGGGCCAACCCAATTCAGGCCCAACAAGAAAGGAGTTGGGTAAGGCCGCTCGGAGGCCCCGGGCGGGGCTGGTGGGTGCGCCCCAGGCAAGGATGGCAGGAGCGTACTAGGAAAGGCTGGCAAGGGACGCCAGGCAAGGGAGCGCCAGGTCGGGCCGAGAGGAGATTCCCCAGCAAGGCTGGCAAGGGAGCGCCAATACGGGCTGGTAAGAGCGCGCCAGGCCAGGCTGATACGCTAGAGCAGTCTAGGCCATGCTAATGGACCATATATCATCACGTCCCCCCAGTCTGATGTTATTGGTACGCGGCCAATGGCATCGGACTGGAGTTAGTCATATAAATTGTGCGTCGTCAAGTCCCCCAAGTCTGATGCGATTGGGTTGTTGACAATCGGATCAGACTAGATAAAGCACCAATGCAATAAATAATAGAGAGAATGACCGATCCTTGCCCACGAGAGTCGTGGGGTAGTGCGGTGAGCCAAACATTGCTTATGCAGCTTGAGCTGACTTGATACTCCTTCATTGAGAAGAGTATGAGCCGATCGATGCGATGCAACGTAGCTGTTGCTGCGATCGTGCGGAATGAGACTAGTAAAGAGTGTTACGCGACTCTGATGTCGATAAAATGTCGGGCCGGGGTAGC
The DNA here is from genome assembly GCF_002870075.4 of Lactuca sativa. Classification (NCBI taxonomy): domain Eukaryota; kingdom Viridiplantae; phylum Streptophyta; class Magnoliopsida; order Asterales; family Asteraceae; genus Lactuca; species Lactuca sativa. Next base: position 29,350,273 of record NC_056627.2, on the reverse strand, counting down.
TAAGAAGTGTAAACTCGATACAGTCCCTAAGACCGTTGTCGAGCTCCGAAGTCTGTAAATAGATACAACGTACTTGGTCCGTGATTCTCGCATTCCAGTCACAGCTAAAAGTTGTTAATAGAAATAGACGCTCTGAGTGTCGCGCGCGCACCTTGGCTAGGGGGACGAGACCCGCAGCCAACACCGGGTGGGGAGTTATATCTCTATGCCCGCTGGATGGGAACTTTGAGTGACTGGTCAACGATGCACACTTCACAAGTCCCCTGTAAATATTTTACAGACCGAGCTTCACTCCACTAGTTTGTTGTTGGCGCACTCTGAGTGTCGTAGTGCTGGAACGATTATCTGATAGGACAACTCGATCAAATAGTTAGTATTTTTTCTTGAAATAATAAATCGATTCATATTGCTCATCACGATTGTTTCTAAATGCTTCACGAGTAGCAATAGCAACGTACTACTCTTCCCCCCCCCCTTTTTTTTGGAAATGTCGTGAGCGGCCGAGTCGCGACGCATTCTATAGAACTAGGCTTGCTCTACGCGAGTATTACATTGCTGATTGTCATCTTGCAAGAGCGACTCATTTAATTGTTGAGATACTCCAAATGGTCCAATATGGGAGAAACCCAAAATAAAATAGGATGGCAGCAGCCCATTTGAATGAGCCAAAATGTTGGATCGTTGGCTCAGATCCTATCTCCTTTTTTTTCTTTTCAAGTGTCGAGTGGTTTCTACCACAATGCAAATTCTGAAAATGATTTTTTAGAGCGGAATCGTAGCACGCGGACGTTATATTGCTGGATATTGTCTTGTAAGGGTGGCCCATTTAATTTTTGAAATAGCCCAATACAACGAAAATGTGTATTCGATGGGATGCCCGTATGTAATTATAAGCCCACTTAGCTAATGACCAGCCCCCTTTTTTTTATCCTACTCTGTTTGCGAACTATAAGGGCTTTAGGGTGCTGTGCTTTCTTATTAGTTGAAGACAACAAAGGATATTCCGGCCGTTCTTTGTACAGTCTATCAAAGTGGGCGCCAAAAAGAAAGCCGACGACTACTCGCTGGAGTTCGTCGCCTGAGAAAGAGATCGGAGCGGAAAGATTGTCGACGACGCAAGCTTATTGGGTCGATGGGAAATGGCACAGTGGTTGGAGCTACTGTTGCTTGAGGGTCGATGGGTGATGTTGCAGTTCAGAAACAGAGACGATCAGATATGGCGACTAGGTTGTAGTCCTTGGAATTTGACCGGCCAGGTGGTGGTAGTTCTTGGTGATGACGATGGCGATTTTTGGTGGTGATCTATGTTGAAGTTGTCATTGCTGATTCATGGGGTTCGGAGACAGGAGCAACCGGCGGTTAGAGGGCGATGTTGCTGCTATTGAGGATCAATGGTGGCCTGGGGTTGGCCGGAAGCGCTTGATCTGTAGGTTGCCTGTTGAAATTTATCATCGACTGGAGGTGTGGTTGTGATTGGTGAAAGCTTTGGTGGTTCCATGTTGGGATTCGCAGCAGCGAGCTCGCCAGAAACGATGTGCTTAAGGCCGCCGATGCTAAGCATGTTTGGCGATTGAAGGTGGTCCGCTTGTGGTTCATCGGGAGAAGTCACATGGGATGATGAGTGAGTGATTGTTTGCACAAGTTTCGATGCTTCATGGGTTGCCGCCTGCTAGAGATGACCAAAAATGTTCGAGGGAGGCGCTCGCTGTCGGGGCCTTCCTGCTGGGGGCGTCGTCTAGTCGGGATCGACTAGCCATGGAAGCTACCGATGATTGGAGGTCGCCTGGCGGGTGACTGATGACCGGCGATCGGAAGGTGTCCAGGGATGAATGAATCTTGGGTGGTTTTATGATGGTTTGAAAAGATAAGTTCATAAAACTTAGGGAAAATGACTTATAAGGGTAACAAAGTATTAGACTTGTACAAAAAATACCATTGAACTTTTTTTTGTACACATATCACCAATCAACTATAGGTTTTGTACACATATGATCATTAAACTTCACCTTTGTTCAAAAAATACCATTATATTACCGATAATAATAGATCATTAGCCACGTAGCATGCCATGTGGCTGTTGACGTGGATTTTGCTGTTTATTATGTACACATTATACCATTAAACTATTTTTTGTACACATTATACCATTAAACTATTTTTTGTACACATTATACCATTAAACTTTTTTTGTACACATTTTACCATTAAACTTTTTTTTGTACACATTTTACCATTAAACTTTTTTTGTACACATTTTACCATTAATGTTATATAATTTATTGAAAAAAATATCATTTCAAAAAATACATATCATTACATAAAAGTAGGTTTCTCATCACCTGATGTGGATTTTACTGATTTTCTAAATTTTAGTAAACTTATCATTATAAGTCATTTTCCTATCGGTAAACAACGTCATAATTTCAATGCACTTTTTTAATCATCAACCATAATCAAGAAGAGGGGGAATTATAATAAGGTAACATGTACAAAATGTTTCATGAGTTTATAAGTGTGCCTCAAACGTAGTTTCCTAAGAAAATGACTTATAAGAATATGTTTACTAGACATTAGCTAAAATAATGAACAATTAAGTATTTCTTCGGCGCTCCAGATAAAATCTCAAGTTCAAACCTTGTGGGTTTCAATTGATGTATGGACAACATAAATTCACAATGTAGTTGTAAAAGAAAGTCCTTAGTATCATTGTAAAAAACAAACCGTTTCTCCCAAACCTTACAAAATCAGGGAGTCACAATAGGTGATGGAAAACCCATTTTATGTAAAAATATGTATTTTTTGAAATGATATTTTTTTGAATAAATTATATAAGATTTATGGTAAAATATGTACAAAAAGTTTAATGGTAAAATGTACACAAAAAAGAAAGTTTAATGGTATAATGTGTACAAAAAATAGTTTAATGGTATAATGTGTACATAATATACAATAAAATCCACGTCAGCAGCCACATGGCATGCCACGTGGCATGTTACGTGGCTAGTGACCTACTATTACCAGTAACATAATGGTATTTTTTGAACAAAGGTGAAGTTTAATGGTTATATGTGTACAAAAGCTATAGTTGATTGGTGATATGTGTACAAAAAAAAGTTCAATGGTATTTTTTGTACAAGTCTAATACTTCATTACCCTTATAAGTCATTTTCCCTAAAACTTATTTCTTTCTCCAAGTCACTAAATAACTTGAGTTAACTTCTATATGGAAAATCATAAATTAGATAAGATTTTCTGGAAGAATATGAATAGAGATGGGTAAAAAACTAAAAACCCATAAAAATTTCTTCTCTCTTTGTTTTTTCTCTGAAGGTTTGTAAAATGTACAAGCCATATGGCTGTATGTACAAATAATTGTTACAGTGGGCAAAAATGTACATGAAAATGCACAGCTAGAGAAGGATCTTTAGATAATGCATGAACAAGAGATGGGATAAAACTCATAAAACACTTCTTTTCTTCTCAACTTATTGGGAAAAACCTCAAAATATAAACAAAACGGATTTGACAAAGTTTATTCTTATAAAACTTTCTTTTCCCTTCAGCTTGCTCAAAAAGCCATTGAAATATGAAATTGAAATATGAAAAAGAAACAGATCTCATAATTTTTCGTTTTTCTTCTCTAAACTTCTAAAGAAAGAACACCAAAAATATGAACAAAAAGTGGTGTAAAAACTCGTTTTCGTTTTTTTTTTTCCGAAATGTGCAAACATCTCAGTTGTTCTTAAAATTAGTTGTTGCACGGAGTGAATTTTTCATAGAAAATCTTAACTAAACATCAATTTTCTGGTAATATGAACTTGATGAAAGAATCAAAACTTGTAAAAATTTATTTCCTCCTCCCTCAAGTTCCTGAAAAACCCACTGAAATGTAAAAACGAAAATAGATCCAAAATATCTTTGCAGACTTCATAAATGTTCAGATGAGTTAAAAACTCAAAAGATCTTGAGATCTGAGCTTCAAGAGGTAAACAGATCTACAAATCTGAACTTGAGAACGAAAATAGATCCAAAGATCTGAACTGAAAATGGAGTAGATCTTGAGATCTAAATGATGGTTTAACAAATCTGAAGAGATTTTGTCAAGAACCAAATTGATCTAGTTAGATGAGGGATAAGAATGAACAGATCTGAAAATTTTCGTTTTCCTTCTTTAAGATCTTAAAGGAAACACCAAAAATATGAACAAAATAAGATAATAATTCAATTTTTTGTTTTTCTGAAATATATAAGCATCTCAACAGTAACTACAAACAGTTGACGCAAGTAGGGAAGTTATTCATAGAAAATCTTAACTAAAAACGATTTTCTGATAATATATGGGTTGAAAATGAGCTAAAAGTCATAAAATCTCTTTCCTTTTCATCCTACTCAAGAAACCCCTAGAATATGAACCAAAAAACGATTCTAAGAAGATTTTTGCAAACTTGGGGAGTGCTTGAGTGAAGGGAATTATATAGATCTATAGATCTGAACTAAAAACATGATGGATCTACAGATCTAAAAGATGTTGAAGACCATTTGAACAAATCTTGGCAAAAAAATAAACAGGTCTAAACAAATGATACTATAAATTAACAGATCTGAGGAAACCTGAGATGAAAAACACATCAGATCTGAGGAAAAACGAGCTTGAAAGCAACTGAGGCTTTTGCTACTTGCTCGAATCCGGGATGGCGCCAAATGATGCGACATCGACCTCCGACGAGTCTTCTGGTCTTCAACTGCGGCGGAGATCTGGACATCACAGTGCAAAGTCGTTAGAGCCACCCCAGGGATTGTGTTCCGGGAGCGGGCTACGACGGTCAAGTTAGATCAGCTGATAGATATGAGATGGTCCTCTATAGCTGGAGAGAACCATCTTGGTGTTGGTGGTGGTGTATAGTGGCTGATGGCAGCGGGTGGCGGATGAACCACCCGGTCGGAGTATAGTGTGGTGGCTGAACCACGGGGAAGAGTCCAGGGAAAAGGTCCTAGGGAAAGGTCCTAGCCCCAGTCCTCCTTCATGGAGGAGGTACTATTCTATTTATAGGGGACAGCTAGGTTAAAGAGAATTAGGTCAGGCCTTGGGCCAGCCCATTTCAGTCCCAATTATCAAGGAGTTGGGCAAGGCCGCCCGGAGGCGCCGGGCGGGGCTGGCGGGCGCACACTAGGAAAGGCTGGCAAGGGGCACCAGGCCAGGCCGATAGGAGAGTCCCCAGCAAGGCTGGAAAGGGAGCACCGGGCCAGGCTGGCACGCTATAGCAGTCTAGGCCATGCTAATGGACCATATATCATCAGTCATCAAACCATCGACCATCTGGATTCTCCCAATCACAAAAGGCAACCAACAAAAATCTCTCTCTCTCTCTCTCTCTCTGTGTATATATATATATATATATATATATATATATATATATATATATATATATATATATATATATATACTAGGTTATAACCCGTGGAAACCACGGTTTGCAAAGTAAAATAACATACAAATTATAAAAATTAGTAATCATTATTAATAGATTTGCAATCATTAAGTTTTTTACAAAATCTAATATGTTAACCATAACTATATTGTCGTTATTTTAAATTAATTCATCATGTTGTAGACGGAAGAGATATAGAAAGAAAATATCTCTAACAATAAAAAATGTAAAACCCTTCGAAAACCTGTGTAAAGTTGATGCTTTTGCACCGCATCAAAATCAATAAATCATTAACATGTTTGAAACTAAACTAAATATATGTTAAATTAATAATTAATGTCTAACAATTACCCATAAAACAAAAATACCATTAGTATCTTTTTAACAATTAACCATAAAAAATACCATACGTATCTTTATTAAATAATGATATTAGTATAGTTACAAAATACGTTAACCATATTATAAGGTTTCACTAAAAAAAACTTGAGATTAATGTATGTATATATTGACACTTTTATCATATTCTTCGTTTAGATAAAACCCATGATATTGAAGTCAATAGAAAATTTAATATCAACATGTTGGTATGGAAAATTTAACCTCCTTGACTATCTTAAGAGTGGCTATTCCCCTTTTCAATTATGTAAAGAGGATTCGGTCATGACCTATAATATTCATGCACCAAATGATTTGTTGCAACTATCCCAACCATGTATCTGCACCACTACGTTAGCATTGTTAAACCATGACCACCACATGCTTGAATATTCATCATGGCCTCTTATGTCGCCACTTCATCCGAAATAAATCAACAAAATGAGGAATAATTTCAAAAGGAGGATATTAAGTCAAAGATTTCACCTTTAGCTTCAGATTGTGAGGGTTAGACTTTAAATCTGTTTATAAGAAATCGTATCTGTCCCGACTTGCAGCCGCCCTCCTATCATTGCAGCAATCAAACAAATATGATTGCAATTGACATGTCTTAGGCATTTCATAACCTACCTGATTAGAGATGGAAATCTCATAACCAATATCAATATGTCCTATATGTTATATTGCATTGGATCAATGCATGAAGCCAATCAGTGGGTGCAAAAAGGATTCATGTGCCCAGTTATAATTGTACAAAAATAAAGAGTGTTTTGTGAAATCAATCATCAACCCTTTCAAATCTGAAGGTGATTAAGGAACTTACTTGCAAACAACACATCACACAAATATCACACACATAATTTTTCTAAATTCCACACATCACACAAATCATTTACCGCTTAGCCAATTTCCTAAACACCATAATTTCTCATAATCTTGATATTTTAAAACAAAAAACATAAAACTTGATAGTTTGTAAAATGAAATTAGGACGATGTAAGAAGTGGAAATATACGCATTCAGCCCATTTATGAGCTTAAATAATCAAATTGATAGTTTGTAAATCTGATGAGTCTATCACCTCCAGATTCGTTTCTAGGCCATAGATCATTGATGCAATCTCCTTCTGATTCATCACCGGAGTCGTGGAAAATATGTGAGCGGACAGCGTGGCCGCCTTCAGGAACGCTTCTTGTATGGAGTCCAGAGGAAGTGCACAATCCTAAAGACCTTCATCTTCGAGTAGCGGTGGTTTGATTTTATCCAACAAGCTATTGATATTAGCTTCTCCCATGGCCTCCATCTATAAATTCTTGGAAGTTGAATCCCTAACACATGTACAAATCCATAGTGATCAACAATCATGGATGTATAATTTCAACATAGATTCAAAATCATCAAATAAAAAACCAAAAATCAGAAATCACTGCAGAGATCGAACAAAACCTTATCGGATCCTAAAATCAAAGGCGCAATAAATGAAAATCAAGCCTGAAGTCATAAAATCATAGCAGATAAAGGTGCTATCTTCATCCGTTAACAAAACCTGAAATCGACATCAAACAAAACTCAAAATCGATATCAGATCTCGAGAAAAGAAAATTCTTACTTGAATATTTGAAGAAGTTAAGGAATCGTAGATTTTTGTGGAAGAATGTTCAACAATCGATCGATGAATCAAAGGATTAAGAAGACGTGCTTAAGAATTGAACGGTGTCTACAACCTTGGAGCTGGTTCGTGAGATTACCTTCATCGTTGTCGTTCTTGGTAACCAGGACGAAAATATTGGTAATTTAGGAGCTGATTCTCACATAAAGTTGGAAACTCTTATTTGTTTGTAGAACTTTCTTTTGAAATCGGCCTAAGATTTAGGGATTTGGTTTTCAAATTACTCGTTTGAATTTGGTAATTCTTTAAAATTTGATTTTAAACTTTTTGCATAAAACGGATGGGCGGGAAAAAAACACTGAAGAGCTCTATAACGATTACACGTGGCAGAAAGTTGCTTTAAAAGATGGACATGTAGCATGTAGGAGAGGTTTTTATTAAGAGTATATATATATATATATATATATATATATATATATATATATATATATATATATATATATATATATATATATATATATATATATATGCATGCCACCTAAATTTTGTAGTTGCCGACATGTAAAAATCTAAAAATATTAAAAAAAATCACAGGCCAATTAGATTTACGTAATTTATCTCGAAAAATCTTTAAAAACTCACAACGCCACCTAGATTTTAGTAGATAGTGACATACAAAATAAATTTCTGATTGTTTGAATGATTATTATTATTATTTTTGAAAATTGTTTCTAATTTGTGTCTGTATTAAATTGTACAAATATTCCAAGTTAAACGCTATTGATCAAATCTCCACAACCCCCCCCCCCCCCCCCCTAAAAAAAAAAAAAAAAAAACTCCACCCATCGTCTCCTAGAAACTTCTGATTTTATCAACTAGTCACTCACACCAGTGAAGCATTACCGTGTCTCAATTTTTCTTAACTTATCTCTCTCAATCGCTCTCACCACCGAAGAACTGCCGTCTCTTGATTTTTCTTATCATGTAAATCCCCCGCTGTAACGCCCTATTCTAAAACATTCATTTATGGATTTCGGGAGTCAAGGCTAGGGGCGTTTTGGTCATTTATGGGCTTTGAGTTTTAGTTGAGAAGTTTGGACCGAGGAGTGTTGCTAGAAGCATAGAGCTTCTCGCCACCTTTTTGTAGATATAAAGTTCGTCGAAAACGGACTTAGAATGAAGGAATTGTAGCACTTTGAAGTTATTGACATTAATGGTCTCTTAATGGAAAAGTTGGCAAAAAGGACCATGCATGCAAGGGGGAAGGTGTGTGGGTACGCCCAGCGTATAAGGGAGAAAGGATCGCGGGTGCTTAAGGCGTATGCCCATCGTACAGGAAGTACGCCCAGTGTCCAGAAACCCTAATTTTAGGGCCAAGCCAATATATAAAGAACATAACACCCAACTTAACAACCTCCATCTCATCTTCATACAACCACCACGAAACCCTAAGCCTCTCTTGGGTATTCTTGAAACCTTGGGGGTCATTAGAGAGCATTTTGGGTATTTTAAAGCCATTTCCAAGCAAGTGAAGAGATTAGCAAGGTGGTGGATCGAAGGGGAAGCAGTAGATCTAAGTTTGTGGTTCCATTTCAGACCATTTTGAGGTATAAAGTCTGAAACTTTCCTTAAGTACGCTTAGATCTATGCTAATGGGAGATTTGAGCCTTTTTGGTTCCAAGATTTGACCTTTATGTCACAACTCGCCTTCTAGGTCCAGGGTTGCCACCCTTAGTGTCATATGAGTCCCATAAGCAGTAAAGTTTCAACCTTTAGGACTCATTTGTGTCCATGCATGAGATCTAGCCCTTTGAATGAAAGCATGTTGTCACCTTTCAAGTTTGGGCTTGTTTGGTGGGTTACAATTCACCAAGTTAGTGACTTTATAGTTTAAGACATCAGTAAGGACCTGGATCTGAGTTCGTAGCCTCTGGAGTGGTGTATTAAGTACTTAATGGAAAAGTGTCTTAACATGAGGATTACGCTGAGCGTACGTGCATGTACGCCCAATGTACTCACTAGCAGGCAAGTACGCTCAACGTACATTGGAGTATGCCCAGCGTACTCAGCAGATTTGGGCTTTGTGCATATTGGGCCTCGGCGTGGGCTGTGTCTTAGATTTTAGGCCTTTGGGCCATAGTGGGCCATCAGGAGTCAGGTTATTTTGGGCCAATTATATGTTTGGGCTTAGGATAAGGCCCAGTAAAGGGATTGGGCCCAATTTAGCAAATTGGGCCACTAATGGACTTGGGGAGTTTGTTTAGTGTTGGGCCTTAGTTATGGACCAGGTTGGCCTAGGAGTAGAATGGTCATTCTACCTTATGATGGATTATTGGATTTGACTAAGTGTATTATGGTATTGATAGTTCGGGGAGCTAGAGGAGCAGCAGTGAGGGGGTTGTCACATAGCAGCCAGAGGGATATCAGCAAGGGTTCAGCAGTGCAAGGTGAGTCTCTTCACTGTTTGTATGGGTCTACGGCTACAATGTCGGCCCAGGAGACGGCTCCTGGCACACAATATGTTATTATGTATGGCAGGAAGACCCGGGAGTTAGCCCTAGGCAATATGTATGAAAGACCAGGAGGTGGCTCCTGGCGCACTGTATGCTATTACGTATGAAAGACCAGGAGGTGGATCCTAGCACCCTATATGTTGAGTAGCCTAGTAGAGTAGTATGTATAGTTGTCTTTGTGATGCTTGCATGGAAGACCAGGGGGTGGCCCTTGGCACTTGTCTGTAAGACCCAGGGGTGGCCCCAGGCTTGACCAGGAAGACCACGTGCGGCCCATGGCATAATGGCAAGACTATGTTTGGCACATAGCACCTTAGCAAGACTATGCTTGGCACATATCACCTTACTTGATTACGGATATGTTTGTTATGTATGGCATGTATGGATCAGTCGATATGCATGGTATGTGGTATTTGGGGAACTCACTAAGCTTCGTGCTTACAGTTTTTAGTTTTGGTTTGAGGTACTTCGTTTTCAAAAGATTGGAGTCGGCTCGATCGTAGCGCATCACACTATGTTTTCCGCACCGGAGATCTTTGGGATTATACTCTGATATGATTTTATGATGACATGTTTTGATTATTGACATACTGGTTTTGGCATGATATGTTATTATGGATGTTTCTTATATTGTTGGTTTTATAATAACTCATTTAAAAATGAAATTTTTGGCCTTGAATTTTGGGATGTTACACCCGCCTTGTTTTTCAATTTGTTCTATACTTTTTGAGCATTCTTTGCTCTATTACATGTAATTCTGTAATATGAACGATTAAGAGACTGAACTATAGACGGTAAAATTAAATCCCAGTAAAAGAAAGCCGTGAATTTTTGTATTTGATTATCTTCTTCCATTCAAAAGAAATCCTCTCACTTCTGGTAGTGGAGAGTTCCTTTTGAAATTTCAAATATTAGTAAGAATCATATATACTAAAAACTAATTATTAAAGCAATTAAATATGAATTTCTGGAACTGTAATCTAAAAGCCACAATGTCAATTTGAATTTGAAGAATATAATGTTTAAATTTTCAAGACGACACTAACTCTACTGTCAAATTGAACAACTTTATTAGCACTATAAAATTGAATCCTTTAAATTCCAAACCTTCAAATTTCAGTTTATTTGTCAAAACTAAAATCAATACTACACAAACCACAAACCAAACTGCTTCTTATTTTTGTGATTACCTTTCTGTTGTAGTTTTAACCATTAAACAAAATTATAATTAAGTATTGTATTGTTAAAATTTGGCCATATTGATAGAACAGGAAAAGTGAAATAAGAAAAGAAACACATAGTCATGGATTTATTGATTTTCCCAAAAGGAAAATAACGCAAAGTCTGTGCTTCAGACGTCTGGCAAGAAACAAGTAGTTAAACAGTAATTTGAAATAAAAAGTCTTGATTTGATTATTGTTTTTATTGTCTAGGCTCTCTTAAGGTTTATAAATTTATTCATAAACTCATAAACTCAAGCGACCTGATCTCATCATCGAATTGGCATCAAGCATCTGACCAGGTAACTTTGGCCTCACCCCAGTCACTCTTAGGCACCCCGAGGGCCTTCCAAACAGCTTTAGACGCATCCACGATGTTATTAGGACATGGTGGTTGGTATCCATGCTCAGCATCACACCCTACAGTGGAGTCACACTCATCGACCACCTTAGCCTTTACACTCTTACCATTATAGTGTATATTGATAAACTTAGAACACCTTTTTCTGTTGTTATACCACCCAGTGGACAATGCAACAATTAGTGTATTATCTGAGTGATACTTACCATCACATGCAGATGGTCCTCCACCATCCCCTCCTTTTTGAAAACTGTTTATCGTTAGTGTGGCTGTTGTATGTTTAGTGACAACGGGTGAGCATTTGTACGTGGTGTAAAACTTGCCTTCTTTGCAACAATCTGGATCGTTCACACATGTCCCATGAGGGGGTTTTTTACCTCTCAACTTTCCACTCGCCTTGCAAGACTGACCATCAACGCAAGATATAAACAAGGTAATGGATATTGAAAAGAGAATGAGAATCGTAACTCTTGATACCTTCTTTCTATATTTGTATGTTGATGGCATGTTTGGTGTGAAGAAATTGTGTTAAGGAAGCTAAATATATATAACAATGGAGTTTTGTCGTGTGCTCGAATTGTTTTTAGGGATTTTATGCATGTTCGGTTGAAATTACTATGTCAATGTAACAACTAGAGCTTTGTGACTATTTGTTTGTATCCTTCAAACAAAATCTTAGTTAAAACAATGTGTTTTAAGCGGAGAATTTATAAACTTGATTCAGGGATCTATGTTGGCTTGAGTTTATTTTTGTAAGTTTCTTGTTTTACACATTTAATAGAATACTTGACTTGCTTGAAATTTTGTTTGTATCATAGGAACAAAAGGTCTCAATCAAAGAAAATATTTTCAAGACAGAAATTTCGTCTTTGGATCTTATCTTATTTGAATTATTTATAAAATTCTAGAGCTACATTGTTATTTTCAATTAATTGTCGATGAATCCATGGAAAAAATATATTAATATCATTTAGTTGGACATTCTTTTTAACTTTGAATTGTTCAATTGTATCTGTCACAACTTTTTATTACTCAACATACAACTTTAAAATATAACTGTAGGAGTTTTGGACATCGATTCGATTTTACCCAACGTATGTATTTATTAAAATTCAGACATCATATTTTTCAATTAAATACGGTGCATGTTCAAATTATATTTTCTTTTATTTTAAAGAAATGCATAAATTGCATTTTTAAATAAGAAGGAAAAAACACATCAAATACCTCCATGGCACAAAAAGATTCATTTTGTAGCGATGAGATTTTTGTGGGTATATCCTTACAAAGTAATTTAATTTTGAGTTCTTCATCGATGTTTAGTTGTAAGTGAAGGGTCTTAAAGAAAAAGATGTGTAGAGCCTTTTGGGTTGTGTGTTTATGAATCTAGATTGAGATATCTATGGTTAGGGGTGTTCAAAACTAGATATCCGAAAATTCGGATAGTTGATTTTTGATATCCGAATCCGTATCCGAAATTTCGGATACGGATTTGAATATTAAACCGGATATCCGAATTTCATTAGTTTTAAATAAAGAAAATAAACCCTCCAAGAACAAGAACGTTTCCATGCATTTGTTAGGTATAATAAGACTTCATTTGGTCCGGTTAAATGCAAGTTACCTCATGATACCTGAAGATCTTGAGAAATCAAACTCAAATTACTAAAATCAACATAAAAAAGGTAACACTTATATCATCCTCACCTTGCGTACAAAGTAAAAATGTTAATAATTTATCTTTTTGAATTTCAAATGAAAAAACCCAATGCATTAAAACTGTTTTTAATAATTTTTTATATTATATATTTCGGATTTCGGATATCCGAAATATCCGAAATTTTCACATTTTAATATCCGTATCCGAATCCGAAAAACCGGATATCCGAATTTCGGGTATCCGATTTTTCGGGTATTTTCAGATCGGATTTTCGGATTTTTCGAATCGGATGTTCAGATGCGGATATTTTTGACCACCCTTATCTATGGTTCATTTTTATCTTTACAAATGAATCTAATTTTGAGTTCTTCATTGATAGTCATTTTAATTTTAGGAAAAACAAAATCCACAACAAAACATATTCAAAAGGACCTTGAATCCAATTTTTCTAAGGTTTAGTTTGAAACCCCGAAAAAAAATGCAAACCGCAAAAATTATTTTTACGGGTTTGTCAAAAAATTACAATGATTAAAACTTAAAAGTGTAACTTACAGTAAATTAAAAATAATAGGTAATTTATACGTTTCTTGAAGATTAAAAGGAAAACATAGGCGATTTAAAGTTACAGTGGGTCTTTTGACATCTCGTATAGTTGGATGACTTTCTAAAGTTTTCTCTTACAAAATTAGGGCATGAAAGCTTAATGTAAAATTTAGAAAGTTGAAACGAGTTTGAAATTTTCATTTGCTCCATATCTAGCGCTTAAGTTGGGCAAATTCACTGAAGGCTGATTAATCGGCGACGGCGGCCAACAACCGACGGCGAAGCAAAGGGGATATTTTTTTGATTTGAGGTATAATTTCTCTCTTCTTCAGTTTGTATCATGATCCACAACAAAATTGCGTTTGTTGTTTATGTTAGTTAGAGAAATAGCAATTGTCAAATTCTACCAGTGAATTCTCAATTGTCGGTGCTATTTACGAAATCTCTTCCTGCATTTTCGTTTTTGTAAGCTTTCCATCCTATATTGCCTTTTCGTTGTTGTCGGTTTCTTTCCAGCCTCTCTCGCCTTATACATACACACCACCATCACCGCCCTGTACGGCGCCCTTCTTCTACATCACCATGTCGCGCTACCTTCTCTGTTAGCTATCGTTGTTGGTGGAAACCGGAATTCTTCACAAACACTAACAACTTCTTCGCTGGAAACCGCACTTCGTCAGACCACCCAATAAATTATCTGACTAACTCAGGTCTGTCTCTCTGCTTTCTCAAGCCTTTTTCTTTGCGATTTTAGATTCAGAGATGGGTTTTCTACGTTTTGGGTTTGCGATTTTATGGGTTATTCTTGATTTAGGGTTTGTTTGGTGATTTATACATTAACTGGAAGTATCGATACCCGTTTTAGGTTCTGCCTTCTAGGATTTAGGGTTTCTGTTGGTAAGTGCAATTTTAGTGCCTACAGTCTTTCCCCGAAATACAAACACAGGAACACTTGATTTGTGGTGGATCACCTGATCTTTAACTTTTGCTAACTTCTTTGCTTAACATGGAACATAGATGTAATTTTAATGGTATCCTGTTGTTCAATTTCAGTCTATGGCATCTGGTGAAGGTTTAGATGTAATGCAAGTGAATAATGGTTCTAGAAGACCCCGGATTCTTCTAGCAGCAAGTGGAAGTGTAGCTGCCATAAAGTTTGGAAACCTCTGCAGCTGTTTCTCTGATTGGGCGGATGTAAAAGCTGTTGCCACACAAGCAGCTTTACATTTCATTGACAGAGCATCTCTTCCAAAGGATGTCATCCTCTACACCGATGAACACGAATGGTCATCCTGGTCAAAGATTGGAGATACTGTGCTTCACATAGAGCTTCGTCGATGGGCTGATATTATGGTAATTGCTCCCCTGTCAGCCAATACCCTTGGCAAGGTAAAATGACCTTTTTGCCCCTTTGTCTATACGCTTGATAATGTTGAATGAAAATAGTTAACAATTTAAGAGTTGTATTTAGATTGCTGGTGGGCTGTGTGACAACTTGCTGACAAGTATTGTTCGAGCATGGGATTATGAGAAGCCGATATTTGTGGCTCCAGCAATGAACACTTTTATGTGGACAAATCCTTTTACAGAAAGGCATCTTATGACAGTGGATGAACTTGGAATTACGCTTATACCCCCCATCTCTAAACGGCTTGCTTGTGGGGACTATGGCACTGGTGCAATGGCCGAACCTTCTCTCATCTTCTCAACTGTACGCCTCTTCCTCGAGTCGCAACCAAATTCTTCAACAAATCATTAAATCTTAATTTCTCTTGTATTATGAAACCGCTAAGATCATGGATAGTTATGTAAGACTGGGTATAACAGGTTGTAGTTGTATTGTGTTTGGTATGCATTCGTTAACATGATAAAAACTTATATGAGGTTTTAAATACTTGTGTATATATCTTTTTGCATCCCCAATATTTGATTTGTCTGCCCATCCCAAATTGAATATTATATTAAGTAATTTAATACATTAGTTTTAAAGGAAAAAAAAAATTGGTTACAAAGGTAGTTGAGACTAAAGAGCCAAAGAGGAATGGAAGAGCATGTGGACTGTGGAGTCGAATTAACTTCACTATGCATTCATGCCCAGACAGACACATTGCAATCTGTGCACAAATTTCCATACAATTACAGTCCTGACCACCTCCTTAAAATTTTAAATGGATACTCCCAAGTTACACCTTACGTGGAGCTACGCTACATTCAATCGAAGTTTTAAAATTTTATTATTTCAATATGCATTTATTCTTAATATATTGTGGACTTAATTTCATGATCACAAATGAAAGTTTTGATTTGTGTTACACCCTAAAGCCCATCTTGAAAATTTCATAAATATATAACATCCAAAAGTCCTACTATTCACGAATTAACTAACATGTGCATATAAAAATTCTGCCTACCAACATATATTGCTCAAATTATGGTGTGGTGTAACTCAAAAAAGCTATTGAGATCGTGATATCAATATGCATAATCTTCCAAAAATATCTACCTCATACTCAATACTTGTTTCTTGGACCCGCTAAATGGTAATATATTGGACCCTTGACTTAATTGCTCTGGCCTACTAGATAATGATACATATTGGAAATCTTTTAATCAAAGATAATTATAAACAACCAAAGGCCTTTGCCCTACCGGTATTAAGAGTTGATGGATGTGTGTCATTAGCCAAAGGTTGATGGTATAAATCATACTGTAGACAAAAATTGTAGATTTAAGAGTAACGTAGTATGTATAAATGGTTCTTAAAAAAGAGAATGATTAACAATTATATTTTCCCTTTTAAAATCACTTTAGCACTTACACACTTCTAATTTTATTTTCATCTCATTTCATAAGGTACATAAGTGAATTAATAAGTTGTATAAAAATTATAGGTGTAAATTTGATATATATATATATATATATATATATATATATATATATATATATATATATATATATATATATATATATATATATATATATATATTCAAGTAAAACCGAAAAGAATGCAAACTTAAGGATTTTCTTGCGAGTTTCACTTTAAGGTAACCTAGAAAACATGTGATAAATAAAATGATAAACTAGAAAGTTGAATGTAACTTATGTGATAAAACCAACCAAAAGAATCAAAAGAGAGAAACCATTAAAATTTTACAAGGTCTAGTTGTTTGTGATTCTCATGAGAAGGTTGGTGGATATGTTATTGATTATTGAGTTGTTACATTTATCGGCTTTCAAAATTTGACTAGCTTGCCGTGCTATGAAGGGAATATATTCACATTGACGACCATTAGGCATTAGAGACCTTTTCCTATATGGATAGATTTCTCCACAAATTTTTGGGGTCTTTCAATGATGTTTTAATGCGTTATGGACGGATTCAATCCGATTATAGATTTTTTTAGAACAACAAAGTTAATGTACTCTTAAAGTACTCTTTAGTTCCACTTATGTTTATGGTTTATGAAGAGAGATTTAAACCCTCAACCTTAACGAGGAAAAACAACACCTAGAAGTTATTTGGTAATGCGATTTTTGATGGGTTATGGTTTGAATCGTTGAACAAGATTGGGACAGAATGGTAAATTATTTACTACCATATTGCCATATTAAATTAAATTGATCTAATAAAGTAAAGCGTACACGTCATTAATGGGAAATAAATAACCGACTAAGGTGGTGGCTTGAGCCTTGTGGTGAAGATGGGAGGACCATAACATAACATGATAACATTTAAAGCTTTTTAGTTTGTAACAAATTTCTTCAACCAACCCCTCCATCATCATTATAATTTTTTAGTCTGTCTCAACCCCTTTGCCCCTTTCCATAATGAATGAAGGCCGCTTAAATGTAGGATTGTGCAAGTGGACCGTATCATTCTAAATTAGAATTAGAGTAGGTTGGTAGCAAAGTATGAATTTTGGGTTTTCTAATTTAAATATTATAAATTCAAATATGATAGATAGATTTTTTAAATAAACACTGTATCTGGTCTGCACTAAAACTGTATTTTTAAACTTCCGAAAGAGGGGAAAAGAACTGTGTTGTGCCTTTTAAATTTAACATTTTTTCTTTGGTAAAACAATAAACGGAACTGAAAATCAGTTTGTTAAGGAAAGTTTAAACCATAAACCTAACTGATATATTCGGTTTTGCTCCGATCCTAGTTCGGTTTTTTATATGGTTTTTTAGTATGAATGTTGGGTTAGGTCGGCTAATGTTTTTGGGTTTGAACAAAACAATTTTATCGGTCAAGTTGTGTTTTTCATATATGATTTTGATCCAATCAATATTTTGGCTTAGTGTTTTTTTGTTCTCTAAGAATAACTTATACTATTTTTTAATATTTAGCCTCTGTGTTTATAAAGATAAAAAACAACTCGAAGATTAATTAACATGCAATATGACCAGACCCGTCTCAGAGGGTGGACGATAGGGGCGACCATCCAGGCCCATCTTTTAAAGGAGTCCAAATTTTTTATGGAAATTTTTATATTTAGAAGATAGTACATATAATTTTCTTACAATTATTGAGTTATTGTAAAAAACTTGATGAAATTTGTGTATTTTAAAGGTTCATTTTTTGCTCTCGTCCTGGACCCAAAATATGTTTGGAATAGCCCTGAATATGACACGTACAAAATAAAATAAAAAACCAAAATGAAAACGTATTTGCTATGTTAAAGTTGATGTCACAATAGGAGTTCAAAATTCACGTTGCTACTACTAGTAATCAAAGAGCTGTGTTTTTATGGTTTATGAAAAAAAAGAAAAAAGAAAGAAAGATGGAATTGCAGAATCATCATATCCCAGATCCCACATTGGAACTATGTGGAAACAAGTATCACCAACATTTCTTATATAATCAAGAGATGCGACACTTCCTAAGTTTGCCATTTTGAAAACCAAGTTCATCGTTTCGCAAATTGAAAATCTTGTTATAATTGTTTTTTTAACACTATGTATTTTTTATTTTATTTTATTTTAATTTTTTGATCTTGTGGGGCAGGTGCCGCATTGCTTTGTGGATCATCCCCTAATGATCAATAATGATGATGGTTGAACATTAAATATTGCTAAAAGTGAAGACAAACTAATCAAATTAATAAATTTTAAAACTTGAATATTAGATTTTACATGTGAATGAAATTTAATACAAAATAAACCATACAAATAAAACTACCAAACAATTCGTTTTTTGGACGACAACTAAAACAAATGATATAAAAAAAAGATCAGATTTGTAAATTACTCAATTGATTGAGTTTACATATATTAGCGTAAAAGGTTATGGACATGTTCCCTTTTAACCATTTTCATCCCATAATGTAGATTTGTAACTATATATATGTTTTTGTTAGTCACATCTTTTATTGTGACCGTTGACCCTATAACATTCTCGTATGATCTACTAGAAAATAGAACTATACTTTGTAAAGAAATAAAATCATTAAAATAACAATAGAAAATTCTAAATAATTTTAAACATTCTAAAAAAGGAAATGTTTAATACCAGAAACTCATCTAAAAGTATAATGACAGATACTACAGTTAGTGCCAAATGACCAATGATAAACTCCAAATAAAAAATATCGTGCTCCAAAGGTCTTTCTCTAAATCTCAAACACCTTATTTTTCATCATCATTTGAGACATATGGCAAAATAATACATTCAGACTATAATTGTCTAATTACATAAATGAGTTAAAATCTAATAATATAATTTTACATAAAGGATTATATTATATATTCTATACTTAAATAAGAAAAGTCAATTCTTTCCGAGAAATTAAATCTGGCTATATATATGAACTAATCTTGATAGACTAGATATATACAGAAAACATAACTTCAAATGAAAAAATAAATATTAGTCATTGACCGGTTGACTTTGGCGTCAACTTTGACAAAGGTTTAGAACAGAGGGTAAAATAGTCTTTTAAATATCACTTTCAGTTGTATAAACAAGGCGTACCTTATCAAAACCTGAAAACCCCATTTCACGTAGACATGTGGACGTTGGTAACCATGTCAGCTTCCCCCATCGCCATCTTCCTCCTCCTCCTCCTCCTTAGTCTCTCTTCGGCAACACCTCCACCACCGTTCAAGAAGATCTACGCCTTTGGAGACTCTTACACCGACACCGGAAACACTGCCTCCCCCACCGGCCCAAGTGCCTTCACTTACGTCTCCAACCTCCCTTACGGCCGCACATTTTTCCACCACCCAACTAACCGTTACTCCGACGGGCGTCTGGTAATCGATTTCGTGGCGGAATCACTCTCATTACCCTACCTACCACCCTACCTCAACCGCAAGGCCAACACCACCGCCGGTATTAACTACGCCGTCGCAGGATCCACCGCTATCAGACATGCGTTTTTTGTCAAAAATAACCTCACCTTCGATGTAACACCTCAGTCTCTGCAAACTCAGCTTTCTTGGTTTAACAAGACATTGCAGGGGCAAAAATGTAAAAGTGCTATGTCGACGCCGGCGGAATGTGCAGCGGTGTTCCGGGATGCGTTAGTTTGGGTGGGTGAAATCGGAGCCAATGACTACGCTTACACCGTTGGATCAACGGTGAGCGGTGAAACCATTCAACGACGTGCCATTCGCAGTGTAACAGGATTTATAGAGGTAATTAATTAATTATATTAATTTCGTTATTATGTTACTTTTTAGTAATTAGTAATTTAAATCTTTGATAATTTGGTACTTTTTTTATGATTCATATGCCAAATTATCTTTCGAGTCATACATTTCAAAATATTTAATTCAGTTTTACGACGATTTAAATATTGATATTTTGAATTACTTTTGAGATGAATTACATCACCAGCCAAATTATAGTTTGATTTTAAATGTTTATCAAAATCATGCTTAATGCCTATAATGTTAAATTCTTTGCTTTGTTTTCCTATAATTTTCTTTTAAATTTTGATCTGCAGCCATGTTTTTTGTAAATTATGTGTTGAAATTATTCATACTGGTTGATCTTAATCAAACACATTATTTTTGACACATGATGTTTCTAATAACTTTGTTTAATGAAAGTCAATTATCAAAAACCTCTTTTGCTTAAGCTTTTTTTTTTTAGTTAATTAATTTGTCCTTAAATCAGTGTTTAAGTGCACATCATATATCTTTCAATATGAGAGATATTAAAATGAGATATTAGTTGGCATTAATATTTATATATAGAGTTAAATATATTACAAAATACATGGACCACACACTTATTTAGTAGGGAAATAATAAATATTTGAAAATTAAATATAATCAGAAAAGTAAAATAAAATAATAATGTATTATTAATTGAAAGGAATAATCCTAAAATGTTATTTTATTATTAAAAATGTTCAATTAAAAAAGAAACTAGTAACATCGTTAAGATTTGACATTTAACTTTAATCATATGTTTCTTCCAGTGTAGTTCACTTTATCACATGTATCCTGTCCTCTCATCTTGGTATCAGTTACTTGTAATTTGTATAATTAATAATAGAGAATACATTCATTTTCTCTAAATGAGAGATTAAACCTATAATTTCTTTCTATTATCTTTTTACCCATATCAAATGATGATATGTATTGTATCACATTTAATTTTTCTTA
Source organism: Lactuca sativa (assembly GCF_002870075.4). Taxonomy (NCBI): domain Eukaryota; kingdom Viridiplantae; phylum Streptophyta; class Magnoliopsida; order Asterales; family Asteraceae; genus Lactuca; species Lactuca sativa. The sequence continues at coordinate 29,328,943 of NC_056627.2, read as the reverse complement.
ATAATATTTTAATTCAATTGTCAACAATTTAACATGATAAGAGGATAAGTATGAAGAAATTGTTCCATCTTTAGTTAATTTAGTTATATGATATAACTATAATAATAAAATAGTAATATGAATTCTATGTTAATGTAAATTTGAGATCATATATTCATATAACATGAAATTCATATTTACTATCATATATGTCACATGTGGATCACAATGTGTAACATGATGTCACATTAATTTAGAGTATATAAAGTTAATTTCACATTCAAAAGATCATCGACTTTGCATACTTTACGAAATGTAAATTAAATTATAACATTGTTATTATGTTCTAGTTCACCAATTGTTTTACAATCTACTGATTTATTTTTTGTTTTGCTAGGCATTGCTCAAAAAAGGTGCAAAATATATGGTAGTCCAAGGCCTCCCCACTACCGGTTGCTTGACCCTCGCCATGTACCTTTCACCAGAGTCAGACCGCGATGACATTGGTTGTGTCGCCACCGTCAATAACCAAAGCTACATCCACAACACCATCCTCCAAGCCAACATCCAAAACCTACGCAACAAATACCCAAAAACTGTCATTGTTTATGCTGATTACTGGAAAGCTTATCGCTCAATTGTCAAGAATGCACCAAAGCTTGGATTCCACGATGTTTACAAGGCGTGTTGTGGGTCTAGTGGTGGTCCCTACAACTTTGACTTTTCAGGTACTTGTGGGTCTGATTCTGCAAGTTCATGTCAGAACCCATCTCAATATATCAATTGGGACGGAGTTCACCTTACTGAGGCTATGTATAAAGTAGTTTCCGAGTTGTTTCTTAATGGTGCTTTCACTTATCCGCCATTCAAGTCCTTGTTAAGAAGCAAGCAAAACTCAGCTTAGATGATGATAAACATCTTTCTGTAGTTGTCTATGCGATTTTATTATTTTCCTTTATCAATCATTCTTAAATTGGTCTTCAATGATCAATGGTCACATTTTTAATTTCAGTTAATAATAAGGAACCATAAAAGTTGAAAGGGACCATTAAAGTAACAACTCACATGATCCATAACATTAGAACGCTTTAATTGCCTACACGACTCTCCCGAATTTATGTATCTTTAACAAGTACTAATTATCATACCTAACTATGTCTAAATTGATAAATTATTTGTGATAAATGTGATAAAATGATGATTTTATGTATTTTACGGATAACAATAACTACAATATTCATTAGGGTTCATCCTAATGTATCACAAGAACAAAAACTAATACACATCCATCTAAAACTGAATTACCTGAATAACTGGTCATATCAACCGACTCGTGTCCCGTTGACTCAAATAACCAATTTAATTATACAGTTATGTATTAATTTAAATTATTACTTTAATTAAAATTTCATAATTAAGATGGTATATACCCTTAAATTCCTGGCTTAAAATGCTTCGGGCTAGCCGGACTCAAATAACCCACACCTCAACCCAAACCCACACCCAACACTTGATCCAAACTTGATTAACCCAAATCTTGTTGACCCTATCGGCTACTGGATTGGGCAGGTCTTTGCCTTGACACGATTTATAAACACCACTACAAGCCAAAGGAACTAACAATATAATGTGTTTTCTTCATGCATCAAATTGCCAAATATGTTTTCATGATAAATAAAAATTTAAACATTTTGTACAAACAAATGCAATTATAGTACACTTTTAGAATGATCACATTACTTTTAAAGATCTCCAATAAGTTCTTCATCAAGCATCAACAATTTCTTGAAAAAAAAAACGTCTTCTACAACATTTGTTCATGGATCAATAACCCCAAATGCAAGCGATATCAATTCATTGGACAAAAGAAAACCATCTGGATCACTTAACCGAATAAACCCGATCTCATTTTCCAACTTTTCATCATCTAAAACCAAAGAACTAAACTCATCTTCTTTAATCTCTCTTCTTTCATCATCCAAAAACAACACATGCCCACTCCTCATATAAGGCTCATACACCTTACACAGCTCCACAACAACCTCACTCCCAAAATCATCTCCAAAACTCTTCAAATTCAACCCTTTTGAAGTTCTTAATGAAAGCATCACAATGTCCATAGCCATTTCCCATTCATCAACATCATCACCTTCTTGTGACAAATCAACTAATCCACCCTCCAAATTCTTGACATAATCTGTGTAATCTTTTAACTTCTTTGGTCTTGAGTATCTTGTTCCATTGATATAACTAGCAGAACCTAAGCCAAACGCGTAAAAAGGTTTGTTTATCCAGTATGTGTAATTGTGCTTGCACTCAAATCCATTTTTGCTATAGCTACTGACTTCATAATGCCCATAATTAGCCTCTGAAAGCTTTTTTGAAGCCATTCTGTAGAATTTTGCAGATTGGGTGTCATTAGGAAGTGGAAACTCACCTGGTATATACCTGTTGATCATGTGTAGACGTTAATTTGTGTAAATAATAGTATAGGAGAAAAAGATTAAATGACAAACTTACAATGAACCAAATTTGGTGTCTTTCTCAACTTGAAGGTCATAAACTGAAACATGATTTGGGTTTGCTTCAACAGTGAGCTTCAAACTCTCTTCCCACATTTCTTGAGTTTGATGTGGGAGAGAAGAAATGAGATCCAAGCTCCAATTACCAACCCCACATGAATTGATAATCTCAATTGCCTCATGAACCTCGTCAATACCATGAGCTCTCCCACAAGCTTTCAACAACTCTTCTTGAAATGCTTGAACTCCTAACGATACCCTGTTCACACCCAATCCCATCAACTCTTTCAGTTTCTTAGCATCAAATGTTCCGGGGTCCATTTCCATTGATATCTCGGCATCCAAACGCAACCCAAATTTCGATCTCAATGTGTCAAGGACCTTAGCAACGAGTCTTGGTGGCACCAACGAAGGCGTGCCACCACCGAAGAAGACGGTTTCAAGAGGTGGGTGTTGGTTAAAATTTGTTTGTGTTGCTTCCATTTCGCGAATAAGAAGATTGATATAATTTGAGATTCTTGGATCATCATCTGCGGTTTCTGTTGAAGAAGAACCCAGAGCTAATATTGGGAAGTCACAATAATGACAGCGTTTGCGGCAGAAAGGGAGATGGACGTAAGCTGAAGCTGGAGGGAGTATGTAAGAGGGGGTCTCGAGAGTTGGAATGTTGGTTGAGGCATTTTGTCGAACAGTTGGCGGGCTTCGTGGTAATGCACTACAAAAAGACGCTAATTTGATGGGGAATAACTTTTGCGGGTAGAGGGTTGATAACATGGGGGCAATCGTCGACTTCAACATGGTTTGCTTTAGGCCTTTAGCATTCGCTTCAACAGAGATAGAGACAACTTATTTCCTCTTGCAATAAAATACGTCGTCAATTTTTGGCAATTTGCCATTTAGTAATGTGAAGTTATGAAATGTATATATTTAAGATATTTAGGAGCTCGCATGACAATGACTAAAAGTAAAGGGATTGGCCATGTATATACATGATATTTAATTCCGAAATCGATAATATAGAAACACCGGAAGCAGAAGAGCTGCGAGAACGGAGCAGCCATGAACGGCGGCGAAGAAACAGAGAAGAAGAACGGAAGTGAACAAAACACTAACAACAAAGTACTCGAGAAGGTCGGAGAAGTAATCGCCACGATCAATGAAGCCAAAAACGTTGACCAAGTCATTTGCGCACTCCACTCTCTCGCTGTCCGCCTTTTCTCTCTCGAGTCCCGCTCATTCGCCGGTCATTTATCTTTCTCCAATTTCAGCTTTATCATACAATTACACTGTCAAAATTTTGTTCTAAAATAACCATCAAATTACCTCGTTGTTCAATCATTCAAGTTATTGGAAATATAAAAATTCTGTGCGTTTGTTGGAATTAGGTTTAATGATTATAATTCTGCTAGGTGCTAATTAGGGTTTACTATAAATGATCAACGGTTACTAACTGCTTCACTGTTTTAATGAATTTGTAGGTAGCATTGACAAAGAGTATAGAGATGAGATTATCGGAGCAGAACTTCCTTCAGTACATGAAAGAGATAACTGGTGGCAGGTGTTTTATCAAAGCACTGCGTTTCCAACAATGGCTAGAGTGTTGTTACTTGGTAATCATTAAATTCCATTGCTCCTTTCACTTCCATGCCATTGATCTATGAGAAAAGCTTTCATCTGTCTTCTACATTCTGTAGAGCTTGCACCTGCTATCACTATCTAAAAAACTGAATTACATATCTGTATAAGGCTTTCATTCTTAAGGTTTCTAATATTATATATTTTGATATGCAGACGTTGCTTTGAATTGGCTAACCTGTTTCCCCATTTCTGCAAAGAAACATTTGTATGATGTATTCTTTTTAAGTGGCTGTGTCTCAGAGGTTGTGCAAACTTTAGTTCCTTATCTACAACATCCCTCAAATGGGCTACTTGAAGCCACTGTCTGCTCAAATACTGAAAGGTATCCCCAATGCTTGTGTATCATTTGGTTAATTGCTATAAAATTAAGTGGATATAAACATATAATCCCCATATTAATGATAGATTACTTGCACTATGCTTGCTTGAAAATGATGGGGTACTCCAGTTGGCTAGAGATTTTTCTCACCAATCCAAAGATATAAATCTTGAACAACACAAGGCTGCAATTTCTAGAGTGGCACAACTTGTTACATCTGTCCCTGATAAAGCACGATTGGGAGCTTCCACCTTACTTTCATCACAGTATCCTTCATATTTGTGATCATCTTTCTTTTCATCCCAAACATGTTGGATTTTGTTTTATCTTGACAAAATGTGTCAGCTTATATGTCAAAAGGATTACAATTCAACTAATTCAGGGAGCAGAAGAATGGAACAATAAGTATTCTGATGAATTAGTTAACTATAATGGAAGTGATTTCAATGGTTCTATGCTATTTATTGGGGATGCTTTTGCTCGTATTTGTAGGCGTGGGTCTGCAGGTATGCTTATGAGTTATGACATCACAAAGACAACAACTTTGATTCATTTGCATTGATATTTTGCAACAAAATAATAATAAAACAAGAAATCCTCATCTCATGCAGATGTGCTAATAAGTGAAGTGATCCCACGAATTGTTACCCAAGTTCAAAGCCTTTTACAGCAAAAGACTGATTTGTCCATTGTGGAAGTTTTTAAATCAAAACCTGGTCTACAGTTTTGGTCAAAGATAATGGAGGCAATTAAAGATTCATATGCTGTAGAAAGAATATCTGAACAGCTTTTGCAAAAGCTAGCAACTCAAGACATAAATGATGTTGAAGGTTACTGGATTCTTTGGTTATTGTTTCACCAGATTTTTGAACTCCAAACATCCATCAGGTCCATGTTTACAGAGAGATTTATACTCTGGAAAGTGTTCCCAGTTTGTTGTCTGAGATGGATCCTTCAGTTTTCTGTTCTTCAATCCCCTCCTGATACCACACTCAAGGGCAAAACTGGAAATCATCGCAATCTATTGGATGCCACTCAGCGTGTTCTTGCAGTATGGTCAAAGCGAGAGTTTGTACAGTCAGCACCAGTAGAGCAACAAGCATGTATCTTTTTTTTTTCTTTAAAAAAAAATTCAATTTTTTCAATTTTACACTTACACCCCCCTGTGATTCCTTAATTTGAGATTCAGATTTAACAGCAGCAGTTGGGCTTTCCTTAGAAAAGCTAACAAAAGAAGATTTAGATGGTACTAAGGATGTAATGCACTTGATTCTTCAAGGGGTTAGCTGTAAATATCTTTCCCTCTACTGTAATTAATAATTATGGTTTTCTTTTAATCCCTTATTTATTTCATCTTTTTTTTTTAATGATGCCAGGTAGGCTGGAAAGCCCTTCTCATTTTGTACGCAAGATGGCTAGCAGTGTTGCTTTAGTCTTTTCAAAAGTGATTGACCCTAGCAATCCCCTGTATCTTGATGATACCTGCAAAGAGGAGACTATTGACTGGGAGTTCACATCAACAAATGCTGACGTGGCAACATCTAATGACAAAGAAACAGACAAAGACCAAGATAAGGTTCATGGTTGTATTACATCGGTATCAGAAAAAACTTATAAAGACACAAAGAACAACAAATTGATGGGATTGGAACTAATTGATCCAGATGAAGTTATTGATCCTGCAACATTGAACAATGAGGATGCTTCTGATGATGATAATGATTCTGAGATTTCTGAAACTTCCAGTGAATCCTCTTTACAACCATATGATTTGTCTGATGATGATTCTGACTTGAAAAAGAATTTCTCACAGTTGATTGATGTTGTTGGAGCTCTAAGAAAGTCTGATGATGCTGATGGTGTAAGTTGTCAGTGTCAGTATATATATCCTTGGAGTTTTTAGTAAAAAATATTTTATAAAACTTTGCAGGTTGAAAGAGCACTTGATGTTGCTGAAAGCCTTATTAGAGCAGCTCCAGATGAACTTTCATTCATAGCAAGTGATCTAGTCAGGGCGCTTGTCCAGGTTCGTTGCTCAGACTCAACTTTGGAAGGGGAAGAAGAATCAGCTGAAGAAAAGAGACAAAAAGCATTGGTTGCCTTAATTGTAAACTGTCCATTAGGAAGTCTTGATCCGATACATAAACTCCTATATTCACCGAATGTAGACACGAGTCAACGGATAATGATTCTTGATGTCATGACAGATGCAGCACTCGAGCTTTCTCAAGCAAAAACCAGTAGACAAAAGCACCGGTCAACCCCCCAAATCTTGACCACTTCAGAGAGTCAACCATGGTTCTTGCCAAGTAGCATAGGGTCTCAGGGTGCAAGCCCATGGAGAGAGATCTCAGCATCTCAATCTCCATTGAGTTTGACTTATTCCTACGAGAGAGATCTCCCGGTCAAACCCGGCCAACACAGGAGAGGGAAGTCACGGAGGTGGGCCCACAAAAACGTAGTACAAGATGATGACGTGGAATGGTCGCAGAATAAGTTTCCTCCGTTTGCAGCTGCGTTTATGCTTCCAGCTATGCAGGGGTTTGACAAAAAAAGTCATGGAGTTGACTTTTTAGGTAGGGACTTTATTGTCCTTGGAAAACTTATTCACATGTTGGGTACTTGTATGAAATGTTCAGCTATGCATCCAGAAGCATCCGCTTTAGCACTTCCATTGCTTGATATGTTGAGTACCAGGTATTATAATTACATGGTATTCTTTTTTTTTTTTTAATGGAAGGGTATATTTGTCATTTTGTTAAAACTACTGGTATTAAATTGCAGGGACATAAGTCGTCATGTTGAAGCATATGTTCGTAAATCTGTACTTTTTGCAGCATCATGTATATTGGTGGCTGTTAATCCTGCTTACGTGGCATCTGCACTGGTTGAAGGAAGTAGTGAAATGTCCAGAGGGCTTGAGTGGGTACGCACGTGGGCCATATCTGTAGCTGAGTCAGACACCGATAAAGAATGCTATATGGTGAGGAGAATAAAATAAAGGAATTTTAATTTTGTTTCAATGTTGTATGTATATTATTGGAATTGCTTATAACATAATATCTGGTATTAATTATATTATATTATCAGATGGCAATGGCATGTCTTCAACTCCATTCAGAAATGGCTCTCCAAACATCCAGAGCATTAGAGTCATCAGATACCAATACCATGCTCCATGCAAGAGGCATAAGTCTTCCATCTTCAAAGGGGACAATCAAAATCTCGTTCTGATATTTAAGAAAATAACGCGATATAATAGTTGCTATTTGACCCTAAAATGTATGACTGATTCAGTTTGTTACCATTAGATGCAACCAATTTGATAAAATAATATGCATAAATTGGTGTGGAAAAATGTAATGCTTTGCTTTTGAAATTTGTTTTAGGTGTATGAATTTTGCTACCATTGTAAATATGAAGTTGCTCATGGGTTTGGGAGATGAATGAAGATTATCATCGGGTACCCCATTGGAAAGACAAAATTTGCAATTGTTTCATTCATGTTTGTTTATTATTTTAGTTTATCCTTTTGAAATTTGTATAGTGATAGATTATGCAACTCTCAATTTCGACTAGATTTAGCGATTAAAAATCATTAGACCATGAACTCTTAATCTTTGCTAGTTTTGCTATTGCCACATCCTGCACCCAAATTAAAATCTATCTTTAAATTACTATTTTTTATTAATATGAAGATAATCATTTATTGGGGTAAATACCACCACAATCACATTGTTTCTATCTACAAAGTTAATAACTGTCTATATTTTTCATACACGAATGTCCATTATTTTATGCTATTATTTTTCTTCTTTTTATGATAATTATGTAACCAAATAAACGTCCTATATTTTACATTTAATCTATTAAATTTTGACAATATTTGAACACCTAAAATTGACATTTAATGGTCATTGTAGATGTCTATTAAGATTTATAAAGTGATGGGTAATGATCATTGTAGATGTGGCATTTACAAGGAATGAATTAGACTTTGAAAATCACAAGTTACAAAAATATGATGAATTAGTGTCTATTTTATAGAAGTTAGATATAAAAAATAACGATACAACTATTTGAATTTTATAAGCAACTAGTAATTGAGCCCACACTTTGTCGTGGGTTATTACGTGTTTTTCTTACGTATTATGTATGAAAATTGATTAAACCAGTATAACATATCACACTGTTACCAAAAACACTAAAACTTTAAAAGAAATGAGCATTGGGTGATTTATCAAAAGTTGAGAAGAGATTATGTACTATTTTTGTAAGTTGAATGGTTTTTGAATAGTCAATAAGAATGTATGGTCATTACATAAACCAAAATCCACCTTAATGACAATGGTATAAAAGCAAAGACTAAAAACGACTGCAACCAAAACGCAAGGACTCCAGTTTAGATAAAAAAACAACAAAACATACACAAAGTTTATGTCGAAAGGTAAATAAACTCGAATTTATACTGACGCGTACAAAACAATATGTAAGTAATTTTTTTTGTTAATTAACAAACAAAAGTTCAAATAATAAAAAAACGTATTATATATAACCTGACTAGACACAGAAAAATAAGCATGAAAACATAAAAAACATTTAAGTCAGAATGTACACATACTTGAATTTGAATAGGTCAACGCATTGACGACATTGAATTTATACTAACACGTATTAAAAAAAACAAAAAAATAAATTAGTCTCTCTCTCTCTCTCAAGTCAACGAACGAAAATTATTAAAGAAAGTAATATTATATATACTACGTGGAATAAATATGAAAATTTAAAACATGAAGATGGTACGAGTAACATTTATAAAGTTCAAAGTTGAGGAAATCAAAATAACATTTTAAAAAACAAAGGATTGGAAAATGCATTTTACAAAGTAAACCGGGGGGGGGGGGGGGGATCATATATATATATATATATATATATATATATATATATATATGTTCAGGTTCATTTGAGACTATGCTAATTTTGTAAGACCAAATCTAAAAATAATTTTAAAATGCAAAATAAAAGGAAAAATCTGATAATTTTTTTTAAATGTTATTTTGGTCACTTTAATTACCTAAAAAATGAAATATATATATATATATATATATATATATATATATATATATATATATATATATATATATATATATATATAATAAAAATATAAAAAAAAAAAATTACCGTTTTTTTTTAAATACGTGAAATATTCTAATAAAATATTACATTGTAAATATTCTAATGTGTTCTTTAGAATTTTAGAATATTCTACTAGATTTGTCTGATATGTAAAATATTCTAATATTCTACTAGAATATGTAATATATATATATATATATATATATATATATATATATATATATATATATATATATATATATATATATATATATATAATTTTTTTTTGGAAAATATAAATGACGAAAATAATATTTGAAAAAAAATTCAAAAGTTTTAAATTATTTTGCATTTTGAAAATGTTTTTTTTATCTACAAAATGAGTGGCTAGGATTGCATGTCACGGTTTCACAAAATTAAGCCGTCTCACATGAACCTAACCATATATATATATATATATATATATATATATATATATATATATATATATATATATATATATATATATATATATATGGTTAGGTTCATGTGAGACGACCTAATTTTATGAAACCGTGACACGCAAATATATATATATATATATATATATATATATATATATATATATATATATATATATATATATATATCGAGGAGTCTTATACTCTATAAGTATCCTGGTTTCATCATAGTTCTCCTTGACTTGAGTACGGATCCTATGCTTCCAGTAGTACGGGCCCACAGTAGCTTCCATATATATATATATATATATATATATATATATATATATATATATATATATATATATATATATATATATATATATCCGTGCTTTCCTCAATAATTGATTTGAATCCTCCAAGTCACTCATTATCCATACATACAATCCTAGACAAAAAAAGGCTCCCAACTCTAAATCCCTTCCTAGGTTTTCCTAAGGCAATCACCACACAACTCCCCGCCATCAGCTGCTGAAGGAATTCCAACTAGCATCCTCTAACTAGCTCACGCATACAATTACATATCACAAACACCAGATAATTTTCGAATGAAAGGTCTCACACTACAACGGGTGGACTCAAACAAGAGCTGCGCAATAGAGTTAAAACCTAACATTTTAAAATTATTTAGTTTCCGTAATATGTAACTTAGCATATTTGCTTACTAGTTAGCTGAAGTTAGTGAGAACTCCTAACAAGCACAAAACTGTTGGATTTTCTACGCATCAAATACACTCTAAACTAGGTAACGGAAAAATCGAAACTACGATATACCTAAGTATACATGCAACCTATAGATCTATGGTTTCATGCTAATTACATATACCCTAGAAAATAAAACATAAAAAAGAAAACATATCTTTATATATGTAGCCCTTGATCTCCATGCTTGAGATCTTGATCCTCTATGAAGTTGCTTGGACGAGAGGACCCAAACCAGAATCCCTCTAATGGTGTAACAACCAAAAATACGACCCAAAAATTTCTTTTTGAAAATCATAATAAACCATAAATCATCCAAAATCATAAGGGAAAGACATGTATCGTCTGTAAAAAAACATCATCCCCAAAAATTGTGACAAAACATATGGTAAAATATCAGAGTCTCAAAAATCCCAGGTTGAGTACTGTGGTGTGTGTGTCATGTGATCATCCCGAGCTTTTCCCTTTGCTACCAAAAGTACCTGAAACCAAAACTGAAAACTATAAGCACGAAGCTTAGTGAGCTCCTCCAAGCTACCACATACCATACAATAACACATATAACACACACTGGGCCTTGCCACTGCATCGGGCCCCGCCCGGCATCGGACCAAAGTACGACATATATTGGGCCCCGCCTATTGCATCGGGCCCCACTCGGAATCTGACCCAAGTCTAGAAATACTTGGCCCTGCCCGGCATCGGACCGAAGTCCGGAATAAATTAAACATAACATAAACATATAACATAATCACATATACTGCATCGGGCTCGCCCGACATCGGACCGGAGTCCGGAACATATAACACATAACATAAACATGCATGAATCATGAAGACATCAAGCATACATAACTACTTCTCGGGATCGCCCCGACATCGGACCATAGTCCAGAACTACTATCATCTAAACGGGCATGCATTGTGGCCGTAGACCCGTTCCTACTAGAAGGAAACTCACCTCGTATGACTGACTGCTGAAACTTTGGGTAAGGAATCTCTGTCTGCTGCTCCGGTGACTCTCCGACTATAAATTTCATAAGGACACTTAGTCAAAATCTGATAACTATTCTTAGGGTAAAATGACCATCTTACCCCTGGCCAAAGTCAACATCATGGTCAAAGTCAACCTTCCAGGTTGACCAAACTCGTCGAGTCAGCCATGTGACTCGCCGAGTCCTAGAACTCAGAACCCTAGAAATCGCGACTCGACTCGCCGAGTCATCTCTTGGCTCAACAAGTTCTTAAGCTACTTGTCATCGCGGTTTGTCAAACTAACTCGTCGAGTCTTCTTCAGACTTGTCGAGTCTTGACATAATCAGAATAGGGACAAGATCCTCCTACTCGCCAAGTTCCTTAATCAACTCGCTGAGTCCTATGAACATCATCAGGGTTTCTTCAACGGACTCGCCGAGTTCCCTTATGGACTCGTTGAGTCCCTTGCAGATCTATCCTAGATCACTGGTTTCACATTTCTGTAGTTCCAAATTACAGATCTAGGTTGTTTCCACGGTCCATTTCTATAAAGTTGGAGACTTGATGGCTTTGCACACCTCAAATGAACCCAAACTCAAGTTATAGCATTCTACTTTCATAAACATTGTCATGACTTGGATGAAAACGGGTTCAAGACCCTTTTATGGCTCTAGAGGCCCTAAATTACAAAAAAGGGGAAATGTTTTGCAAACAACCCAAGATAATAGCTTTTCCTAAACAAAAGGGTCAAAAAGGCCCAAGAATCCACATGCAAGGAGATCTAAGCTATAACTCATTAAGATAAGAACTTTTTACCTCAGAAAGTTGCCAAAGATGAGTGTGTTCCTAGATCTAGTTCTCTTTTCCCAAGCTTGTTAGCTCAAAACTCTTGCAACCACCTTCAAAGGCACAAAACACACTCAAAACTCAAGAGAGAGGCTCACAGATGAACTAGGGTTTCTGGAGACAAGGAGGCTGATAAGGGAAGTCCATGAGAAGGGTTTAAGATATGTAACACCCATAAAATTCATGCCAGATTTAAACTTTTAAGATCATTTCAAAATCATCAAATCATTACAAACGTGTTTTCAAAATGTATCGTATCAGAGTTTTCCCAAAACCATAAACAAAACAGGAGGAGTTGTACGATCATGCCTTCGCCTTGCCGTAATCCCCTGATGTACCTGAAACCATAAACCGAAACTGTAAGCCCAAAAGCTTAGTGAGTTTCCCCCAAAATACCCATACTCACAGCAACACACACATAGAATCATAAATAGCATACTATGGGTCCAGTCAACCATCGGGTTGGAATACCCCAGGCCCACAACCAATAGGTTGGAATGCCAACATACTATAGGTCCAATCATCCTCAAGATGGAATACCCCAGACCTACAACCAACAGGTTGGAATGCCCACATACTATGAGTCCAATCATCCTCGGGATGGAATACTCACGGCCCACAACCAACCGGTTGGAATGCCTAGGTCTATTGGCTTTCGCACAAAGCAGATAAGCCTCAACCGCCAAACAAACATGTGCACATATAACAGATAATCACATAATAGTCTATAGACAACACTGATCTAACAGATCATACAACATACCATATAATATTATCCTACCCTCTAGAATACCGATCTAACATATCATACTAGCATAACATAACCAGATAACAATCCAAAGGGCCGGACTTGGTACCTTAGACCCTTGAGTATAGTGAGGATAACTCACCTTGCAACTGCCGACTGGAAATAGAAAGCTCAACTCTCGAATCACCGCCACAAACTCCACCACCTATCTCTAACACATCAAAAGGATCATAAATTCCCAAGATACCCCCAGAAGTCAATTGGTCAACCCTTGATCAAAGTCAAAGTCAATTGTCAAGGTCAACAATCCATGTTGACCTCAACTCGTCGAGTACCCTCCACTACTCGCCGAGTTCTTGCTTAACTTGCCAACTCGCCGAGTCACTCAACTGACTCGCCGAGTCCAAGGCAATCTTCATTGGACTCGCCGAGTTACTCATCCGACTTGCCGAGCCCACGACCATCTTCATCGGACTCGCCGAGTCGACCATGCCACTCGTCGAGTCCCTTTAGACCTTCATCCATACAGATGCTTTTTAAGCCATGCAAAGGCTCCATATTGTAGATCCAACTTTCCCAGGCATGCTTATCACGTAAAGTTGCAAACTTTACGTGCATGCAAAGCTTTAAAGACTTAAAATGACAAAACTAAGCTTGCAATGAAGTCTAACACTTGAAGGGAGGTCCATACTTATCACCCCTGGCAACTTTATGGCCTTAGAGACCAAAGAGCGTTAAGATCTGAAGTTGCAAACTTCATATCTTAGCTCAAACACAATAATAGCTTCCTAAAAACCATCCAAAAGAGATGTAGGAAGAAATAAGCCATAGAAACAGCTTGATACCTTCAAAAGAGTACCCACTGAAGTAGTTCTCTAATTCCCCACGAGTTCCTTGCTTTAATTCACTTGTTTTCCTCAAGTGCTTTCCACCAAAATCCTTCTTCAAGCTTAACACACCAAGAAAGCACACACACACACACACAAATTTAGGGTTTGAGATGTCAAGAGAATGTAGATAGGAGGCTGAGGAGGCCAATGATCCCTTAAATAGGGTGCAAAACCCCAAAAATTAGGTTTCATCCTCCAGCTCCTACTCGTCGAGTCCCTCTTTGGACTCGGCGAGTAGATCACTTAAACACGTGGACCAATCCGCTGCTACTCGACGAGTCGAGCAGCCAACTCGTCGAGTAGACCTTGAAACCACAAAGATCAACAGAAACCAATACCTGGGTATCGGGGCGTTACAAGATGTTTAAATAGGGGGCAAAACCCCAAGAATAGGGTTTCTTCCTGGCAGTCCTACTCGTCGAGTCCATGCTTGGACTCGCCGAGTAGATCTTTTAAATCCCGCGTCCTTTAAAGCATCTACTTGACGAGTTAGGGCTTCCAAATCGTCGAGTAGCTCAAAATAAATACTTGAATAAATAAGGAATTGCGTACCAAAACGGGGCGTTACAGATGGTATCGCACCCAATGACACCAAAGAGTAGAATAAAAATAACTAGGAGAAGGGTCAATTTCATAAACCCTAAGAGGGTTAGAAATCGTCCGTAAAAGTGGGAAGAAGAAGGGTTGGTGAAACTTCAAGCCAAGGTGCAAGAAGGAATGAAATTCCTAAGGTCCTATTTATAACATTGGATGCCTCCTTAGGTTTTGTACTTCTTCCCATGTAGGATGGAGGCCCAACCATGAAATTTCACTCCTTTCCCATGCGGGATGGAGTGACTTTCATCCAACCCTAATCCCATAAGGGTTATGGAACATTCCTGATTAACCAACTACCAGTTAATGAATATTCAACTCTTTAATTAATTAAACTGTTAATTATTTCCCAAGTATATTTCCAAAATATATTTCAAATTAGTTTCTAATTAATTATTAACCATAATAATTAATAAACCAGATTCTCCTTTATTTATTCCACTCAATTTGGTTCTTGAGGGCAACCCAAAAGACCATGTTATTATCAGAAGTATTACCAATAGTTAATGACCTTGGACACTATTTCCAACAAAAACAAGCAGCATTCAAGCATCGAGTACATCGAAATCAAGCATAACCTAATCAGGTCATCCTATCACTGACTGATCAGTACTGGCATACAAGTCTACAAGCTCATACAGTAGGCATATAAAGGCATATCTCCTAGCATTCTATCATGCAAATCATGAGCAGATCCTTAGCCCTAACTAGCCTGCGATTCACAGATTGATAAACCAAAGCATATTGATAGCTTCATTTTATTTACTTCTTTTTATAGTTTATTTTAGCATATTTCATTCACAATTTATATAATTTCCATGCATTTTTTCCTTTTTGTTATTTTATGACCACTTTCGGGTACTTTCGAGTTTTGTGAGCTTAATTGCAGATTTTAAGGAGCCTAGCGGAGCGGGAATGTGCAGGATCTTTTGGAAGCATTTGGACTTGGAGGAAAACGAATATTTTTGGCTTGATGGCTATGAAGGAGACGCATGGAGTGGGATTGTCAATTATTTGAAGGGTTGGAAGAATTAAACTTTAAATTTACGAGATGCGGGGATCGATGATCGGGAGTTTGTGGAAGATTTGAGTGATGTGGAGAGACAAATTGGGCTCAAATTGAAGAAATATTAAAGAAAAATGGGCTAGAAGCTGATTGGACTCGAACTGAGCCAATGGATTAGCTATAGGGGCCCAAGACTTGAAGAAGCCCAAAAATTCGTTGCAATCACGCGACCCGCGTAAGATTCCCTGCGGCCCGCGTGGATTCCTGAAGGGGGCAATTTTGGGATTTTACCTAGAGCTCTATATTGGGAAGGTTGGTGTGCCTCTTCAGTGTTATCTTGGAGGTCCGAGTTTGACACTTTCTATCTGGAGTTTTGAGCACTTTTGAAGGCCAAGAACACCTCAAGAACATCTTCTTTTCACATCTTGATTGTTGTAAAATGTTTGGTACAATCTTCTCTAACTTTGCTTCTTTGAGTTTAGTCATGCTTGGCTAAACTAATATTGGTTGACTTTTTGTTGAATCCTTTGAACTTTTGTTGAATTTTGAAGAATCCATGAACTTGTTCTTAAATCTTTATGGAAATGTTTGTGTTTTAACATATTATCACTACTAGTATGTTTTTATTCATGAGTTTAAATGTGTTTGTGGTGATTAGTTAGCTAATTTCTTGATTAAGTAAAGGATCCTCAAATTAGCAAGCAACAAATGAATTTTGTGTTGTTTTTGCTTCACAGAATCATAAAAACATTTTCTCTAACATGGTAGTGAAAGCAATTGACTCCTCTTGGATTTGGTGACTTTTTAGTTCTTAATGCTAGTTGACTTTCACTAATTACATGCTTAATGTAAATTGTGACTTTGACTAAGGAAATTGTTATGAGCTTCTCTAATCATTTTAACAACTAAGAAAAGTCTAGGTAATCTCAAGCTTCTTGGATTACTATAGCCAAAATTAAGGATTTAAATCAAGTATTACACCATTGGATTCTAATGATATGTTCATCAAAAGTCAAAGTGAGGAAACCTTAAGTCAACCATCCTTCTCTTATTGATTTTACATCAAAATCTTATTTTTGTTAAAATTGTTTATTTAAATCTTAGTTTAATTCAAGTTTCTTTCAAGTATTTCAAAACATCAAAACCCCCATTTTTAATTCATTGTCATTTTCCAAGTATTTTTACAAATAGATTTTTCATAGAGTTATCAAATTGAACCAATCTCCATGGATTCGATCCCTTTACCACTATACACTATTTTAGTGTGTAATAATTAGGGTTATTAATTTTGTTGGCCTCGATAACCACCACATATCATAAAACATGTATGGGTATTTTGGAAAACTCACTTAAGCTCAGTCGATTGCATCCACCACACCCTTGTCTTTTATTAGAAACCCTTTCTATAAACATTTCCTTTTGAACATAAATTATACCAAACCCTCAGTTTGAGTTCATACACACCCGAGAGTATGTTTGAATCCCTCAAACTAAGGCCCTGATACCAACTTGTAACGTCCCAAAAATTAAGACTAAAAATTTTCGTTTTTAAATTAATAAAACTATTATCTTGTAACAACGAGAATTTTCCAAAATAATTTTTCATTTTTAAAACATTAATTCATTCATTCAATAATGTCAAACACATTGTATCAAATGTTATTGTCACAAAACATCTCCCCATAATCTCTACAAAAACTCCAATGCGTGTGTGTACGAATCATGTCGGTGCCTTCCCGAGCTCATCACTAGTACCTGAAACACATAACACAACATCTGTAAGCATAAATGCTTAGTGAGTTCCCCAAAATACCACATACAGCAAATACGCCACTCGAGGCTATAATACGACCCTCCGGTCGATGTGTCTCAGTGGGACCCTCCAGTCCCGTAGCTCGTTGGACCCTCTGGTCCGGTCACAGCTCGTTGGACCCTCCGGTCCGGTCTATATCATCATACAACATACAATATCACATAGCACATAATCTCATACATAACACATAAGACCCTCTGGTCATCGCATAGTACCACTCTAGGTAATGTATAGTGAGAAGACTCACCTCGGTGTCTCGGTAACTATCTGACTCGCAAGAAGTGTGATATAGCCTCCGCCTAATCACATAAAGTAATAATCACATAAATACAACTGAACTCAACCCTAAAAGTCAACAAGGTCAATGGTCAAACTTTGACCCGACTCGTCGAGTGCACTAGGGCAACTCGGCGAGTCTACACGTGTCCACTGACTCATTTAGACCCTCTCTTGGCACGTCGAGTATTTCCCCTAACTCGACGAGTTCCACCTGGTATGAATCGCGGGGCCACCCCGACTCAACTCGCCGAGTCTCAAGAACAACTTGGCGAGTTCCAACTTGAACTCAGACCCCCGACTCTCCCTGACTCACCGAGTCATTCCCCTAACTCGACCAGACCACTCACTGCGTGAATAACGGGCCACCTTCATACTACTCGCCGAGTCTGTTCTTCGGACTCGGCAAGTTCATGCCATGCACAAACTCAAAACGACTTCTGAGGTCAGATCTGTTCCATACAATCATAGATCTGGACTCCCCCAAAAATGGCATTCCAAGCTCAATACTCCCAAAATGACTCATAAAGGTCCAAGGGTTAAGGTCTCTGGACCTCTTTGGGTCCAGATCCATAACACAAACTCGAGAAGGGACCAACTACTCCACTAAATCAACCTCTAAAAGGGTTAGAAAACCCTAACACTAAGAATCAACACCAAAAACTGAAGAAGGTCCGAGAATAATACCTCAATGCAACCTCAAAGAGCTCAAAAACCACCACAATCGCACCTCCTTCAGCCTCCTCTTGCCTTGAACACTTCCTTCTTGCAAAAATACCCACAAAAGCTCAAGATTGCCTCCCCTTTCCTCACAAACGCTCTACATCTCTTTAGGGTTTCTCTCTGGGGGTTGGTGGCCGCAAATGATGGCCATAAGGCCCTTTAAATAGGTCTCAAACCCTGGAAATTAAGGTTTCATTAAACAACGTGGACTCGCCGAGTCCAGCTGTGAACTTGCATACGAATCCGCGACCCTACTCGGCGAGTCTAGACGCCAACTCGCCGAGTTCCCCCATAAAACTAAAAAATAAAGGAACAAATATCATACCTGGGAATCCGGGTGTTACATATCTAAAACATCTTCATAAAAACCATGGTGAAACAAAGTGTATCAACTACATCACGAAAATCAGGGTAACATAAAATACAGAACGAGGTGGTGTGTGCACTTCAATCATCCCGGGCTCTTCCCCTTCGAACCAAAAGTACCTGATATTGGAATAGTGTCTAAGGCTACAACTATATTAGGTAAGTATTTGACCCGGTTGTGCATGGTCCTTTTGGGTTGCCTTCACCATAACAACTTGATAGGATGATTTATTAAGAGAGAGTAAATATTATTAGTATATTATGAGAATAATATAAAGAATAATATATTGTTATTTGATTAATATAAGTCATAGAATTAATTGGAATTAATTTGGTGACTCAAAGAGATTAATTAAATAAGAGGGTATAAACTGTCAATTGTTTGATAGTTAAACTTTAGACTGTAAATCCATATAGATATAGATGGGACAGATTCTAGAAGCTAAAGGATAGCTCAAATCGTCCATTGCTTATCTAAGGAAAGGATTTGGATAACCTTAAGAGAAGATTATCCAATTAGGGTTTAAACTGTAACCCTTGAGGAGTCTACAAGTATAAATAGACCCTATGGCTGAGGGAATTCGGTACTTCACCAAAAAGTAGAGAAGCTCTGGCCGAATTCCTTCCCTCTCCTTTCTCCCAAATCATCCTCCTTGCTATTTGGTGTTTGTAAGCCATTAGAGGAGTGACAATTGTGACTCTAGAAGCTCCAAGACAACAAGATCAACAAGGAATTCAAAGGTATGATTCTAGATCTATTTCAATGTTGTTATTTTACCTAAATAGTCATTAGAAGTCTTGGATTCAAAGTATGTTTAATTAGAAAGCCTAGATCCAAGCATTAGGGTTTTGCATGCGCACATAGGAAAGTTCTTATGGCTAAAACCCATCAGTGGTATCAGAGCCTGGTTTGGTTTTCATTAAATTGTTGCTTAATTGTTTGAATCTAAACTGCAAAAATTCGATTTTTTGGTTTCTGAGTCATGGACTCGGCGAGTTCCAAAGTGGACTCGGCGAGTTGAGCTGACTCGACGAGTCCCTTTGTGCACTCGGCAAGTCCAAGCGTCAGGAATGGCCAGATTCGAGATTTCTTCATGATTATCTTATGGAAACTTTCCTTAATCATATTAGATCAACCCTAATTCGATTTTTTGATATATATGACTATAATCTTGATCTAATTAAAGATATTTATCAACTAATAAAATATTTAATCTCCTTATAAGATAATTAATTAATTATTTTGATTATTTTGGTAATTATCTTAAAAAAAAATCTTGAATAAATCAAATATAGATAATTAGGAAATTAATTGTTAATTGAAATTATTTGTTATTTGATCCTCCATGTTTTAAATGTTTAAAACTTGTCCTCAAGTTTTGAAATTTACGTTTTGTGATTAAAAGTTTTGATTTAGACAACTTAAATTTCAAACCCTAGATTTTAAAATGTTTAAAATACAACCCTATACTAATATAATATTACAAGAATAATATATATATATATATATATATATATATATATATATATATATATATATATATGTATAACTAAAATGCTAGTCTTACCGTTAGTAGGCCTCATTCACGAAGTCGATCTATAAGGTGGGTATAAGGTTGCGGCCTATAAAATGGCGCTTAATGGGTGTACACTCACACCCACCGCTTGCTTGATCGGTGGAGGGTCGTCAGCCGAACGGGTAGGATAGGGCAACCTCCTCCTCCTCTCATTAAAAGTATAATAAGTAAAACAAAGTAACTACACACATTTTTAAAATTTCCCAATCTTAGTTACTTTAGGAAAAGTGAATTGATGCAATCCCATGAAATTACACTTTACACCCTTGCTAAGAAGTTAGTGGAGCGTGTGTGGTTTACCGGCACACTAATTGGTTCTAAGCAAAGGTGGCAAAGGGTGATTCATTGTTTATCATAGTTCGATGGAGCGTGTGTGGTTCACCGACACATCGAGTAGGTGATTGTTACAATGAAGGCACCATGTGAATTTGCATGGTAATTCACACCCGCTTTGTGATCCTCGGTATCCCAGTCACAAACAAGAGGGGCATATCGAGATTTAAACATGCCATTGAATAGTTTCAATGAATATCATCCGAACCTAGGAATTCTCAATACATTTAGGACTAATAGTTAAGTTTTTGAAATGGAGAATTAGTGAATCGTCATTCACTTACCTTCAATTTATTTGCATGTTAGATTACGGCATCCCTTTTCTAGTATGCAAATATTATTGTTGGATCCTAGCCCTAATTTTCTTATTGGGTGATAATTAGGGATTCTTATTCTAATCTATCTTTGTCCTTTCTTCCTTTTGTAGATGTCGAACGCAAACAACGCTTCTGCTAGTTCTTTCACATTGATGAGCCTTTGCCAAAAGGTCACCTTTGATGGAACGAACTTTAGCGAATGGATAAGATACATTCGCACCATTGCTCGCTATGAGGATAAGGAGTATGTCCTTGATGAAAAGCTCGAGAAGATCAACCCTGAAATCGCTACTCCGGCTGAAATCACCGCTTTTGAAACTCATGAGTGAGATGCAACGAAGGTACATTGCATCATGATAGCCACCATGAACTCCGAATTCCATAAGTCCTACGAGGACATGTACCCGTACGAGATGCATCAAGACTTATTGGAGAGATACCACCAGAACGCGAGACAAGAGCGTTATGAGATTTTCACCAACATGATTTCCGTAAGATGGGTCATGGAGAATCTCTTACCGTGCACCTGCAAAAGATGCAAAGGTATGTCGACCGCCTTCGCAAGTTAAATGTTGACTTTGGGTAAGACTTGGCAATCGACATGGTGCTTCACTCTTTGCCTCTGATGTACAATCAATTTAGGATGACCTACCATTTGAACAAATAGGAGGTCACCCTAAGCAAACTCCAAGGTCTCTTGAGGGTCGCTGAGAGCAACTTCAAAGACAAGTCTGTTGCACCAACTCCCAATCCACCTGCTGCTCCTGTGTTGGCTATTGGTCAAGGAAAGGGAAAGAAGAGGAAGGCTTCGTCTAAGAACTATCGCAAGGTTAAAGCCCGAGATGGTGCCTCTTCTAGTGGGACCAAAGTAGATCCTGCTAAGCCCTGCCCTAACCCTAAGGAGACAGAGTGCCACCATTGCCACAAGATAGGACATTGGAAGAGAAGCTGCCCAGAGTACCTGCAAGCCATCAAGGAAGGAAAGATCAAGCCGTCTTTCGTAGGTATATACACAATTAAATCTAACGATTCTAATCATGCTATTTCTTGGGTTCTTGATACCGGTTGTGGTTACCACATTTGTTCTAATGTGCAGGGACTAAGAAGAAGTAGGGATGTGGAGCAAGGAAGGATCAATCTAATCATGGGGAACAGAAGATCGTCGCCTGTGACCAAGATTGGAGTGTATTCTTTAGTGCTTAGGAATAATTTATGTTTAGATTTGAACAATTGTTGCTATTCGCCAGAACTGACTAGAAACATCATTTCATTTCATGGTTTATATAGACAAGGCTTTAGATTTTCTTTTAATAATAAGAATGGTTCTATTTTGGCTTATCTAAATGGTGTCTTTTACTTTGAAGCTATACCATGTAATGGAATTTATGAAATTGTTATGATTGTTGATAACTTAGGAAATGATGTTTTGAATATAGATTCTTCCAATAGTATGGATAAGGCATCCTTGTGGCATTGTCGTCTTGGACATGTCAACAAGAAACGCATAGCCCAACTCCAAAAGGATTGAGTGTCGGAGTCATTCGACCTCAGGGAAGATGACACATGCGAGTCTTGTTTACTTGGAAAGATGACTAAATCACCCTTCACGAGTACGTGTGAAAGGGGTGAGGGTCTATTGGACTTAATACATACCGATGTATGTGGACCGTTTAGATCAACCACGAAGGATGGAAACCGCTTCTACGTGACTTTTACCGATGACTATAGTAGATATGGGTATATCTATTTAATCAAGCAAAAGTCAGAAACTTTTGAAAAGTTCAAAGAGTTTAAGAATGAAGTGGAGAATCAATTGGGCAGGAAAATCAAGATGCTTCGATCCGATCGAGGAGGAGAGTACCTAAGTCTTGAATTCCACGATTATCTCAAGGAGTGTGGAATAGTTTCGCAATTGACGCCTCCTAGGACACTGCAGTTGAATGGTGTGGCAGAAAGGCGTAATCGAACCTTATTGGATATGGTTCGCTCTATGATGAGTCGTGCTTCACTACCTATCTCTTTTTGGGGGTATGCCTTAGAGACTGCCGCCCATATCCTTAACCGAGTCCCTACTAAGAAGGTTGCCAAAACACCTCACGAGATGTGGACAGGGAAAGCTCCCTCGTTGTCACATATCAAGGTTTGGGGTTGCAAGGCTTTCGTAAGACGAGATACTCACGACAAGCTCGAACCTCGAAGTGAGCGATGTATTTTCATCGGCTACCCGCAGAAATCCTTTGGATATCTCTTCTATAGACCGAAGGACAATGTAGTCTTCGTTGCAAGGAGAGGAGTTTTCCGAGAGCGAGAACTCATAGGCCAAGGAGACAGTGGGAGGCAAATCGAGCTTGAAGAGATTCAAGAATCGATAGATGAAGGAACCTCTACTGCTGGCACTCAACCCGAGGAGGAAACTCCGATTGAACCACTTGACGTATCATTACCTCTTAGACGTTCCGAAAGAGTTAGGTTTCAACCCCAGTTGTATGGTTTTCATATTACTACCGAAGGGGACACATATATTAGTGATAGTACACTAATAAACCTAGATGAACCTAATAACTTTAAGGAAGCCATGGCAGGCCCGGAGTCTGCGAAATGGAAAGAGGCAATGGATAGCGAGATCCAATCCATGTATGATAACCAAGTTTGGAATTTGGTTGATAATCTATCCGGACGTAAGACCGTTGGGTGCAAATGGATCTTCAAGAAGAAGACCGACGTGGATGGAAAAGTACACACGTATAAGGCGCGATTGGTTGCGAAGGGCTTTACTCAAACTCCCGGAGTTGACTATGATGAGACCTTCTCACCAGTTGCGAAGATAAAATCTATTAGAGTGATGCTAGCTATTGCCGCATTTCATGATTATGAGATTTGGCAAATGGATGTCAAGACCGCCTTCCTTAACGGAAAGTTGGCTGAGGATGTTTACATGGCTCAGCCAGAGGGGTTTATGGATCCGAAGCATCCGAATAGAGTGTGTAAGCTTGAGAAGTCCATTTATGGACTTAAGCAAGCATCTCGCAGATGGAATCTTTGCTTCGATGAGAAAGTCAAAGAGTTTGGATTTGTACGAGCGAAGACAAATCATGTGTATATGTCAAAGCCAGTGGGAGTATAGTAAGCTTTCTCGTTCTGTATGTCGATGACATATTACTCATAGGAAACGACGTCCCGACTCTGCAGGAGGTTAAGTCCTGGCTCGGGAAGTGCTTCGCTATGAAGGACCTCAGAGAGGCTTCCTATATTTTGGGAATAAGGATAGTAAGAGAGAGAAATAAGAGACTAATAGGACTTAGTCAGAACACTTACTTAGAGAAGGTACTAAAACGTTTTAGTATGGAGAACTCGAAGAAGGGAGAATTACCGATACAAAGGAATGCCAAGTTGAGTAAGACTCAAAGTCTGAGTACTGAAGCTGAAATAGCAGAAATGAGCCGAGTACCATACGCTTCCGCAGTTGGCTCAATCATGTACGCTATGACTTGTACTCGTCCTGATGTAGCCTTCGCTTTGAGCATGGTTAGCAGATATCAAGGGAATCCTAGCAGAGCACATTGGATTGCGGTAAAGAATATCCTTAAGTACCTTTGGAGGAAGAAGGAATGGTTCTTAGTTCTCGGAGGGAGTGATGACTTGAAGGTGCGAGGGTATAGTGACGCTAGTTTTCAGACCGACAGGGACAACTACCGTTCGCAGTCGGGCTGGGTCTTTACCCTAAATGGTGGAGCAGTGACATGGAAGAGTTCCAAGCAGGAAACCGTAGCTGATTCAACGTGCGAATCAGAGTACATTGCAGCGAGCGAAGCGTCGAAGGAGGCAATATGGCTAAAGAACTTCATCGGTGATCTTGGAGTTGTACCTGCCATAAAGGAGCCCATAGAGATTTTCTGTGATAACGAAGGAGCGGTTGCCTTGACCAAGGAACCGAGGGATCATGGTAGATCAAGACATATCGACAGAAAATATCACTTTATTAGACATCGTGTAGAAGAAGGACAACTCATAGTGAAGAGGATATCATCAGAAGATAACCCAGCAGATCCGCTTACGAAGGGACTGAGTAGGGTTAAGCACTTGCAGCATGCTAGGAGTATTGGGCTGAAGGATGATATTTGCATAGATTAGATAGTATTAGAAACGTGTAATAGGTAAATGTAATTAACATTTGATGATTAAATAAAGGAGTTTTATTTATGAGTAATGTTACTATCTTATGTTAATTGTTTAACTATTGTTTCTCTTTGCATGTTTTGACTTCCAGAATAATTGAGTTTATTAGGAATAATCGAATTGTTCAAATTGTCCACAATCGTTCATATGTTGGAAGTAGATATGAATGAAGATTGTCATGAATTGGTGTGTAGATTGTCTAAATGGTGTTAGACATAGCAAAGGGTTGCTGCAACGTTCATGAGTGCTTATGAACTGGTTTTGAGCATTGGAACAAACCCGTGTTTGCTGGAATCACCTTATGGAATAAGATATAAAAGGGTGATCGCAAGACGATAATATCATATAGTCTTAAAACCTAGATATATGGTTTGTTATTTGTTAATTGATTGTACATTGATAATGCGAAAACGCATCAGTAACTCGGTGTTATAAAACGCATTGTTGTGTATAGTTGGTTAATGAATAAGTAAATGCATATAAGTCGAAGTTTATCTGTAACTTTTATCTAAAAAGGTAAAAGCGATATCTCGGCCGCTCGATGATTTGATTTTTGACTTATGTGTCGGGCCCGGTCAGAACTGAATTGATGTGTTCGATTAAGTTCTATGTCGAATAAATCGGAGATCGAGAAACCTAAATGCTTGACTAACCATTCCATAGGATTGTCATCATGATATCTAACAGAGGACTGTACAATCCCTTATCTAAAGAACAAGATTGATTAGATCAGAGTTTGACAGCGTCTTTGAGAGCTACGATTGCAAACTGAATTGTACTTGTGCATATAGTTATTAGACTTATCCAAGTGGGAGACTGTTGGAATAGTGTCTAAGGCTACAACTATATTAGGCAAGTATTTGACCCGGTTGTGCATGGTCCTTTTGGGTTGCCTTCACCATAGCAACTTGATAGGATGATTTATTAAGAGAGAGTAAATATTATTAGTATATTATGAGAATAATATATTGTTATTTGATTAATATAAGTCATAGAATTAATTGGAATTAATTTGGTGACTCAAAGAGATTAATTAAATAAGAGGGTATAAACTGTCAATTGTTTGATAGTTAAACTTTAGACTGTAAATCCATATAGATATAGATGGGACAGATTCTAGAAGCTAAAGGATAGCTCAAATCGTCCATTGCTTATCTAAGGAAAGGATTTGGATTGCCTTAAGAGAAGATTATCCAATTAGGGTTTAAACTGTAACCCTTGAGGAGTCTACAAGTATAAATAGACCCTATGACTGAGGGAATTCGGTACTTCACCAAAAAGTCGAGAAGATCTGGCCGAATTCCTTCCCTCTCCTCTCTCCCAAATCATCCTCCTTGCTATTTGGTGTTTGTAAGCCATTAGAGGAGTGACAATTGTGACTCTAGAAGCTCCAAGACAACAAGATCAACAAGGAATTCAAAGGTATGATTCTAGATCTGTTTCAATGTTGTTATTTTACCTAAATAGTCATTAGAAGTCTTGGATTCAAAGTATGTTTAATTAGAAAGCCTAGATCCAAGCATTAGGGTTTTGCATGCGCACATAGGAAAGTTCTTATGGCTAAAACCCATCACCTGAAACATAAACTAAAAACTGTAAGCACAAAGCTTAGTGAGTTACCTAAAATACCACATACCATACATAATAAACATATAATGGGCCCCACCCGACATTGGGCCCCACCTGTCATTGAGGCCTGCTTAATATACATATTTGTCAGACATCGGGCTCCGCCCGGTATACATATAAACATATAAACAGATAAACACATAACACATGCAATAATCACAAAGATAGAGAACATTCAGAATGGTCATTGGGCCCCACCTGACATCAGACCCCGCCTGGTAAACATATAAACACATAACATGTGCAAGAGATACACAGACATCTAACATCCTAAACATAACAAAACATGAGCCGACATTGGTGCATTCGACCTGCTAAACACAGTGAGGAAACTCACCTCTTGCTACTGAAACACTCAAATGAATCTTGGTCTGCTGGTCTGGAAAATCCCCGTGTTATCATCATCAAAATAATATCCAATTTATAATTGGATCTTAACCCATAACCAAGAATCTAAGCTACTTAGCCCATAACCAGGGTAAAAGGTTTTTCTTACTTAGCCCAAACTAAGGCCCAACCCAACTAATCAAAAGGCCTAAATCCTAAATGACAACCTAAAGCCCAATATGGCCCAATCTTCTAAATTAGGCCTAAAACCCATCATGGGCCTAAAATCCAAGGAAGCCCAATATACTTGTCAAAAGCCCAAATCAGAAGTCTAGTGGCCCCCTCAAGGCCCAAGCTTAGAAGTCCAAAGCATGGCCCAACACCGAGAATCGCCAAGCCCAAAGGTCCATCTACTGAGTACACGGAGCGTACTCTGCTCGTACGTTTAGCGAACTCTGTCCGGGGTCAGTACATGCAACGTACCAACTGGGTATGCCCAACATACTCCCCAAACTACCAAACCACTTCATTAAGCACTTAAACAGTTAAGACCTTTTGCCAAACTCTTAGATCTGGTCCATAAGGGCAACTTAATACGTAAAGTTGGCAACTTTACATCCATGCATGGCTTAATGGGACCCAACACTAGAAAAGAAGCTTAATAAATCTCTTAACACTTGGCATGGACCAATATTTGCACAAAGTTTGCATTTTTATGAACAAGGGACCTCCATGGAGCTAAGATCTAACATTCATTACTTCTGGAGTAGATCAAAAGCTCGACTTTAACTTAAAAGACTAAAAATGCATAAATAGCTCCATAAGATGGATCTCGCAGAAATGACCATAAAGGTGAGAGCTTTCTACCTAAAAAGGCTTGCAAATGTGAAGGTAAATCTGGATCTACAAGCTTAAGCTATCCCTCTAAGTGTTCATCTTCTTTTTCTTCACCAAAAAACACCAACAAACTCACTTTCAAGCTCAAATATCACCAAATGCACTTAGTGTTTTGTTTTCAGGGTATAGGGAGATGGAGGTTGGTCAATAAATGTCTAAGAAGAGGTTAAGTTGTTTAAATACGGTGCAAACCCTAAAAATTAGGGTTTTCCCCTACACTACGTACGCCATGCGCACTCCATGTATGCCCTACGTACGTGGATGGAATCCACGATAATCTAATGGGCTAGTACGCTAATCGTACTCATAGAGTACACCCACATACTAGCTAGGGGACCAAAATGTAAAGAATTTGCATTTAAGGGCTAAAAAAGAACATACCAAATTACGAATGTTACATATTCATTTTAACGAGTTGTAACGTATCAAACCCAACAACATATTTATTTTAATGAGTTGTATCAAACCCAAAAATGCGTTTTAACAAATTGTATTGTATGCATGTAAAGTTGTACCGGTCCAAACGAATCCAAGAACCGTAAAACCCGAACCTGGACATGGAGCTGGACCCGGTAAGTCTCATCTGGTCCGGTCTACGGTCCACAATATTCTTCGAAACCGGTTAGATCCAAAAGCCGGTCCGGTTTGGTTCAGTCAGTTCCAACCCAAATGCTCACGTGTACTTTATGCATTGCAAATTGTACTTTTAGCTCCAGTAACATTAAGTAACATTGAGAGAGGGAATGTACGTTATATATATATATATATATATATATATATATATATATATATATATATATATATATATATATATATATATATATATGGGCAAAACAAACAAAATTTCAAAGTTTATGGTCTAAATTAGCATGTTCAAATGTTTAGTGGCTAAATCGAGTCGAAATTGAGAGTTGCTTGGTCATTTTACCCTCACTTAGGCTATGTAGGATGCCACGTAGGCAAGGGAACCAACTAATCAGATGTAGGAGGTCACAATGGGAAAAACGAACAACAATTTAAAGTTCATGGTCTATTTTAACATGATAATATGTTTAGTGGCTAAATCAAGTCGAAATCGAGAGTTGCATTTGATGGGATTTGATCAATACATCATTCCTATGGTGTACATGCAAACCCTAATAGCTTTTGTATCTAGTTTGTCTAATGAACATGCAATTGAATATCCAAAGCTATAAACCCTAGATCTTGTTGGATTAGTGTCTAAGTCCATAACTATTTTGGTATGTACTTGACCCGATGGTGCATGATCCTTTTGGGTTGCCTTCACCAAAGCAACTTGATAGGATGAATTATGGAGAGAAATGATAAATATGATTTATTAATATATTATGGGAATAATATATTAAAGGAGAAATCATATTGTTTAATTAATATTAGTCAAGAATTAATAAGAATTAAGTTTGTGACTAAAAGAGATTAATTAAACTTAAGGGACTAGAATTGTAATTATAAGATAATTGCAATTGGGCTATGGATTGCCTTATATTATAAGGTTGGACGAATTCTATGGGGAAACCGATTGGAAATCGTCCAAGGCCTTTAATTAAAGGAGTCCATGGGTTGCTTAGGGCTTAAGAATCTAAATTAGGGTTTCCTTATTAGATAACCCTAATAGCCTCACTATATATAGAGCCCTTATGCTCCAAAAACATGGTGAACTGAGAATCTAGGGTTTCCACACGTTTTTGAGAGCCTCCTTCTCTTCTCTTCTTCATCCTTTTGCTCTTGGTGTTTGTGAGCCATTAGAGGAGTGACATTTGTGACTCTAAGCTTTCTAAAGTCATTACAAGGAGGATTTGTGATTGTTATTGCTACATAACAATCAAGGTATGATCTAAACCCTAATTATATATTATATTGATTATCATATGCTAGATCTGGGGTTTATAGTCTTGGATAAATTGCATGTACAATAGAGAAACCTAGATCCAAGCATTAGGGTTTGTATGAGCACATAGGATGTTCTTATGGCCAAAACCCATCAGTGGTATCAGAGCCTTGATTGGTTTCTATTGTATTGATGCCTTGTATGTTTGTTCAAGTTGATAAATTCGATTTTTGTGAAACTGCCTGATGAACTCGACGAGTCCCACTGTGGACTCGGCGAGTAGGCCCCTACTCGACGAGTCCATGTGGGTACTCGGCGAGTTCGAGCGTCAGAAAGAGGGGATTTCGGGATTTCTTGCTGTTTTTCTCATGGATAATTGCCTTATCTGTTTTAGATCAATAAAATCTTATTTTAATCATATTTTGGATATATACTTGATTAAACACAAGATATTTACCAATTGATTAGATAATAACTTCCTTATATGATTAAAGTTGATTATTTGTATTAATTGGGTAACTTATTTTGCAAGAAATTGAAATTAAGTCAAATATAGATAATGATGAAATTAATTGTTTAATTTATATTATTTGTTATTTGATCCTTGTGTTATGAAAAGTTTCATTTTTCCCCTTTAGGTTTTATAGTTTAAATTTAAACTCAAAAGTTTAGTTTTGAAATTTAAATAGTTGAAACCCTAATGTTTTGAAAAGGTTTCAAAACTTGCCCTCAAGTTTTGGAATTTAAATTTTGATTAAAAGTTTAATTTTGATGTATATTTAAATTCTAAACCTTAAGTTTTTGAAATGTTTCAAAACTTGTCCTCAAGTTTTGGAATTTAAATTTTGATTAAAAGTTTAATCTAGGAATGTTAAATTCTAAAACCCTAGTAGTGTTTTGAAAAGTTCATATCACACCCTTATGATTTTATTATTAATTAAGGTGTATAATTAAAAGAGGTTTAATAAATCCATAAAAGTTTTGGTTTATATTTAATTGAATTAAAAGTATAATCGTTAAATTTGACCACCTAGTATTTTAAAAGTGTAAAATACACCCTATACTATATATAAAATTAAAAGTCTAACATTATATATATGTATGAGTAAAAGTCAGTCTTACCGTTAGTATGCCTCATTCACGAAGCTGGTCTATAAGGGGTGTTTAAGGAAATTGTCTATAAAATGGCGATTGAATGGGTATCCACTCTTACCCACCGCACTCTTGACTAGTGGAGGGTCGTTAGCCGAACGGGTAGGATAGGAAAAAACCTTCCATTATAAGTATAATGAAGTACAAAAGTAACTAAATGTTTTAAAAATTCCCAATCTTAGTTACTTAGGCAAAAGTGAATTGATGCAATTCCATGAAATTACACTTTGTGCCCTTGCGAAGACGTTAGTGGAGCGTGTGTGGTTTGCCGACACACTAAATGGTTCTAAGCAAAGGTAGCAAAGGGTGACTCAATGTTTTTCATAGTTCGGTGGAGCGTGTGTGGTTTACCGGCACACCGAATAGGTGACTGTAACATGTGAGGGCACCATGTAAGTTTGCATGGTTATTCACACCCGCTTTGTGATCCTTGGCATCCCAGTCACAAACAAGAGGGGCATATCGAGATTTAAACATGTCGTTGAAATGTTCAATGAATCTCAAAGGATCTAGGAGTTTTCATAAATTTAAAACCTAAATCTCTTTTTTCGTTTTTCGTCGTGGAAATTAGTGAATCGTCATTCACTTACCTTCAAATATTCTGCAGCTAGATTACGGCATCCCTTTTCTAGGTTGTAGCATATTGTGTTGGGTCCTAGCCTTAGTATCTCATTTGGGTGATTTACTAAGGAATCAATCAATCAACTAACTTGAATTTGTTTTCTCCTGTTTTGTAGATGTCAAAGTACGACAACTATGGTCTTCCCAAATCCCGTGGAACAAGCTTTCCACATGAAGATGATATTCCACGATTCGATCGAGGAACAAGAAATCATGCTTCACTTCCTCCACCTCCTCCAATTATTCTCCCTAACCCACAAGTTCGAAGGCTTGAAAAGTTCAAGCTCACTCAAGCCCTTTTGGCAAGTAAACATGAAGAGGGAAAGTCGGTGTGTGCACACGTCCTAGGGATGAAGTCACATATTGATAGGTTAAGAATGTTGGGATCCGTTGTCTGTGAGGAGATGGCTGTTGATTGGGTTCTTCAGTCACTTCCTAACTCATATAGTGAGTTCGTAAGAGAGTACTATATGATGAACTGCGACGTGACCCTTATAGATCTCACCTGTATGTTTGTTGCTACTGAATCAGCAATGGTTTGGCGCAATAGAAAAGCAAAGTTGATTGGTGACTCTGCCTTCAAGACCTCTATGGATATAGACAATGGCAACGAAAGACATGCTATGATCAAAAAGTTTAATCATAAGAGAAAGGCAATGTCTGAAGTAGTTCCATGTCCTGTTCCAAAAGAGTCAATTTGCATTTATTGCCAAGAGAAAGGGCATTGGAGACGAAGCTGCCCTATTTACCTAAGAGATCTAAGAGATGGGAGAGTCAAAACGTATGGCTCTACTTTAGGTAAAATCCATTGACTAACTCTTTTAAGATCCTATTCTAGATTCTTAATACATGATGTGATAAGATTACAATTGATGTTTTGTAGGATCGAAGAAAGGAGAGGAAGCTTAAGGGAAGAAGTGAGTAGAATCTAACCGTGAAGAAATGGATTTCGATCGTATTACTTGAAGATTAGATTCTTGAGCTACTACTTAGAGTTAGAATTAGATTGCTAAGAAATATGTATTAGCATAATTTTTCAATGAATTGCATTGTAAGGACAAAATTTTTCCGCAATAAAATAAATTTTGACTTTATATTATTTATTTATCCTTGCAATGGCGTGTAAGAAAAATTGAGGTTTGAATGTTACTATTATTAGCAATAATGGATTTGATTCTTAATCATGGAAATGTCGAAAATTTACCAAATAATGAGAGTTTCTCATCGCCCAAGTTTCAATTGGAATCATGCAACTTGGTTGGACGATGAATGAGAAATTTCATATTTGGAAATTAGATTAATTCATTGACAAAGTGTCAAGTGAAGGACTAGGAGATCAAGTACACAAAGTTGTGTGTTGATCAAGTCCACCATAAGAGTAACCAAGATATTCGTCATGATTTACTAAAGGTTTAGTAAATATGATTATACTTATAAGATTAAGTGTAATTCTGAATTGATTGAAAATGTTTAAATCAATAGCAGAACGAATAAGAAGAATCAAGTAGGCAGAAAGATAAAAGTTTCTCCATTCTAAGAAGAAGGGAGAGTACCTTTTATGCTTTATGATAGGTCTTAATGATTAAGAACCATACCTCAATTGATTCTCTAAGTAAGTCTTAGTACAATTGTATGTCTAAGAAGAGGAATCAAGAAATGGTTAAATCAAGAAGTCAATCATACTTCGTTCCAAAACAAGTCTTAGAGTTAAGATTGTGACATTGAGTAATAAGTATTAAGAAGGTTTATAACATTCATCAAATGTGGAAAGTTGTGATGTCTTGGATAAGACAAAGACCAACTAGGACCAATTTATGAAGTGTGTTTTGATAAAAAAAAACTACACTAACTCTTGAATATTTGTTTGTCAAGAAATGTTTATTGACAAGAGAATCTTATATGTCAAGGAGTCAGTGGGAGTCTTAATGGTATTGAAAGGTTTCAAGAACAAATCAAAATAAACCTTATCGATCATCACTAGCACACAAGTTGAGGTTTACAACCTATCGTGTTGACACTATTTTGTTTCTATGCCATTCCAATTAAGTTAATTCTGCATATGAGTTCTATGAGTTCTCATTTGAATGCATAAAAGGAAAGCACCTTGATCAATGAAAAGTACATTGATAGGAAAGGGTGAGCTGCTTAACTACTTGGAAGACATGGTGGGCAGCTGTGCTACCATAAGGCATGAAATCAAGATTAAGGAAGTTCGGTCCATATGAGTTTGAATTTGTCGTAAACCTTGGTTTTGACAAATTCACATGGATAGGAACACATACACCATTAAAATCTAAGTGTCATAAGATTTTTTCCTTCATGAAAATGATTGTGAGAAAATGCTTTCACTTAGAGAGATTTTAAGAAGATAGCAATTGTAAAATTGCATTCTCAAATTTGATTATGGTTACGGTATCCCTCTCCATGATTCGAATTGTGAGATTTGACAATTAGTCTTAATTGTTTTAAGACAAATATGAGCTATCTTGGATAAAGGTGTATGAGATTAAGAAGCCTTGATAAAGGATTATCAAAGCATTAAGTATTAGAAACATGAACTTAAGAAATTCAATAGGTATTGTTTTTCTATAAGTTAAGCTGTTTTCTGAATACATGTTAAAGCTAGTGGGAGCATAAGTGTTATGTTTATAATAATCATCATGATAGTGGGAGCATAAATGTTATGATTGTATGATTATCAAGGCAAGTATTGCAAGTTAGCAATATTAATTATAGAAAACAGGAGTCATACTTTGCAAAGTTGTAAGGGTTGAATAGTTGTTTTGCTATAATTAAGGGAGAGAATATTATGCTTCATTTCAAAATCTAAAGGATTAGATTGTGGAATGTTAATAATTTAGTCAAGGAAACATAGTGTGTTCACGAATTTCGATTATGATTACGGCATTCCTCTTCATAGTTTGAAATTTGAGAACGTAGCACATAAAATATTATGGCAGAAGATTGATAAAGTATTAAATATTCATGTAAGACATTGTGCATCATGTCCATACGCTTCGGGTATAGGATCGATTGCAAATGCTATAATATTTGACCATTCTAAAATTTTCCAAATGTCTAGCGCATTTAGAGGAAAGAAGGACAAGAATCGGTTTTGACTAAGATAATTAAACAACCATCAAAGGACAATCCAAAGTTCGCCGAGGATTGGTCACTTGTGAGTAGTTGGAAGTATAGTATTGAATGGACCATATCGACATTATTATGAATAGATAAGATTCTATTAAGAATGAGTTGTCATATGAAAAATATGGAAACGTGTCCATATTGGGAATTGAATATTGAAAATCTATGTCTAGATTAGAAACTTTTATGCAAAGGATGTTCAAAGGAATGTACTTTGAGTGAGAGACATCATATCTAAGGAATTGTATTGTAACAATCTCCGATAGAGGACTTTGTAATATCGTTGGCAATAGTCTTTGACTTTTTGTGCTATGACATTACGAAAAGGATCATTGCATAAAATGTTAGAATCTAACATATTCTATAAGTGGCAAGAATTTGATATTCTTTCACTTATGAAAAAGGATTTGGAGTTGTGAAATGAGTATGATTGGAAATGTGTTCATTTGATCTATTTCACAAAGTAAGAACCATAAGTAAACATTGTGTGCATGATAAGAGCATGGGACAAGTGTAATAATTCAAGTAAGAAGTTGATTACCCGAAACAACAAATGATGAGTAATCGATATGGTGATAAATAAAAGGTGTTTTATTTATGCTCAAAGGTTTGAGGCCATATGGGATTAGTATTATTCTTGTGTTTCACTTTGCATGTTTTGACTTCCTGAATAATTTAATTTGTTTAGAACAGTCAAATTATTCGAACGGGCCACAGTCGTTCATATGTTGGAAGTAGGTATGAATAAAGACTGTCGTGAATTGGTGTGTGGATTGTCTAAAGAGCATTAGACATAAGCAAATGTTTGCTGCAACGTTCATGAGTGCTTATGAATATGATTTGAGCATTGGATTAAACCCACGCTCACTTGGATCACTCCATGAATTGTATCACAAGTTATTAGACTTATCTAAGTAGGAGATTGTTGGATTAGTGTCTAAGTCCATAACTATTTTGGTATGTACTTGACCCGATGGTGCATGATCCTTTTGGGTTGCCTTCACCAAAGCAACTTGATAGGATGAATTATGGAGAGAAAGGATAAATATGATTTATTAATATATTATGGGAATAATATATTAAAGGAGAAATCATATTGTTTAATTAATATTAGTCAAGAATTAATAAGAATTAAGTTTGTGACTAAAAGAGATTAATTAAACTTAAGGGACTGGAATTGTAATTATAAGATAATTGAAATTGGGCTATGGATTTCCTTATATTATAAGGTTGGACGAATTCTATGGGGAAACCGATTGGAAATCGTCCAAGGCCTTTAATTAAAGGAGTCCATGGGTTGCTTAGGGCTTAAGCATCCAAATTAGGGTTTCCTTATTAGATAACCCTAATAGCCTCACTATATATAGAGCCCTTATGCTCCAAAAACGTGGTGAACTGAGAATCTAGGGTTTCCACACATTTTTGAGAGCCTCCTTCTCTTCTCTTCTTCATCCTTTTGCTCTTGGTGTTTGTGAGCCATTATAGGAGTGACATTTGTGACTCTAAGCTTTCTAAAGTCATTATAAGGAGGATTTGTGATTGTTATTGCTACATAACAATCAAGGTATGATCTAAACCCTAATTATATGTTATATTGATTATCATATGCTAGATCTGGGGTTTATAGTCTTGGATAAATTGCATGTACAATAGAGAAACCTAGATCCAAGCATTAGGGTTTGTATGAGCACATAGGATGTTCTTATGGCCAAAACCCATCAGATCTAACATATTATAATCTGAATTAGAGTTTAGAGATATACCTTTGATTGTTATGTAGTAATAACAATCAATTCCTTGCTTTGATTGGCTTCAGAAAGCTTAGTGCCTCAAGTGTTGCACCTCTAATGGAGTCACAAACACCATAAGCAATAAGGATGAAGAATGAGGAGAAGAAGAACACCAAAAATGTCCAGAAACCCTCTTGAAAAGATTAGCCACGTTTTTGGGGCCTTAGGGGTCTTTATATACTTAGGCTATTAGGGTTTTGCACTTAGGAAACCCTAATCTGACTGCTTAAGCCCTAGGCAGCCTATGGACTCCTTTTATCATATCCCTTGGACGAATTCCTTATGGGCTTCCCATAGAATTCGTCCAACCTATATTATTAGGTAATCCATAGCCTAATTGCAATTATCTTATAATTACAATTCCAGTCCCCTTAAGTTTAATTAATCTCTTTTAGTCACAAAATTAATTCTTGACTAATATTAATTAAACAATATGATTTCTCCCTTAATATATTATTTTTATAATATATTAATAAATCATAATTAATCATCTCTCTCCATAATTCATCCTATCAATTTGCTTTGGTGAAGGCAACCCAAAAGGACCATGCACCATCGGGTCAAGTACATACCAAAATAGTTATGGACTTAGACACTAATCCAATAGTCTCCCACTTGGATAAGTCTAATAACTATTTTGCGTATGACTTCAGATCCTGATCTGCAATCGTAGCTTTCAAAAGCCGTTGTCAACTCTGATCCTATCAGAAGCGTGTCCTTTAGATAAGGGATCGTATATTCCTCCATTCTAGATATCATATAGACTGAGACATGGATTTAAATCATTCTCTCTGTCTATTTGTTGTTTCCCGATTTCCGATTTATGACGACTGACAACAGACTATAAGTGAACACATCAACTTAGTCTCGGCTTGGCCAAGCGCTTAGGTGTCATCACAAAATCATTGAGGGGCCCATAGATATCGCTTTTATCCCACTTTGGATAAAAGGAACGGATAAACTTTGATTCAATGCTCGCTTGCACTCATTCACCGAATCACACACAACAATATGTTTTATAACACCAAGTTACTGGTGCGTTTACATATTATCAATGTGTAACCGACTCACAATATACAACTCACTCATCTTGGTTTCAAGACTATAAGATATTATCGTCTCACCAATCACCCGTGATAAAATCCATGAAGCGATCCAAGTGAGTGTGGGTTTAATCCAATGCTCAAATCATATTCATAAGCACTCATGAATGTTGCAACAAACATTTGCTATGTCTAATACACTTTAGGCAATCTACAAACCCATTCATGACAATCTTCTTTCATACCTACTCCCAAAATATGAGCGACTGTGGAACGTTCGAATAATTTGATTATTCTGAAATAATTTAATTATTCAGGAAGTCAAAACATGCAAAGTGAAATACAAGAATAATGCTAATCCAACAACTCACCTATGTCACTCAATGTACTTTCATTGAACAAGGTGTTTGCCCTTATGCAACCTATTGAGAACTCGTAGAACTCATATGCATAATCACTCAACTGGATTGGCACAGAAGTAAAATTTGTCAACATGATAGGTTTACTCTTGATTAGTTCTCGGAACTTTCAATATCATTTAGACTCCCACTAACCTCTTGACATATAAGATTCTCTTATCAAGAAACATTTCTTGATAAACAAATATTCAAGAGTTAGTGCGGATTCTCATCAAGACAAACACTACACACCATATTCAAACGTGCAAGAGTAAGAAAAACAATTTTTCTACCTCACATTTGATGAGTGTGTGTCACTCAATTCACAATCTTGGAGTACGATTCTAAGACTTGAGTTTGGAACAAAGTATGACTCATCCTTTTGATTTAACCATTTCAACAATTTCCGATTCCTCTTCTTAGCCATACTAGTGCACTAAGATGTCCTTAGAGGATCAATTGTGATATGGTTCTTAATAATTAAGACAATCATAAAATCAGATACAAAAGTACTCTCCCTTATTCTTAGATTGGAGAAACTTTTATATTTCTGCCTAATTGATTCTTCTTATTCGTTCTGCCATTCATTGAAACTTTTCAATGATTCAGAATTCCATTTAATCTTGTAAGCATAACCACATTTACTAGACTTTTAGTAAATCATGACGAATAGTCTTATTGTTATTTGTGGTGGACTTGACTAGAGCACACCATTGTGTTCTATTCCTTTAGTCCTTTACTTGACTCACATACTTGTGCGATCAAGGAATTAGTCTTAATTTCCGAAGTACCAAGATTTCCATACATCACATGATTCAAATCATATGATTCCAAGTTTCTGTCATTGAAACTTGGATGATGGGAATCTTTCCTTACTTTGAAAATTTTGACACTACCATAAATAACATAACTAAGAATAACATCCATTTATAGAAATACACAAACATCAATTTTTCACAACGATTTTATTGCAAGGATATATGTATAAATAAGATAAATCAAAATTTTATTTTATTCATAAAAACAACGAAAAACATGTCCTTACAATGCAAGATCAATTGAAAACTATGTAATCAAATATTCCTAACAACTCTATCATAACTTTATAAGCTCAAAATCTGATATTCGAATCCATGCGATCGTGATCCATTTCTTCGTGATCAGATTCATCATGCTCTTCCATCAAGCTTCCTCTCTTTTCTCTGATTCTGCAAAACATTCAAATGTAATCTTATCACATTATGTATTAAGAATCAATGAATAGGAACTTAATGGAGCTATAGTGGATTTTACCTAAAGTAGAGCCATACATCTTGACTCTCCCATCTCTTAGATCTCTCAGGTAGACAGGGCAGCTTCATCTCCAATGCCCCTTCTCTTGGCAATAAAAGCAAATTGACTCTTTTAGAACAGCACACGAAACTACTTCAGACTTTGCCCTTTTCTTATGATCAAACTTTTCGACCATGGCATGCCTTTCGTTGCCATTGCCTATGTCCATAGAGGTCTGGAAGGCAGATTCACCAACCAACTTTGCTTTTCCAGTGCGCCAAATCATCGCTGAATCAGCAGCAATAAGCAAATAGGTGAGATCGATGAGGGTCACGTCGTTGTCTATCATATAGTACTCTCTTACGAACTCACTATATGAGTCAGGAAGCGACTGAAGAACCCAGTCAACAGCCAGCTCCTCACAGACAACGGATCCTAACATTATTAATCTATCAATGTGTGACTTCATCTCTAGGACGTGTGCACACACTGACTTTCCTTCTTCATGTTTACTTGCAAAAAGGGCTTGAGTGAGTTTGAACTTTTCAAGCCTTTGAGCTTGTGGGTTAGGGAGAACAATAGGAGGAGGTGGAGGAATTGAATCATGATCTCGTGTTCCTCGATCGAATCGTGGAATATCATCTTCATGTGGAAAGCTTGTTCCACGGGATTTGGGAAGACCACAGTTGTCATACTTTGACATCTACAAAACGGGAGAAAATTCAAGTTAGTTGATGGATTGAGTCCTTAATAAATCACCCAAATGAGATATTAAGGCTAGGACCCAACACAATATTCCACAACTTGGGAGAGGGATGCCATAACCCAAATTGCAGAATATTTGAAGGTAAGTGAATGACAATTCACTAATTTTCCACCATGAAAAACGAAAAAGAGATTAGGTTTTAAATGTATTGAAAAACTCCTAGATCCTTTGAGATTCATTGAACTTTTCAATGGCATGTTTAAATCTCGATATGGCCCTCGATTTGTGACTGGAATGTTGAGGATCACAAAACAGGGTGTGAATAACCATGCAAACTTACATGGTGCCCCCAATGTTACAGTTACCTATTCGATGTGCCGGTTAACCACACACGCTCCACCAAACTATGACATACATTGAGTCACCCTTTGCTACCTTTGCTTAGAACCATTTAGTGTGCTGGTTAACCACACATGCTCCATTAACGTCTTCGCAATGGTACAAAGTGTAATTTCATGGAATTGCATCAAATTCACTTTTGCCTAAAGTAACTAAGATTGGGAATTTTGTATAAACATTTAGTTACTTCATACTTCATTATACTTTTAATGGAAAGGGTTTGCCCTATCCTACCCGTTCGGCTAATGACCCTCCACCAATCAAGGAAGCGGTGGGTGAGAGTGGATACCCATTAAACGACCATTTTATAGGCCATAACCTTATACCCCCCTTATATATCGGTTTCGTGAATGAGGCCTACTAACGGTAAGACTAGCAGTTTAAGTTATACATATATAATATTAGACTTTTAATGCTATATATAGTATAAGGGTGTATTTTACACTTTTAAAATACTAGGTGGTCTAATTTAATAAATTACACTTTTAATTTAATTAAATGTAAACCATATCACTATGAATTTATTAACTTTCTATTAATTATACACTTAATTAATTTAATAAAACCATAAGGGTGCAATTTGAACTTTTTCAAAACTTAGGGTTTTATAATTTTACATTTTAAAAATTAAACTTTTTAATTGAAATTTAAATTCCAAAACTTGAGGGCAAGTTTTGAAACATTTCAAATCATTAGGGTTTAGAATTTAAATATTTCAAAATCAAACCTTTTAATCAAAATTTAAATTCCAAAACTTGAGGGCAAGTTTTGAAACTTTTCAAAACTATATAAAGAACATTCTAGATCACAAATTCAAATAAGGCAATTAACAATTAATTGGAGATTATCTAATTTTGACCTAGTCCAATTATTTGCAAGCTAATTCATCAAATAACTCAAATAATTAAACATTATCTTATAAGGCAACAAATATTTGATTAATTGGTAATTATCTTCTATTTTGGTAAGGATATTCACCCAAAATCTATAAAAATCAGATTTTATTAATTAAAACATTTATGGTAAGAATCCCAAGCCAAATCAGCAAGCAAAACGCGAAATTGAGTTGTCAGACGTGATGACTCGTCGAGTCAAGCCTGGACTCGTCGAGTGTAGTCGACTCGGCGAGTTCACCAAGTGACTCGGTGAGTCATGCAGTCAGAACCCAAAAAACTTTGATTTTTTAAGCAATAAACGAACAAAATAGTATCAATTCATCAACAAACAAACCTGGCTCTGATACCATTGATGAGATTTGATCAATACATCATTCCTATGGTGTACATGCAAACCCTAATAGCTTTTGGATCTAGTTTGTCTAATGAACATGCAATTGAATATCCAAAGATATAAACCCTAGATCTAACATATTATAATCTGAATTAGGGTTTAGAGAATTACCTTTGATTGTTATGTAGTAATAACAATCAATTCCTTGCTTTGATTGGCTTCAGAAAGCTTAGTGCCTCAAGTGTTGCACCTCTAATGGAGTCACAAACACCATAAGCAATAAGGATGAAGAATGAGGAGAAGAAGAACACCAATAACAAACAAAACCATGTATATTATTCGACCCGAATATTCTAGCGGAATATATTATTACATATACTTCTATCATTCTATTGTAGGTTATTCTATCAGAAGAATAGCTCTTTCCTTTGTGAAGACCAGTGACAATTGTTCAACCATCATCTAATCTTCAAGCCCTTGATCATCAATGAAATTAGACATTTTACCAAAATAACTGTCATGAATCAAATCAAGTAATAATAATATTCTCTGAGAATGCTTTTGCATGGCAAATAAATAACACAAAATTTTAGTAAATCTGACAGAATGAATACCACATGGTATGGTCAGATTATTTTTCAGGAGCTTCCACAAGCACCTGTCATGCATCATAATAAGCTCTATGACAAATTTCACCAAAAGATTGTTAATTTGCAAATTCTAACAGACCTGAAGTGAAAATAACATGAATTGCAAGTATGTAAGCTAGCTTGCTTCTATGATTCAATAATAGGCTACAAATCAGTATATATTAAAGGTGATGTGTACACATCAATCCAATGAATGTTTTATTGAGAAGACAAGGAATGAAAATACATGTATACCCTCGTAGTACCATGTCTTGAATTGATAAATGAATTACGAGTTCATTGAAGCACCAAAGGTAGGGTTTTCTCTAAGGGGCTGAAACGAGAGTCGAGTGTGATAAATGACCTCCTGAGTCATGAAGATTCGATACCACCCCGGGCAGGTAAAAATCCCAAGACTGTTATCATCACTAAGCACCCGAGCGAGATACCACTCCAATCACGCTGACAATCCAAGATCATCAACGGTCAGCCATAGGAGGGCCTGAGGAATACTGAACTGCTTGGACAGTAGAGCAATCAACAGGGAAACGAAGAAGCTCTGATGCTCATTATGTATATCATCTGTGAACTGTAGAAATGGATAGGATGGCTAGTTAGGTGGTAACTGACTAGCCCTCTGCGACTTGATCGAGACATAACCTGAGAAAAATAGGGCAAGAAAGTTAGAATTAAAGTAATGTAAGTAAAAGGATTGCAAAATAACAGAAAATATTGTTCGTGTGTGTCAAGAACTGCACCATGCGCAGTATGAAGATGCGTCGCGTGCAATGAAAATGCCCGACGTGCTTCAAGAACACGACAAACATTCGGTACCAAAAGCCCCCGAAATCGTCCAAAATTCAACCTAGAATCTATAGGGGAATGTTAGGTGTAGCTTATACTAGTAGAATACACCATAAATTTAATCAAAAACACCATGAATCGATGGATTTAGCAAAACCCTAGGTTTTACCCCAAAAACGAAACCTCAAATTAAGGATAGATTAACTGATTAAAGGAG
The DNA here is from genome assembly GCF_002870075.4 of Lactuca sativa. Lineage (NCBI taxonomy): Eukaryota > Viridiplantae > Streptophyta > Magnoliopsida > Asterales > Asteraceae > Lactuca > Lactuca sativa. The sequence continues at coordinate 29,285,440 of NC_056627.2, read as the reverse complement.
AAATCAAGCATTGGGGTTTAGTAATTGGTCGTTAAACTAGACATTTATCAATTTCGAGTATTACAAGCCAAAGTGGCAAAATACTATACACCCTCAAAAATGCTAAATACAAAATCATTGGTTGTTATGAACTAAGTAGAAGTTAAAATATGCAGTAGAGGTACCTTGAAAGTAGGAGGAATCGAAGAATCAAAGCTCAAAAATGACAAACACACGACGTGCTCTTCGCGTGTGGGATCCAGTCGAGTGTAGGGACCATTCAAACTATTGGAAGCATGTGTCGAATAAAGCCAAAATTCATCATTTAATATTGATCTGATGAAGGTGCGCGCGGCAAAGATCTCTGCAAATTTGGAGCTTGACCTTTCTTCACATTTCATCTGATCTTTGATTGATTGTAAAAGGTCGATGTTTTTGTCTAGGGTTTTAAAGGGTAAATGTAAACGATTTTGCCTAAATTAAAGGGTTTATGATTTGAATAACTAATCATTAAAATTAATTAAAAGCTAAGATTACAATTTTACCCCTATCTAGGTTTTTAAAATGATTGTTCCATATTTATGCATACAATAACATAATAATTACTTTAAACACCTAAACCTCTCTCTCTCTCTCTCTCTCTATATATATATATATATATATATATATATATATATATATATATATATATATATGCTGATTTGGGTTTTTCTGTTTTGTTTTATCTTTATTAATACAAAATCGGGGAGATATATATATATATATATATATATATATATATATATATATATATATATATATATATATATATTCATTTTCTCTAAAAAAAATATCCCAAAAAAAGATATTGGTCTTTTATTACATTTCAGTTGTTAAGTTTCCTTTTTTTTTGTTGGGTTTCCTTTTTTTTTCATACCCATATAATCATGGTAGCTTTTTGGACTAGAAATATAAAATTAAGGGAAAATGACTCTTGATGGTAATTAAATTTTGCGTTTGTACTCATTTGGTCCCTTTCCTTTTTTTTTTGTATTCAATATACCATCGAACTTGTTGTTTGTGTTCACCATAACCCTTTTGACCGGCTTTTGACCTGTGATAGCCGGTCAAAGGGTTATGGTGAACACAAACAACAAGTTCGATGGTATATTGAGTGCAAAAAAAGGAAAGGGACCAAATGAGAACAAATGCAACAGTTGGTTACCCTCCTGATTCATTTTCCATTTACTCATTTACAGCAAATCCTCACGTCATCTCATATTGATATTAATGACTATGAGATTCATTCTTGCTTCTCTTCAAAACATAACCCACGAAAGGACATTGTTCATACATGTACAACTTTGTAATGCACTTGAATATTTATTAGGGGAATCTTGACTAAGCAGGCGCATTTCATGACTATATTTATATTTCCAATCAAATGATTTATCGTATCATGGATTCTAGACAAGTCTACAAACGAGTGGAATCACAAGTGCTGTGATTTTTGAGTTTACTTAGCTTTAAGATCGAACTCATTAGATTAGATATAACATCAATATGTACAATATCATGTTGCTTTTGTAGACACATCACCATAATATTGTACATATTGATGTTGTATCTTATCCCATGAGTTCAATCTTAAAGCTAAGTAAACTCAAAAATCACAACACTTGTGATTCCACTCGTTTGTAGACTTGTCTAGAATCCATGATACGATAAATCATTTGATTGGAAATGTAAATGTAGTCATGAAATGCCCATGCTTAATCAAGATTCCCTTAATAAATATTCAAGTGCATTACAAAGTTGTACATGTATGAATAATGTCCTTTCGTAGCTTATGTTTTGAAGAGAAGCAAGAATGAATCTCATAAAGTCATTAATATCAGTAGCAGATGACGTGAGATTTGCTGTAAATGAGTAAAGGGAAATGAATCATGAGGGTAACTAACTGTTGCATTTGTTGTCATTTGGTCTCTTTCCTTTTTTTTGTACTTAATATACCATCGAACTTGTTGTTTGTGTTCACCATAACCCTTTGACCGGCTATCACAGGTCAAATGTCGGTCAAAAGGGTTATGGTGAACACAAACAACAAGTTCGATGGTATATTGAATACAAAAAAAAGAAAGGGACCAAATGAGTACAAACGCAAAAGTTAATTACCCTCAAGAGTCATTTTCCCTAAAATTAAAAGTTAAAGTACCAAAGATGTCTCTCAATGTATAATGTATAGAGTCTAGGGATGATTTTTTATTATGGTATCTATTTGGACTAAGAAGTATAAAATTAAAAGTTTAATTACGAAAGATGTCTGTCCATGTATAGACTAGGGATGATTTTTGTAAACTTACTCTCGACGACGATAACTTGGGAAATATCGGAGGAACATAAAAGCCATGGCAACAAAGAACCCCTGCTAAAACCCTTTTCCATGGCAGTTTCTTCTTCTTCTTCTTCTTCTTCTTCTTCTTCTCTGTTGAACTCTCTCTCCTCCCTTTCTCTATCTTCTTCTTCACCCACGCCGACTACCATTTCTATCACCCCTGCCTCCTCTTCCAGTAATGCACCGTCATCGAAGACCCTGACGATCAGACAGACTCTGATAACCCCCGTAAATCGTGAAGTCTGTCCTGATCTCCAAACAGTTATGTTTCCCGCGCTCGCGTTTTCAAATACATTATGTTTCAAATCGGCATACAACGTTCAGGTGATCGCGTATCCTGATGAATCGGAAGATAGTCTGATCGGTCGGTTCCGAAGAGAGGTTTTCAGAGCAAATATTGTACAAGAGGCGAAACGCAGGAGGTTCTTCGAGACTAATCAGGAGAAGCGAAAACGGAAAATTCGTGATGCTGCTAGACGAAGAGCCAGAAGGTAATGATTTTCCTTCGTTAGTTCGTTTCCGATTATTAAATCTACTGCGTACATATACATTATATCTGGTGGATCTTGTTTAACTTCAGCTCAGAATGAGGATTTTGTTAATCAAGTTTTTAGCTGATAGTCTCGAATTAATATCTACTCAAAAACTCGAATCAAGTTTTTGATCATAGAATTATTAAGATCTATAGTCAGACATATTACATTTGCAGAAAACTAAAAATTAAAGATAATGTTTAGGTGGTTCAGGTGGTGTTTGGATGTGCGATATCAAAGCAATTATTCATTTGATTAGGTAATTTTACCTTTCGAGGCAGATTATCAGAATCAATAATCTGATTATTCCTACTTCAAGAATCAGAATCAATTAATCACACAATAATTTGATGATACTTGGAAATGGTTAGCTAATTCTAGTTTTAGAATCAGTTTTGTGAACCACCATCAAACGGATTATCGCAACAGGGTCCAGATACCCCTTCAGTAATCTGTCTACATGTGCATTTGTTGCTTGGTTTTTACATCATTCTGATAAATTCTAATGATACATGAATCTAAGCAGCCTCCTTTTATAACAGCTAGAAAAACGTCTTCCTAAATACTAACTGAAGGGGTTTGTGGAATTCCTTTTAAATATGTATGTTTGTTTACAGGCGATCACAACCAAAGGCCAAAAAGGAGGAAATTCCAGGAAAGAAGGCAGTTAATGATGAAGGTGATGACAACTGGGGACCAATTGATGGTAAAATCCCTTATTGTCCATGAGAAGCAACAACCATTCCTTTTGGCAATTTAGCTAGGGTTTGTTCTTGCACCCTCAAACTCTCATTTACTGATCTGTTAAACTTTTGCAATTTGTGTGCACTTTGACTTCTAATGATCTGTTATTGGCTTTTGGAATGCATTTCTACAACTAGTGGTCCTTGGTGTAAAGTGCACGAAAATTTTCCATTAGAAGACACCATAAACAAAAAATAAAAAGTTACAATCCACGTCTAACAAGATAAAACTTATATTGGCAAACCATTTACGTACAAAAGCTCCAAACCATTTTGACAAATGAAAGTGGTTCAAGAGTTTAACATGTAACAAAGGCATGAAGCTCAGTATCCTGTTCCAACTTGTGCATTTTATCTTCACTCAACACAACCCATGCTTCAATTCCATCATCACTACTTGAATCCATAAGCATTATAGAATTCTCATTATTATAATCAGTACCACTAATCCAAACCGGCTTTCCCCACCCAAAATCACTTTCATTAACACTAAACCTACACCAACTACTAAACCTGAACACCCCTAAACCTTTCCGACTGATATACTTTTTTATTTCTCTAAAATTATCTCTCGCTATCTCAACCCCATTTTCACCCATCAAACTCTTCAAGTACTCACCATCAATCTTCCTAAAAGACCCCCTCAGTTTCCCCACAAGGTAACCCATGTCTGTTGTCTCATGAGCCACTGCACTAGCCATCTGAAAAAGATTCCCGAATTGTTGATCTTTTAATGAAGGCACCATCTTTCTCCTAAAGTTTACCACATGAAAAGCCACCGAGTCTTTACAGCCAGACACGGTGGCCATACACTTCCATATCAAGGCCGTCACCACCTCGACCCTGGTGGGGTTCAACCCCACCAGGGTCGTATCGGCCTTGACCACTTTGTGTTTCAGTTCCTTTATTGCTAAGGAACTGAACACAAACCTCTTGGTTACAAGTTTCTTGAACGGGTTGTCAACTGGTGGACCCCTTCCACTGTATTCATACGAGTCCACTGGAGGGAATAGAACCGCCGAGTCAAGACCCGGACCCGCCAACGGACTCTCGGATCCTTTTGCTATCGCGAACCAGTGGCTTATGAAAGATGAAAAGCTACATGCGTCTGCTACTCTATGAGACATGGATACACCAACTGCTATGCCACCACAATCGAACAAGTTAACTTGGATAGCCACCTGTTGTTCTTCAACACATGATGATGATGATGATGATGATGATCCCATCAACACAAGTTGTTTCAATTCTTCGATGACTGGAGTTGTGATGATGGTCATGAGATTGCACTCGACTCTGGCTACTGAAAACTGAACCCCTTCATCGGTACAGTCAATGGCGTTTTGGTTGTTGGTCAACCTTCCGGCTAAAGGGTAGAAATGAGTCAAGGTTTTGGAGAGTGAGGTTTTGAGTTTGGTGGTCATTTTGGACTGTGATATGGTGGTGGTGGATGCATCATATGAGTAGTAAAGAATGAATGGGATATGATGAGGATGGATTTGTTGATCTATGTAGGAGAGTTTGTAGGTTTTGAGGTTGGAAGGGGTTGCATTTGATGGTATGATAACTTCTTTTGAAAGTATAGTCACCTTCATTTTAGGTTTCTAGAGAGAACAAGTATTTGAAATTGATGAGTTGAGTGCTAGTAGATTAGAAGAACAGAAATAGAAATAGAAATCATGATATATTTGACATGGGTTTGGGGTCACTTGAGGACATGTGTTCAAAGAAGATACGTTAAATAAGATAAGTAGTTAACTAAACTGTATATTGCTGATGTGTTGGCATGGGGGGTGGGTGGGGGTAGGGGACCACCCCACTTGAGGCTCAAAACAGTATGTGTTTGTGGAAGAAAGGAGCATATGTGAAGCCTTGAATTGGCAAATTAATGAATCAAATCTCTCTTTTCATGGCAAAAAACATATTAAATGACTAGTGAATGTGCATCTGTCAGTGAAAAAGCATCAGGTGGTTCCCTCTTTTTAGTTTTTATGGGCAGCACATTGCGATTGCTCTCGCCTATATAGAATTTCTCGAAAAGTGAACCATAAAAACAAAAATTGCGATTGTTTTTTTGATGGGTAATTTTAGCTTGAAAAATTGACCCATCAGTGGTAGTTGTAGTTTGGCTGCATTAGTTGTGAAACAACACAAAGGTACATGCACGATTTAAAGGAATTGATTCTGTTAGAGGAATTGATTGAGAAAATTACTAACAACAATAATGGCCAAAATGATTGTCTTCTTTATTGCTTCAAGTCGTGTGGCCCTTTGGGAGAAAAACAAATACAAGATAGCAACATATATCAGATTTTTTAAATTTTGAGTAATATATTTTAGTTCTAGTAGTACTGAAATATAAATATATAAACAACAAAACAAATAATATAACATATTGGTTTGGTGACAAATGAGACAAATCATGATCATAATTGGTTGACATCATATTCGTTCTTATTTTATATTCTTTGTCAAGGTCCTATCCTTATCATCCTACGTGTATAGTCATCATCTTCCAATGAGACCTCTTGTTCTTGTATTTTTTTTTCTAGGTTTTTTTCATTGTCATTGTCAAATGATAAAATCTCCATCTAATCTTCAACATATATATTTATATAAAAGTTATTATTTTATAAGAAACTTGATTTATTTATCAGTAACTGGATTGATAAAAAAAACTCCTGAAAATATCTTATTTATTGAAATGAATGTGTACATGCTATAATGGTTTTTCTATATATTCTAAAAACATTTTCCACTTCCTATAAAGGTTTAGAAATAAATATCTACTTTAATGATTCCAAATCGCATTAAAAATTAGTTTGTGACACGCTTTCACCTATGTTGCGATCGAATCAAGAAGTATGTATTTTTTCATGGATCTTAGGGATCTTATATCTTTAGTTGCAAGCCACTTAATCGTTAATCATTTTTGTAATCCGTTAGGTTTTTGGCCATTTCCTAACCTTGTTTTTCTGACAAAAATCAAATTCTCTATTTAACTAATTTTTAATAAAAAGAGTCATTTCTGTATATATTTTAGAGTAATAATCAAATATATTATAACATGTCTAAGAAAGTGTTCATTTTCTTTAATATGCTTCTTTGGCATTTCTCAATCTCTTCAAGTGATACGTTGTGCAGGGGCAGACTTATATGGTGCCCGGGGGGTCCCGGGTCACCACTCCGATTCCGGCTGTTAGTGATTTTTTTTTTCTATTAGGTGCAACGTCTTGAAATATGAGTATCACTACTATTTTAGAATTGTTTGGAATTTTTTTTGGGTGCCACCACTACTAAACATTTTGTGTCCGCGATTAACTTGTGCATGATTGTTTCTACCAAAATATGAGGGAATGGAGGGAAGCTAGTGAAGGCCATTTCCATTTCCATTTCTTTAGGGAAGGAATGGAAAAAGAAAGAAAAAACCGAAGTGGACCTTACATACATTTGATGTCATGCCTACTTACTTCTTGTTATATCTGAAAGCCTTACAAAGAAATAATGACGCAACGGTCCACTTCTAATAATATTAATCACTTTATCTATTTGAATGATTTTTATATTAAGGGGTCCACCATTTCTTTTTGCGACAATTGAAATATGATGTTTAGTTGACATGTTTTGCAAGGACTTGAAAGAGCACGGATGTGGGTGCTTTTACGTCTCGTTCCCGAGTTTAACAAAAGAAAAGAAGAGAAGAGAAAAGAAAGTTATGAGATAAAAGAAGAGAAATGAAAGAAAAACAAGATTTTCTTTTGTGTTCTCGAGTTGGAGAGAAGTGGAAGAAAAATGAATCATTTTGATCTTTCTTTCCAAATCCTCCCAAATTGGAAGGAAAGTTAGGAAGGAAAGTGATCTTTCCACTTTCCTCCAATCTCTTTTATTTTCTTCTCATTTCCACTCATTTCCTTTCCTTTCTCTCGTTAAGTTGAACTCAGGAATAAGGTGTTAGGGAAGGAATGGAACCCAAAGACGAATACTCATCACCATTATCATCGAGTCAAAACACCAAAAAACGTTTGATTGGAAATTTTATGTTTTTTCTTTATTTTTTATATATAATTAAAATTAACATCTTAAATATCATTCAAAAACTATTACTCTAAGTTTAAAATCAAGTTTTCTTTATAAAACAAGTTAATTCTATATTGTGGGTGATGTCTAAGCCATTTGATATATATATATATATATATATATATATATATATATATATATATATATATATATATATATATATATATATATATATATATATATATATATAGAGAGAGAGAGAGAGAGAGAGAGGGAGAGGAGGGTTCAATAGAGAAAAAAAAAGGTTGAGAATAGGGGAATCATTATCAGCCACTCATTTATTTTTGCCGCAAAGCCTCCGTCGTACCAGCGGAAATGGGAAAGGAATAGACATGTGTTTTCCAACAAAACATGTATCCTTAAACTATGCTAAACATTACCTTAATATATACAAAAACATAATTTTTTCGTTTTTTTTTTTAATTTTTAAGAAGCTATTTTTATCGAAAAATGATTTTAAATATACCAAAATTGATGGTTTTTTATTTTCTACAAATAGACATCAATATTGATATACTTTTAAGATAAAACAATTTTTTTGTTTATATATTTTCAGTTATCGTTATTCATAAGTGAATAAAAATGAATACGGTTTTTACTACGGTACATTCGTTATTCACTTATGAATAAAAACTATGATTATTTTTTTTTACAATTTAAGTATCATTCATATATGAATATATCATATAATAAACATAGTATATTCATATTTAAATATTAGACGATGTATTCACTTATGAATATTAGGGCCCGTTTGTTTGCCTCTTAATTGCAAAATTAAGAGACAATGTCTTAAAATTTCAGATTCAGATCGTTTGTTTGCATATTATTTTTTACCTCTTAAAGTTATAATTACCTCTTATTTTTTCAGATATTGAACAAGGTCTGAAAAAAAAATATGACGCGTACCTAATTTGCCCTAAACAAAGACCGAAAAACGCTTCATCGCCTTTCCTTCCCTTCGTGTGTGCTCCCATTCGCGTCTGCTTCTCTTCACCACCAAGATTCCGACGAGGCTCACGTCCACCCAAAACGTCGACGATGCTGCACCCTGCAATGCCGACGCCGGCGCACGTCCTCCGGCTCGAACTCGTTTTCGAATTCTGCCTATCAGGTATGTTTCTCTTCTTCTGAAAATTGATTTTGTTGCCTGCATCCGATCTGCAATGCCACCGGTGCCGCCGACTTCGCCTCCGACATCTTGTATAGGTAAAGTTTTTCTTTTTCTCTTGCTCTGCAATCCGAGTTTAATTCTTGAAAATTGAGTCTCATAGTTTTTCCCCCTGAAATTAGAGTATCATTCCTAAAATCATACCATTGTTTTCCTTTTTTCCTTTTTTCCTTTTTTTTTTGAAATCAGGGTATCAATTGAAAATTTGATATTGTTGTCTTCTCAACACAATTGCAAGAAAAGAAACTAGAATTAGATGTAAGCTGATGTTTTCTTCAATGTTTGTACAGGGATACACACGACATATGCTTGTTTTTTCTTAAATATATGAACTGAAGTTGTACTTTATTTAAGTTGCTCCTACCATTTAGATAATGTGATGTTAGTTCATTTATTATTCTTTACATTATGAAATTATTGAAATTGCTTCCGTATTCTGTTTTCACTTCATTCATTCATCTTCAATTTATCAAACATCATGACTCCTTATTGTTCTGATACATTGTCTATTAACTTGTCATTAGGAATTGGCTATATTGTGCCTCAATAGGTTGAAGAAAGTGATCCAATTGTAACACCGTAAATTTCAAAACAATTTTTCGCATTTTATAAAAACATATTTCATTCATTATTTATAAAAGCATCATTGTTTAAAACTCAATTCATAACATATATCAATCCCAAGATCTCATAACATAAAAATCTCGTGTGTGTACTGATCAAGTCGGCGCCTTTCCGCGATCCTCACTAGTACCTGAAACACATAACACGAAACACTATAACCACAAAGCTTAGTGAGTCCCCCAAAATACCATATATAACACATATTAGCCACTTGAGGCTATAACTCTTTGGGTCCGTGCACCCAAACTCTATGAACCCTTAGGTTCTAACTCTGTAAACATGCACAACATAAATCACATAGAATAATGCAGTGCAACACATAACACATATATAGCATACAAACACTGTATCGCATAACTCCGATTACCTACTCAAGGTAAAGTATAGTGAGAACACTCACCTCGGATATCTCAGTAAATCTCTGACTCGGTAAACTCTGGTCTAGCCCCTGCCTAATCACATGAAATAAATACTCTAATTAATATAACCCTCGGGGCTAGGCTAATCTCTCTCTCTCTCTCTCTCTCTCTATACATCCTTTAGGAAGGGTAAAAGACTATCCTACCCTTCCGATAACTCTAAAGTCCAAACATTGACTAACCCTAAAAGTCAACGAAATCAACGGACAACCTTGACCAAACTCGCCGAGTGCACAACTGTGACTCGGCGAGTCCACACGTTTTCTTACTCTCTTAGTCCTCCTTCGACTTACTGAGTAAATCCTCAACTCTGCAAATCATCACAGATCCCAATCTGTGAAATGTCCCGACCCAACTCGCCGAGTCCGGCTCCTGACTCGGCGAGTACCATCGTGCACTCTGTCCTCTAGATTCCCTCTGACTCACCGAGTCACTTCCCCAACTCAGTGAGTCACCAACTGTGTGATTATCGGGAAAACCCTCGTCCTACTCGCCGAGTCGGCTATTGGACTCGACGAGTTCATGCCATACTCAAGCTGAACTGACCTCCTGAGGTCAGATCCGCTCCTCTAAACCGTAGATCCAGCTTCCCAAAGCATTATAATCACGTAAAGCTAACATCTTGGTGCTCATGCAAAGGCTCAAAGGCCTTATTTGAAGATATGACCTCTAAAATGACATCCAAAGCTCATAACCCCCATTAAGACTCATAAAGCTCAAGGGAAAAGGGTCTCTGGACCTCTTTGGGTCCAGATCTACAGCACCAACACGAGAGGGGACCAATTACTCCATATAACCATCCTCTAAAGGGGCTAAAAAGCCCTAACTCTAAGAATTACACCATAAACTGAAGAAGGGTCGAATGAATACCTCAAAATGAAGTCTCTGAGCCCTGGAATCACTGGATTAGCACCCTCTTCAGCCTCCTCTTGTCTTGGTCCTCTTCTATTTGCAAAAACACTAACAATGATCAAGAAATGACTCATTTCCTCTCACAAACACGCTAGCTCACTTAGGGTTTCTCTCTAGGGTCTGGTAGCCGCAAAAATGGCCATAAGGCCCCTTAAATAGGCCACAAACCCGAGGAATTAGGGTTTCATTAATCAGCGTGGACTCGCCGAGTCCAGCCATCCACCCGGATAATGATTCGCGTCTCTACTCGGCGAGCCTACGCATCAACTCGCCGAGTTCTTCCACAAAACTTGAAATTCAACGAATAAATATAATACCTGAAATTCCGGATGTTACAATTCTCCCCCACTTGAAACAATCTTCGCCCTCGAAGACTCATCCCTGAAATAGCTCCGGATGCTGCTCACGCATCTCCCGCTCTGGCTCCCAAGTCAACTCGGATCCTCTCCGATGTTGCCACTGAACCTGCACCAGAGGCACCTCCTTGTTCCTCAGAACCTTGATATTCCGATCCACAATCGCAACTGGTCTCTCCGCGTAGTTCAGGCTCGCATACACATGAATATCCTCTAACGGCACTACCGCTGACTCGTCGGCTATACACTTCCTTAACTGAGACACGTGGAAGGTATTATGAATCCGCTCCAACTCCGCAGGTAGCTCCAAGCGATACGCTACCCTGCCCACCCTCGCGATTACTCTAAACAACCCAATATACCGGGGCCCTAGCTTGCCCCTCTTCCTGAATCGAATCACTCCTTTCCAAGGAGATACCTTCAGGAGAGCATAATCACCGACCTGGAACTCAAGCTCGGATCGTCGCCTATCCGCATAACTCTTCTGGCGACTCTAAGCGGTCAACAATCTCTGCCTGACCTGATGTATCTGCTCTGTCGTCTAAAGCACAATCTCCGTGCTACCCATCACTCGTTGCCCCACCTCTCCCCAACAAATGGGAGTCTGACACCTCCTCCCATACAACAGCTCAAAGGGCGGCATTCCAATGCTCGAATGATGACTGTTGTTGTAGGAAAACTCCGCTAAGGGCAAATACGTGTCCCAACTTCCGCCAAAATCCAACATACATGCTCGGAGCATGTCCTCGAGCGTCCGAATCGTCCGCTCGCTCTGATCGTCAGTCTGTGGGTGGTATGCGGTACTAAAATGCAGCCTCGTACCCAACTCCTCATGGAATTTCTTCCAAAATCTGGAAGTGAAACGCACATCTCGATCTGACACAATCGAGATCGGCACCCCATGCCGCGATACCACCTCTCTCACATATATCTCTGCTAACTTCTCCGCAGAAGAACTCTCACTAATGGCGAGAAAGTGAGCGCTCTTTGTCAAGCGGTCTACTATCACCCAAATCGCATCGACACCCCTCGCCGTTCTCGACAATTTGGTGATAAAATCCATGGATATCTGCTCCCATTTCCACTCTGGGACTTCCAGTGGCTGCAACTTACCATGCGGTCTCTGATGTTCGGCTTTAACCCTACGACAGGTTAGACACTTCTCAACAAACCACGCTACATCTCTCTTCATACAGGGCCACCAATACTCCCTTTTAAGATCCAGAAACATCTTAGTGGCCCCGGGATGGATCGAGAATCTCGATCTATGCGCCTCCTCCATCAAGATGGTACGCGTTCCTCCAACAAACGGTACCCAAATCCGACCCTGGAAGGTCATAAGCCCTCTGCTATCGGTCACGAACTCTGACACCTGTCCGATAACTCGCTCTCTCTGCCCTACGACTCAGGGCGTCGGCTACCACATTAGCCTTGACCGGGTGGTACAGGATCTCGCAATCATAATCCTTTACTACATCCAACCATCTCCTCTGACGCATGTTCAAGTTTGGCTGATCCATCAAATACTTCAAACTCTTTTGGTCCGTGTATATCGTACACCGAACCCCATACAGATAATGACGCCAAATCTTGAGGGCGAACACCACAACCCCCAACTCTAGATCGTGGGTGGGATACCTTGCCTCATGGGGCTTCAGCTGCCTCGATGCGTACGCGATCACATGCCCCCTCTGCATCAACACCGCGCCCAAACCAGATATCGATGCGTCACAATACACCACGAAGTCCTCCATTCCCTTTGGAAGAGCCAACACCGGGGCTTCGCACAATCTCTGGCGAAGAGTCTCAAATGAGGCCTGCTGCTATGGGCCCCAACTGAACACCACACCCTTCCGGGTCAACCTGGTGAGAGGAACAACAATCTTGGAGAAATCCCTGATGAACCTCCGATAATAGCCGGCCAACCCTAGAAAACTCCTGATCTCAGAAGGAGATTTTGGCACCTCCCAACTCATCACCGCCTCGATCTTGGTCGGATCGACCAAAATCCCCTTTTGGTTAACGAGGTGACAAGGAATTGCACCTCTCGTAACCAAAAATCGCACTTGGAGAATTTGGCATAAAGCCTCTCCGATCTCAGCACACTGAGGATTTCTCGCAAATGCTCCTCATGCTGCTCCCTGGATCTCGAATATACCAATATGTCGTCAATGAACACAATCACTGATCGATCCAGCATCGGTCTGCATACCCTGTTCATGAGATCCATGAATGCTGCAGGCGCATTGGTGAGCCCGAATAGCATCACCACGAACTCGTAATGCCCATAACGAGTCCTGAATGCGGTCTTCTGGATATCCTCCTCGCGCACCCTCATCTGATGATATCCAGATCTCAGATCAATCTTGGAAAACCAAGACGCTCCCTGCAGCTGATAGAACAAATCGTCGATCCTCGGCAAAGGATAACGGTTCTTGACCGTTAACTTGTTCAGCTCTCGATAATCTATGCATATTCGGTGCGAACCATCCTTTTTCTTCACAAAAAGGATTGGTGCTCCCCATGGCGAGCTGCTCAGCCGTATAAACCCCTTCCCCAGCAGCTCCTGAAGCTGCGAGGATAACTCCTGCATCTCTGGAGGTGCAAGGCGATAGGGCGCCTTGGCAATAGGTGCTGCCCCTGGAATCAAATCAATGCAAAACTCAACCTGCCTCTCGGGAGGCACACCCGGTAACTCCTTGGGAAAGACATCCGGAAATTCACGCACTATCGGAACCTCCTCAACCGTACTCGGTCTCTCTGCACCAACCCTCGTATCCATCACATACGCTACAAAACCACTATAGCCCTGCTGTAGACTCTGCCTCGCTCTAGCAGCCGAACAAAACGCTGAATCGGGACGGGTACCCTCGCCGTACACCGTAAGAACTCCTCCACTTGGGTCTCGTATAGTCACCAGCTGCCGCTCGTAATTAATAACTGCTCCAGATCCGGTCAACTAATCCATGCCTACGATGACACAGACGCCACCCATCGCAATCGGGACCAAATCAATAGGAAACTCTACACCGAAAATCTCGAGTACACATCCTCAAATCACCTCCGTGGCATACACTGCTCTCTCGTCGGCGATGGAGACTCTCAGAGGTCGACTCAATGCCTCTCGACTAATACTGATGTGCTGACTAAAAGCCAACGATATAAAAGATCGACTCGCACCCGAGTCAAATAACACCAAAGCAGGTACATAACTCACAAGAAAAGTACCTACGCATATCATAATATAAGCACAAAATCTCAAACATTAAAATAAATACATGAAGGAATACATACCAGCCACGACATCGGGCGCTGCGCGGACCTCTTCCGCAGTCAACTGGAAAGCTCTCCCCCGAGCCTTTGGCATCTCGGTCTTCACTGGCCGACTATCAGAAGCTCTAACAGCAGCAGGGGCAGACCCCTGAGAAGCTCCCTGTGCTGACCCTCGCAGTAGCGGACACCGGAAGATAGCGGACACTCGGCCTTCCGGTGTCCGGTCTGGTTGCAGTGAAAACACACTGCAAACCCCTTGGGGCAGTCCTTGGCCATATGCCCCTCCTTGCCACACTTGTAGCAAGATCCAGCTCTACAAACTCCATCATGACCCTTGCCACACTTTCCACAGGTGCGACCCTTCTGGCTCCCTGCTTTGGAATCAGCAGGCTTGGCCCGCTTGGCTGCCAGCTGGGACTGTACCGGTCGCCGATCCCTCCCATGAGACTTCGCCTCCTCCCTAGCCTGAGTCTCTAGCTCGATCTCCCTCTTCCGGGCATTTGCCTAAAGCTTGGAAAATGTCTGGTACAAGGAGTTCGCCACGAACTCCCGAACATCTCTCCTCAAAATACTCAAATAACGGCTCATACGTGCCTGCTTAGTAGACACGTGCTCAGGGCAGAACATCGCCCTCTCATGAAACATCCTGGTAATAAGCATAACGGACTCCGTACCCTGCTTGAGGGTCAAAAACTCTTGTGCCAACCGATCCCGTTCCACCGAGGGAACGTACTCATCACGAAACATGGCGGTGAACCTCTCCTAGGTCACCGCAGCAAGCTCTGCTGGAGAATAGTGTGCTGTCGCGAACTTCCACCAGTCCTTCGCCCCCAGGCGAAGCTGGTTCAGCGCAAACCGAACCCTCAAGTGCTCCGGGCACGAGCATGTATAGAAACACCCCTCAATGTCAGATACCCATCTCATCGCTGCAATCGGATCCTGTGTCCCATCAAACTCTGGTGGCTTCGTGTTGCTGAACTCCCTGAACAACAACGAGTCACCCCTTGCGGCCTAGCAGTAATGACAGTTGCGGTGGCCGCTGCAACAGCAGCCTCAGAAAGAGCAGCATAACGCTCATCAAAAGTCTCAATCAGCATGGTCTTAATAGACCCGAACATCTCTGTTATCTCTGCCCTGATGTCCGCAGCCACATCCTCATGGATGATCCGGCGGATCTCCTCATCACTAGTCTCGCTGCTCTCTGGCGCATGACGTGTCCTCGCCATGATCTACCTCTGAAATACAACATACGATATATTAGAAACTCACTCGAGCATACTCGCACTCGATAACTCATCCCTCCTTGATCCCTAGCATCCCGAAGATTCTTACTTGAATTGTACACCGCTCCGGTGTTTTCAGTAGTACGGGCCCAATACTACCGTCCACACCGCGTCAGTATACACCCCAAATCCTCCTCCTAGGATCCCAAGTCCAAGTACTCTATTATGCATAATCCACTCTCTAACAGATCTCTTATAAGCTCCTCACTGCTACCTACTCACTCTCAAGCATCTCATAGCAGCTCACCTCCCCTTAGGCTAAGGCATCACAAACCAGGCCACTCTAGTCCTAATAGGAATACCTAGCCCACTCTAGCACGAGAATACATCATATCAATCTCATAAGCATATAACATAAGGGTATTTTGGGAAATCACCGTTCGGGCGCTGACTGATCGTACACACGACTCTGCTCTGCGTTTTCCAAAAATCTTTTACTCTTTTTAGAAAACTTAGTTCTCTTTTGAAAATATTTCTCAGATCCTCAGTTTGAGTTCAAATACGCCCGAAGGTGTACTCGAATCCCTCAAACCAAGGCTCTGATACCAACTTGTAACACCGTAAATTTCAAAACAATTTTTCGCATTTTCTAAAAACATATTTCATTCATTATTTATAAAAGCATCATTGTTTAAAACTCAATTCATAACATATATCAATCCCAAGATCTCATAACATAAAAATCCTGTGTGTGTACTGATCAAGTCGGCGCCTTTCCGCGATCCTCACTAGTACCTGAAACACATAACACGAAACACTGTAAGCACAAAGCTTAGTGAGTTCCCCAAAATACCATATATAACACATATTAGCCACTCGAGGCTATAACTCTGTGGGTCCGTGCACCCAAACTCTATGAACCCTCAGGTTCTATCTCTGTGAACCTTCAGGTTCTAACTCTGTAAACATGCACAACATAAATCACATAGAATAATGCAGTGCAACACATAACACATATATAGCATACAAACATTGTATCGCATAACTCCGATTACCTACTCAAGGTAAAGTATAGTGAGAAGACTCACCTCGGATATCTCAGTAAATCTCTGACTCGGTAAACTCTGGTCTAGCCCCTGCCTAATCACATGAAATAAATACTCTAATTAATACAACCCTCAGGGCTAGGCTAATCTCTCTCTCTCTCTCTATATATATACATCCTCTAGGAAGGGTAAAAGACTATCCTACCCTTCCGATGACTCTAAGGTCCAAACATTGACTAACCCTAAAAGTCAACGGTCAACCTTGACCTGTGACATCCCCAAAATCTCGGCCAGAAAAGACCGATTTTCATTTATGCTTTTAAATATTTTCAGAGTAAATCCTTTTGATTTGAAAGAGTTGCGGAATTTGTTCCCAAAAACAAAACATGATAAAACAATGTTTACCGAAGCATTTCATTAAAGAAATGTATTTTCATTATAATCAAAACTCGGGGTGTCATGTTTCGATACAGACCAATAAGCATAAACGAATACATTACAAGTCATATAACAAATATAATATGCACACTCACTTGATCAGAAGATGATCGGACAGCACTACGACTTGCAAAAGTAGTAATCCTCAGCAGATCTGGAAGATCTCTTCAAAAATCGAACTTCTCGCGGGCAGAGCTTCGGCTCGGGAACCGCACTTCTCGGGATCTTCAGGATCTCGGGACTTGCTTCGGGACTTGGGAATATTACCGGGGCTTCGGGGTACTTCTGGCACGCAAATCGATGCAAAACGGGAGAGAGAAGAGAGAAAATAGCAACCCTAAACGGCTGGCCCTTCAAATCTATTTATAGGGCAAATTTGGCCCTTGCCACGTCGCGGCAACCTTGTTCCACGTCGTGGGCTTGGTCGTCACTGCATGCGTCATCCCAAGTTGCATCTGGGGGCCTTCCGGAGGTGACAGGACACTTGCCACGTCGTGGCAACCTTGTTCCACGTCGCGGGCTCTGACAGTTTTGGGGTTTCGCGCCCCGAACTTCAGAAATTCATAACTTTCGCTTACGAACTCCGTTTTTGATGTTCTTTATATCGCCGCGAAGGTGAGACTATGCTCTACAACTCTCGTTTAGACTCCATTGGCTAATTTTGACTTTATTTTTAATATATTATAAGTATATTACTTATATATTATCTTTAGTAGGCCGGGACAGGAAAACTCCGTTCGAAATTCATAACTCCTTCATCTAAACTCCGATTCCGTCTGTCTTTCCTTCGTTGCACTACTATCAATGAGATCTTCAATTCTCGTTTAGATCACTAAGGATAGATATCTATCTACCTTAAATTCACTATTTACGTCGCGCTGGGTCGTGCCGGTTCTGTCGCGAAACTTCGATAGGTCATAACTTCTTCGTTATAACTCGGATTTCGGCATTCCTTATATCTCCGGAATCCTTGTTTCGACCACTACAACTTTATGAAAAGATATCGGGCTTATCTCACACTTTAATTTTGATGCTTATTTTTATTCTTAATTAATCAAACCACATAATTAAGCAATTAAGCACAAAACACATAATACTCAAATAATACACTCTTATTATTTCAAAATGGGTTACAAAGGTTAACCTAGAGTATTATATTGCTAAAAATGGCAAGCCCGGAAACACAGGCGTTACAATTCTCTCCACCTTAGAATGATTCCGTCCCCGGAATCACACATCGACAAACAAATGCGGATAGCGACTCAACATGTCACTCTCCGTCTCCCAGGTGAGATTCGGCCCATTTGTGTGTTTCCCTCGGACAAGCACTAACCCAACCATTTTGCGTCGCAACTTCTTAGTCTTTCGGTCAACAATTGCCTCTGGTTCTTCAATCAACCTTTTGTTCTCATCAATTCTCAATTCGGAAATTGGAATTATATCGGGAACTTCTCTCGTGAACTTCCTCAAATAACACACATGAAAGGTGTTGTGAATTCCATTCAGTTCTTCGGGTAATTCGAGCTTGTAAGCTTGGTTCCCAATCCTCTGAAGGACTTTAAACGGTCCAATAAACCTTGGACTCAACTTTTCCCTTTTACCAAATCTTATAAGTCCCTTCCACGGCGAGACTTTAAGCAAAACCGAATCTCCAACCTCAAAAGTCATCGGTCTTCGCTTCTTGTCAGCATAGCTCTTTTGACGATCTTGAGCTGCTAACATTCTTTCCCTAATTATTTTCAACTTTTCAGCAGTTTGATGAACCATCTCCGGTCCCATAAACTGTTTTTCCCCAGCCTCAAGCCAACAAGACGGCGTACGACACTTCTGTCCATACAAAGCTTGATAAGGTGCCATCTTAATGCTCGAGTGAAAACTATTATTATAGGAAAATTCTACCAACGGTAAATGTTCATCCCAATTACCTAGGAATTCCAAGGTACATGCTCTCAACATATCTTCAAGTGTTTGTATTGTTCTTTCACTCTGACCATCAGTCTGCGGATGGTAAGCTGTGCTTAAACATAACTTGGTACCCATTTCCTCTTATAGACTTTTCCAAAACCTTGAGGTGAAACGGCTATCACGATCCGATACAATCGTTAACGGAACACCGTGAAGCCTCACAATTTCCTTCACGTAAGAATTCGCAAGCTTTTCCATAGACCATTTCTCCCTGGCCGCTATGAAATGCGCACTCTTAGTGAATCGATCAACGACCACCCAAATCATGTCGTGACCATTCTTTGTTCTGGGCAGTTTAGTGACAAAATCCATAACAATGTCTTCCTACTTACCCATAGGCACAGGCAATGGTTCTAAACTCCCGTAAGGTTTCTGATGTTGTGTCTTGACTCTCGCACAAGTCACACACTCGGCCACATACTTTGCAACATCAAGCTTCATCGTCGGCCACCAGTAGTAGGGTTTCAGGTCCCTATACATTTTAGTGCTACCCGGATGAGTTGAGTACATGGTTTTGTGAGCTTCTTCCATCAGAAGATCCCTAATTCCTCCTGACTTAGGTACCCAAATACGATCTTGGAATACATTCAGTCCATGACCGTTAGTACCAAACACCAACGTTTTACCCAAACGTTCCTCCTTTCGGTCATTTTTCTCAGAAGCTTCCTCTTGAGCTTTCTTTATACTTTCCACAATGGTCGAGACAACTTCAATTCTCAACGCTCTTGGCCTCTTCCTTTCAATATTGACCTTCCGACTGAGAGCATCAGCAACAACATTACCTTTACCAGGGTGGTAAAGTATCTCGCAGTCGTAGTCTTTAAGTAATTCTAGCCAGCGTTGTTGCCTCATATTCAATTCTTTCTGATTAAAGAGGTATCGGAGACTCTTATGATCAGTGAAAAGTGCACTTCGTGCCATAGAGTAATGCCTCCATATTTTCAGAGCAAAAACTACCGCTGCCAACTTCAAATCATGAGTCGGGTAACTCTTTTCATGCTCTTTCAGCTGTCGAGACGCATATGCTATCACCTTTTCTCTTTGGGTCAAAACACAACCCAATCCAACACCAGACGCATCGCTATAAACAGCGAAGTCTTCAACTCCATCGGGTAGAGAAAGTATCGGTGCCTCGCATAGCTTCTTCTTTAACTTCTCGAATGCTTCTTTATGCTTCTCACTCCAAGCATAAGTAGCTCCTTTGTGGGTTAAAGCTGTCAATGGAGTAGCAATCGAAGAAAAGCCTTGGATAAACCTGCGGTAATATCCGGCTAATCCCAAAAAGCTTCGAATCTCCGTGGGACTTTTCGGTTGTTCCCACTTCGTCACAGCTTCGATCTTCGTTGGATCAACCATTATCCCTTCTTGGTTGACCACGTGACCCAAGAATTGGACTTCACGAATCCAAAAATCACATTTGTAGAACTTCGCATAAAGCTTCTCCTTCTTCAAAACTTCTAACACTTCTCGCAAGTGCCTGCCATGCTCCTCCTGGCTTTTCGAGTAAATCAGAATGTCGTCTATGAACACTATCACAGATTTATCAAGGAACGGGTTACAAACCCTATTCATCAAATCCATGAACGCTGCTGGAGCATTGGTTAGTCCAAACGACATAACCAAGAACTCGTAGTGTCCATATCTAGTTTTGAGTGCAGTTTTCTCGATATCTTGCTCTCTTACTTTCAGCTGATGATATCCTGACCTAAGATCGATCTTCGAGAAATAGCTCGAACCTTGCAATTGATCAAACAGGTCATCAATCCTCGGCAACGGATATCTATTCTTTATTGTTGCCTTGTTCAGCTCTCTGTAATCGATGCACATTCTCATACTTCCATGTTTCTTCTTTACAAATAACACCGGAGCTCCCCAGGGCGATGAACTAGGTCTAATGAAACCTTTGTCCAATAACTCCTGAAGTTGCATCATCAGCTCCTTCATCTCCGTCGGTGCTAATCGATAAGGTGATTTTGCTATTGGCGTGGTTCCTGGTAACAAGTCTATTCTGAACTCCACTTGTCTATCAGGTGGTAATCCAGGAAGATCCTCGGGGAACACTTCCGGAAAATCACACACCACTGGAATGCTCTGCATCACCTTCTTTTCCTTCTTAGCATCAATCACAAATGCTAAATATGATGTACATCCCTTGGTCAAACACTTTCTGGCTTTCATTAGAGAAATGATCCCAGAATTCACTCGCCGTTTGTCCCCATACACCATAAACGAATCTTTTCCAGGCGGGTTTACTTTAACTATTTTTTTCTTGCATAAAATTTCGGCATCATTGGCGCTAAGCCAATCCATTCCCAAGACGATGTCGAAACCATTAAGTTCGATAGGCAATAACGCCTCGTGAAAGTTATTCCCATTAAGGTCGATCAAGACGTTTTTCATACGATGGCTAACAGGTACAAACTTGCCACTAGCTACTTCGACTAATAAAGCATTATCTAGTCTATCAATAGTCAAAGCTAGCTTTCTACCAAACTCATGCGAAATAAAGGAGTAGTTGGCTCCAGAATCAAACAATATATGAGCAGGTAATTCGTTTACGAGAAAGGTACCTGAAGCGACATCAGCTTCATCTTTTGCAGCCTCAAGTGTCATCTGGAAGGCTCTCGCCTTCGGCTTTGGTGGAATGTTGGGCTTTGCTGCCTCCTTTTTCTTCGGACAGTCCTTCAAAATGTGCCCCTCTTCATTACACCCAAAACACATCCTTTTGTTGTTCGGACATTCATTGGCAAAATGTCGAACCTTTCCACACTTGTAGCAGGTCACATCCTCGCTACATTTCCCAAAGTGCTTTTTCTTACACTTATCACACCACTTTGCTTCGCCTCCTTTTCCTCCAAACTTTTTCGAATCAGATTTCAAAAATTTTCCTTTCTTACCGAAACCAGATGTTCCCTCAAACTTTCTTTTCTCACCAACATCAGCCTTGTCGGTGGTTCTCCCCTTGATCATGTTCTCCACAGACTTGGCAGCCCAGATAGCTGCCTCTAGGGTAAGTGCCTGACGTACTGGCACCTCGTACTCCCATGGAAGTCCCTTCGCATACCGATCCACCTTTGTCAGCTCGTCTGGAACGATACGCAAGGCAAACTCCATCTTATCGGTGAAGTTATTGGTGTATTCATCAACTGACATGCTGCCTTTAGTCAATGTCAGGAACTTGTTCTCCAACTCCAACAGATTTTGAGCCGAGCAGAACTTGCGCTTAAACTGCACCAAGAACTCTGCCCATGACAATTGCAGTGGCTCATTAGGGCTCAAAGTCTTCCCTAGAGTGTTCCACCAACGAACGGCTCCACCTCGGAATTGACGCACGACATAGATAGTTTTCAACTTACCTCTGCAGCCACACGTCATGAAGGCTAGCTCCATTTCGGAGATCCAATCCATAACCCCAATCGGATCCTCCTTTCCATTGAAGGTCGATGGTTTGCAAGTCAAAAAGTCCTTGTACTTGCATCCCATTCCATCATTCCTTCCATCGCGGTTCTTTTGCCTAACTATCGGTGGGTTGGCTGGACCAACAGACCCACTGAAGTTTCCACCTTCCGAGTGCCCTTCATTTAATTCAGGCTCTTCCACACGAATCGACAGTTCTTCACGATTTTGTTGAAGCAACCATCTAGTTTCATCCATATGACGATCCAACATCGTCTGAATCATCAATTGCACACCAGCCATGGTTATTGGCTCAGGTGCTGCTGCTACGACAGGTATTGGCTCAATCACTGGTGGTTGATTCCTGTTTTCGTCAGCATTTCCAACTCCACTTCTTGTTCTCACCATTTTGATCTACACACCGAATAAGGTGAAATTAGATCCTCAATCATGATAGATATTCAAATCATCCTTATCACTCCGAAACGTTTACATGCTAGTTCTAATATCGTAGACGTACGCTTAGAATCCTACACACATAAGGTTCCTAGATCCGGTCGGCAACAGACCATAGATCCGAACAAATAATATCATATATGGCAACATATAACATTTAGCACATAAAGCATTTTAGGCAACTTTCCTAAAATAAACTAGTGCTCGTGTTTAAAACATAACAGACACGCATCTCAAAATTCCACTTAGCATTCTAAGTTTAAGTCTAGAAATCCTACAAATTCCTAGTTCGCTTAAACTAATGCTCTGATACCAACTGTGACATCCCCAAAATCTCGGCCAGAAAAGACCGATTTTCATTTATGCTTTTAAATATTTTCAGAGTAAATCCTTTTGATTTGAAAGAGTTGCGGAATTTGTTCCCAAAAACAAAACATGATAAAACAATGTTTACCGAAGCATTTCATAAAAGAAATGTATTTTCATTATAATCAAAACTCGGGGTGTCATGTTTCAATACAGACCAATAAGCATAAACGAATACATTACAAGTCATATAACAAATATAAACATATGCAGACTTGTAAACAAAACAACTTGATGGTTCATCCATCTCATGCCCTTCCGCCACTTCCTGTAATACAATTTAAAACTGAGTGGGTCAGGCTTGGGAGCCTGGTGAGCATATAGGGTTTTCAACCCACAATAAATATCATATTTAATTTTCACCAACCAACAATAACCCAATTACCCATTCCCGTTATTCTCACTTTAATGTCCCTAAAACAACTAACATAAGAGACCTAGTCTAAGAATATTTCATCGGGGCGACAACACATGCTTCGGGGGTACCTCAGCAATATAAGTCAAATAAGGCAACCAAGAGGGGGATGGAGTACAGCGAATGAACACCCAAGTTCATTAACACCTACAGGTGGCGAACCTGGTAATGTTTCCACAAGACTATCTAGAAAAGTATGTGGTCGTCATCTAAACTCCGCTAGATGACTAAATCAAACAACAACGAGGCCTCTCATCTGTTTATTACACACCAACTATCTACCCATGTTCTACCCAACATATTAGTAGATAAAAATATACATTTGTATACATAGTTTAAAAACCTGTATAACATGCTTTAATCAACACATATATCACATAACAGATGAGGCACACACACACATAACACATATCTCATAGAGAAATAATCAGATCTATAAGATAGAAGAGAGTGAATACACATTCACACATAACACAACCAAATATATACACATAGCACATATTTTATATAAAATACTTCATATTATTGTATTTGGAAGAAAATAAATGCACACTCACTTGATCAGAAGATGATCGGACAGCACTACGACTTGCAAAAGTAGTAATCCTCAGCAGATCTGGAAGATCTCTTCAAAAATCGAACTTCTCGCGGGCAGAGCTTCGGCTCGGGAACCGCACTTCTCGGGATCTTCAGGATCTCGGGACTTGCTTCGGGACTTGGGAATATTACTGGGGCTTCAGGGTACTTCTGGCACGCAAATCGATGCAAAACGGGAGAGAGAAGAGAGAAAATAGCAACCCTAAACGGCTGGCCCTTCAAATCTATTTATAGGGCAAATTTGGCCCTTGCCACGTCGCGACAACCTTGTTCCACGTCGTGGGCTTGGTCTTCACTGCATGCGTCATCCCAAGTTGCATCTGGGGGCCTTCCGGAGGTGACAGGACACTTGCCACGTCGTGGCAACCTTGTTCCACGTTGCGGGCTCTGACAGTTTTGGGGTTTCGCGCCCCGAACTTCAGAAATTCATAACTTTCGCCTACGAACTCCGTTTTCGACGTTCTTTATATCGCCGTGAAGGTGAGATTATGCTCTACAACTCTCGTTTAGACTCCATTGGCTAATTTTGACTTTATTTTTAATATATTATAAGTATATTACTTATATATTATCTTTAGTAGGCCGGGACAGGAAAACTCCGTTCGAAATTCATAACTCCTTCATCTAAACTCCGATTCCGTCTGTCTTTCCTTCGTTGCACTACTATCAATGAGATCTTCAATTCTCGTTTAGATCACTAAGGATAGATATCTATCTACCTTAAATTCACTATTTACGTCGCGCTGGGTCGTGCCGGTTCTGTCGCGAAACTTCGATAGGTCATAACTTCTTCGTTATAACTCGGATTTCGGCATTCCTTATATCTCCGGAATCCTTGTTTCGACCACTACAACTTTATGAAAAGATATCGGGCTTATCTCACACTTTAATTTTGATGCTTATTTTTATTCTTAATTAATCAAACCACATAATTAAGCAATTAAGCACAAAACACATAATACTCAAATAATACACTCTTATTATTTCAAAATGGGTTACAAAGGTTAACCTAGACTATTACATTGCTAAAAATGGCAAGCCCGGAAACACAGACATTACATGACCAAACTCGCCGAGTGCACTACTGTGACTCGGCGAGTCCACACGTTTTCTTACTCTCTTAGTCCTCCTTCGACTTACTGAGTAAATCCTCAACTCTGCAAATCATCACATATCCCAATCTGTGAAATGTCCCGACCCAAATCGTCGAGTCCGACTCCTGACTCGGCGAGTACCATCGTGCATTCTGTCCTCTAGATTCCCTCTGACTCACCGAGTCACTTCCCCAACTCAGTGAGTCACCAACTGTGTGATTATCGGGAAAACCCTCATCCTACTCGCCGAGTCGGCTATTGGACTCGGCGAGTTCATGCCATGCTCAAGCTGAACCGACCTCCTGAGTTCAGATCCGCTCCTCTAAACCGTAGATCCAGCTTCCCAAAGCATTATAATCACGTAAAGCTAACATCTTGGTGCTCACGCAAAGGTTCAAAGGCCTTATTTGAAGATATGACCTCTAAAATGACATCCAAAGCTCATAACCCCCATTAAGACTCATAAAGCTCAAGGGAAAAGGGTCTCTGGACCTCTTTGGGTCCAGATCTACAGCACCAACACGAGAGGGGACCAATTACTCCATATAACCATCCTCTAAAGGGGCTAAAAAGCCCTAACTCTAAGAATTACACCATAAACTGAAGAAGGGTCGAATGAATACCTCAAAATGAAGTCTCTGAGCCCTGGAATCACTGGATAGCTCACTTAGGGTTTCTCTCTAGGGTCTGGTAGCCGCAAATGACGGCCATAAGGCCCCTTAAATAGGCCACAAACCCGAGGAATTAGGGTTTCATTAATCAGCGTAGACTCGCCGAGTCCATCCATCCACTCGGATAATGATTCGCGTCTCTGCTCAGCGAGTCTACGCATCAACTCGCCGAGTTCTTCCACAAAACTTGAAATTCAATGAATAAATATAATACCTGAAATTCCGGATGTTACACCAATACTATCTGCCATTAAAACAATATATGGTTCAGCTACTACCCTCCCATTGCCAACCACAACTCTAATAGTTCCTTTAAAGCCATAGAAGGTCAAACCAGTCAAGGATCAGCTCTCAAGTCTCTTTTGTACCCTTTTTATAGTTGAAAGAATTGTGAAGATCTATGAAGTTCTTGAATTGGAGGTTTTGATTGTTTTGGGTGCGACAATTAAGAAATAGGTTTGTCATTTGTGATATAAAATCTTGATTTTCTTGTATTATTGCAATTAGTTGGTTGGGGGTATAATCACGAAATGATAGTGTTATGTTTGATTTGGTTATTTTATAAGCAAAAATATTGAATTTAGCAAAAAATAATATAAAAGGGCAAAATGGTCATTTTTATAATTCAGCACTGCAATTCAGAGGTTCTAAACAAACAACATTTAAAAATTCAGATCTTAAAAATTCAGACCCTCTTAGAAATTCAGACCACTTAAAAATTCAGATCCTACCAAACAGCCCCTTACATAGTTTATTCACTTGTGAATATTAGATGATATATTCACTTATGAATATTAGATAATATTTTCATATCTGAATATTACGTAGTATTACATGGTATATCACATATAAATATTACATAGTATATTCACTTGTGTTCACTTATGAATATTACACAGTATATTCACATATGAATATTATAAGGTATTTTCACAAATATATATAA
The DNA here is from genome assembly GCF_002870075.4 of Lactuca sativa. Lineage (NCBI taxonomy): Eukaryota > Viridiplantae > Streptophyta > Magnoliopsida > Asterales > Asteraceae > Lactuca > Lactuca sativa. Next base: position 29,258,366 of record NC_056627.2, on the reverse strand, counting down.
TTTTTATATTTTATTCACATATGAATAACATACAGACTTGCATATTTGTTTTTTTGTTTTAATAATCATATACCGATTCAGGTGATAATTTAGTTTATGCATTTCATCAAACAGTTGGAGTGCATACAATTTAGCTTTTTTAAAAATGTTAAAAACATGATACTTTGACTATTTAAATCTTACAAAATAGTTTCAAAAAAAAAAACAATTTGATCTTTTTCTAACCTCAATTTTGAAGTTTTATTTGATAATCGATGTTGAATGAATGATATGAAGTGGATTTTTTGTTGATTATCGATGATGTTGATCTAATGACGCTGGGAGTATAATTAATCGTAGATGTTGAAGATCTGATCGTATTCAAGCAGAATTGAATGTTGGATTAAAAGAACCAAAAATGAATTTTTGTTGTTAACTGTTGAATCGTGTTGACAAACATGTTATTGACGAAGATCGATGATTGATTAACACTGGATGATGTTGATGATGGTTTAATTGAAGAAATCTGGATGATTGTTGAAGGTTGGAGAAGAAATTTGGATGATGAACGATGAATGGGTTTGGACTGTAATCTAATTCTCTACAGATACGTATTTGAGATTGAAGGTTGTTATCATATTTACAAGTTTGCCTCCGTGTCTTTTTATGCTTAGATTAAATGAGTGACTGAGAATGATTTCCCCATTCTCAACCTTTTTTATTTTTTCAATTGAACCCACCTCTCTATATATATTCAATTAATTTATTAGTTTTTCTTCATTTGTCGATGATGAAATTTATTTCAAAATTCAAAGTAATCCGTTTCACGGTTTAAACATGTTGACATTCTTTAATTTTCTTGGATAACCAAATTTTTATTTCTGTCACCCCCAAAATTCAATGCTGTCACCATTGGTATTGGATACTACATCTCTATATATGCTCATAGAGATGAGTTATATGTAATCTTATTGAAATGTGAAAATAGCGTTTTATTGGCTGAGAAGAAGTCAAGAACATGAAACCTCATCTCGATATCTCTTAAGGTTTCCAGCAAGACACCGCCACAATGGGCTTCGATTTCCAACCCAGAACCACACAACCTTTCTCTTCCGCAATGGTGTACCCTTCACAAACCTCGAGCTTCGCAAGCCATTGTTTTGCTCTACTCACCATTTTGATCGGTGAAGCCTGGAACCCTGCCCTACTCATTCGCCTCCTCCATTGATCCACCTTCTCATGCCTTTCCACCCTATTAGGCCCTTCACAACTCACAATGTTCTTGATTTCTTCCGCAAAGTAAAACTGTTCGATTTTGGCCCGTTTAGTGTCGTATTTTGGTAACATCGCATCAAGTGCATCGAAAATGGCCGAATAATAATGTAGTGCTTCCATGAACCTCCCTATGAAGAAAGGTCCGTTATGGTTCGAATCCTGTTCAACAAGAACCATGACTTTCGGGGCAAGCTCGTGGATTATTTGTAGAACCGAGTTTAACGCACCACGACTTTCTTTTACAACACAATGAAGTTGTAGAATACTATTTATGACCATAACTTCATTTTTGTATGTCGTAATGTCCTCCGGTTTAAGGGTCTCCAAACTGCTCTCCACCGTAGAAAACTCGAAATTTATGCCCTTTTCTCGGGCATAGGCCTCCAGTTCGTTACCAATAATAACAAACTGGTTAACGCAGGGCCCAACTGCGGTGATTCTTAGGCGACGTGGAGTCGGAGTCTGGCTAGCCAGACTCTCGATCAGCGCACGCCATTGATGTCCGTGTCGTAGACCCTGTGTCATTCCTAGGTCCACGACATGGACATAACTCTCTCCCTCAAAGGCTTCCAATATGGATAAATTGGCGACAAAGTGACTAAATTGAATGTGTGGGCAAGTCGCGTAGACTAATTGTAATGCTTCTTCCTTTTTCTCTAATGCGATGGCGTTCAAGTTTTTTGCAGGGGCTACCAGGCCGACTGCACCCAGTGGTTGCACTAACGCGAGTCGGTCTGTGAGCCCCTGCATGAAACAAGATGCAACCCTTTGGAAAGATGACCCGAACACAAGTGCGTCACCTCGAAGCTTAGCCAACAAACTCAAAGCGTGAGTTTTATCACGACAAGCGACGGCTTCAGCACATGAAACGAGTAATTGGACTAAATGCATTCCGTCTCTATTTCCATCATCTTCAACAGTTCCGTATTCTGAAATTGCGTCCTCAATGGCCTCGGCTTCTAAATACCTTTGTGTATATGTCCATATATGGTCACGAAAACGAAGCTTAGGCAAGCTATTCATGCTCTTACTCCGATAGATAGTCATATTTCCAGCATTTAAGGAACATGTATCGTTGAAACTCGATTCAGGCAAGCTTTTTGATCTTTTCATCTTGTTATGCGCAAAAGATACATCTGTCAAGCCTGCTTCCTGCCAAGTAGAGTTTGGATTGTCAAGAATCGACAAATATCTTTGAGAATAGAAGGATGTGATTGAACGATTTTGACCTTCTTTATCTTCGTCGTTTTCCAGAAGATCACTGGTACCCAGATCGTAAAACAAATCTGATTTACGTTTCGTGCCACCAAACCTGATTCTTGGATCGACTCCATTGACGACACCCACTTTCAGACGATTCGTATTCTGTTCATTGTAAAGTGGGCTTGCCAATAAACCAGGAGCCATTGAAATCTCTTCTTATGTTTTTTTCTGTTTGAAGTTGAGAAAGAGACTCAAAAAAGCTCTGAAAAAACCATAAACCAAGTGAAATCGACTTATATAGGCGCCAAGAGTTCTTGGTTTTCGCGATTTATATTTATTTAAACAAAATTACTATCACAAAATGGATTAAAATACGAAGGATTGCTGACTTACTTCGATGTCTTTTTGTTAGGGAAATATATGCTAGCACAGAGCAATCAAATTGCAGCTTTACGTTCCCAAGATATTGGAGATAAGAGGTTGGTAGCCGGACAAAATGGATTCGAACAATTTTACGGGGTTAAATGTTAATTTTTTTTTAATAACAAGTAATCCTTCATGCTTATATGGTAGAAGTTTAATTGAAAGTTTGTTGCACAATAGAACGAAACCTCCAATTTAAGAGGCAAAACATCCACCATTGACATAATTATCCCTTATAATTAATTGAGTTATATTTGTATTGTATATATTCTTACATATTTGACAAACTTAAATAATTAATAGGAATAAAGTAACAATCTAATATTTTGTTCAAGTGAAATTTTATTTGATTTAAGTAAGTAAATTATATTGAAAATCGATTAAACCTTTCCCTAACACCTCCAAGTTTTTCTAAAAATATCCAAGACTCGTCATTGTTATAAGGTTCCGTGTTAGACCCTTCTCTTTAGGAGCATCCAAAACGACCTTGTACGCAAGAATCCTCACCAATGCGTAGAGAAGACTATTTCGCTATATATTATTATGAAACCGAGGTTCATCATGTGAATCTAAAATTGCAGTTTCTATTTTATACAAGTTACATAACCTATTCAACAAAAACCGACCAATCGAAGCCTATGAATTATTCTTAATATACTAATAAATAAATTTGGGATACCATATAATTGGCTTTAATTGCCGCCAAGACAACGGGAAATTGTGAAATAAACAAAGGATTTTTCACATAGTTGTGTTTGTGTTGTGCTCCGAGGTAACCCAACAAGAAGGGGGCTTAAGGCTTTCTATTTGGCCTTCCTCCACCGATTCAACACCGTCCCTCCACTTACCATAATAACAACTGTATTTTAGACTGATTTTCTTTTAAATAACTTTTTACAAAACCGACTTATTTGTTTATTAATTAGTTCATTTAGGTGATATTTTATTTCTAACATGATAAATTCGTAAAATCAAGGCTGAAAAGGAAATATGTTGACAGTCGTCCGAAGCATATTGTTATGTTTAAAGCATCCTAAATTGTTTCATTCAAGAATTTAAATAGCTTAAAAAATATGTATTAATTAATAAAATAAATATGATCTGAATTGGAGATATATTCCAGAACTTGACTATAAGTCTAAAACCAAATTAGATGATTCTGACCATAATGAAGTCCAACAATGATGCCACTTCAAATATTATCAACATCTCTAACATTAACTACATACATACACATTCATTACTTTCATATTTAGCTACAAAAACGTCTGCCAGTGAAAATATTAGGAACCTAGCATTTTAAAATCAAGTCTCACGTGCTTCAACTTTTAGTGGCCGGTTGTTGATAATAGAAATAAAAATATACATACATAGTGTTTGAAAAACTCGATTTGTTTAGCTTTGTTATATGTTAGGAGCTCATGTCATATACAGACCCAACTCTATAAAGTTCAAGGTCAAAATATTTAATAAGAGAATGTATGTGACGATAAATGTTAAAATTTTCGTCGATAAATGTGTTTTCAGTTTATACTTTATATCTCGCGGTTCGGATTCTTTTAGATGTTAAGGTTTTTTTTTTTTTTTTTTTTTTTTTTTTTTTTTTTTTATAGGAACTATTGAACATGTCACATGATGTTGTTTTGTATGTTTATAATAATCTAAGTGTAAGACTCATGTGTTATATAGATTAATTAAAAAAATTAAATATAAATGTCTAAATATTTAAGAACTTTGAATTTATAAAAAAAAAATAAGAAAAATAATAAATTATTAAAATTGATTTTTTATCTTTTAAGTTTAAATAAATAAAGAAAATAAACTAATGAGTCTTAATTTGGTTATTTTGAAATAAGAAGGTAAGTATATTAATGAAATTGATATTTATTTAGTACTACATTTATTGTAATTATTCCATTAAAGTATTACATGAAATTTTTTAAAATATAAAAACCTATAAAATGACATGTGAAAAATAAATTAATTCAAAATAACCATAAAATGATATTTGACAAATTGAATGAGAGTGCAACATGTGGCAAAAAAAATATTCATTTATTAAAGTAGATTGTTAAAATATAAAAATCAATAAAATGACATGTGAAAAAAAGATAATTCAAAATAACCATAAAATAACATTTGACAAATTAAATGAGAAAATGATATGTGACAAACTTTCCATATTATTTTAAAATGGGTTTGTCCTAACCTTCCATTTGAAACTTAATTTGGCCTTTTTAGGTTGGAATATTTATGATTTTGGGCTCAAGTATTCAATATACGAATTGGGTAACATATTTACGTAGACATGGTTTGGGCTCAAGTATTCAATCATATATTATTCATATATATATTTTCTAACGTAGAATGAAGATTAACACCACGAAAATGTTCAAGGTTTCATAAAAAGAGATTCTTATTAATTAAAAGATATCCTCCGAAGTTTACAATGATTTGTTTCATAGATGTGATTAAATGTCAACAAGCATTACAGAATCATTGAAATTTAAAATTGACATGAAATTATTGAAATCAAGTTTTGGGAAAAACCAAGCATAGGGCCAGGCATAAGATTAAGAAAAGATCCTCAGCATAACTGTCAGTACACCCTATCGCTCCCTATTATAACAAATTTCTCATCCATTCGGGGAAAGTCTTATAATTAACTGCATACATGCTTTATGAAAGAAATATTATCATCAATGGAAGTCCTTATCAACGCGATTTGTTTTGTTTACCGGCTTTAGTCTAGCTCCTCAAGTCCCAAACTTCAGTAATGATTTTTCGTTTCAGTTGTAAGCTGTAATTATCTAACATGATTGACAGTGAATCTTCTCTAAAAACTCGAGTTTTTAACAATGAATAAGCCCGTCAATATTTTTTTTTTCTTTCTATCAATTCAACCCATAAATTAAAGAACATTAAAAGGATTAGATTCATTAATCCAAGGATTAGATTCATTTAACAACGCTATTCTTATAATAAACATAAAAGGAGCTAAATTGTATACAAAAGAAATGATTTTGACAAAAGTATCATGTCTCATGAGTTTTCTTCATTTGTATTTTAGAAAATTTTCAAATTTGTTTAATGATCTTTATTGTTTATTTTATTTTGTTTAACTGGTAATCTTTTTCAGACAATAATATCAAATATATCAAATATGATGGTCTTAAAAGTTAATAATTTGGAAAAAAAATGCAAATTGTAAAAGCTAATGCTATAAGTACATTTATTTTACAATTCCACCCATTGTGATTTTTTTTGTCCCTTTTATCTTTTTTTTTTTGTTTATTATTATTATTATTATTATTATTATTATTATTGTTGTTGTTGTTGTTGTTGTTGTTGTTGTTGTAAATATCGATAAGCGTATAAAATTCGGACGATATTATAAAATTCAACCGACTATATAAAATTGAACAAAATCAAAGTTTGTCTTTATTTATCACAAATATTAATTGGTTCAGTATAACAATTGCGTGGTGTGTTATGCGGATTGAAAACAGTTAGTCGAACACTATATAATGTTTTCCATGCAATCGAATGTTCTGATCTGTATATAGGGAAAAGTTTAGACAAAACATTAGACAATATATATGTTCATTGTAAGTCAACCATTACATAATGGTTATGGTGAGCCTGGATCAACATTGTAGTTGTTGATGATGAAAAAATGTTCCGATAGACGAAATAATAATAATAATAATAATAAAAAAGATTGTTTATGAATGAATGTGATGGAACGACAAATAAAAGTAAGTTTTTTTATCTAATTTAAAATTATGCTTGTATTTAGAGTGTAATTTCAATATGAAAAGTAAGTTTTTATTATTAATAATAATAATAATAATAATAATAAGTAAGCTTTTTTATTCAATATGAAAATATGATAATAAATGAACAAAAATATATTTTCCAATATGTAATTGTATTTGTAGTGTAATTCTAAAAAAAATAAGTTTTTTTTAAATAATAAAAATAATCTAATAAATAAAAGAAAAGAACAATAAAAAAAACAAAAAAAAAAGCAAAAAAACAAAAAAATAATGTCAAAAGATAAATAATCGATTAGATGAAGTTAGGAAATAAAAAAAAATAAAAAAGATACTTATAGCAAAACCCATTATAAAACCTATCTTTACAATTCACCATAGTTTCGTGATCCATTTGAAATTAAAAAAACAAAGATTGATTGCCTATTACAGTCCCTATGTTTACTTTTTCTTTACAATTCGGTCAGCATAGTTTCATACACTACAATTACATAACTACTCAAACCAACTTTATCCACTCTGAGCAAGCAAGTGAGAATGCAAACCCTCTTAAACCCTCATCCCATCTCCTTTCTTCCTCCTCCAAAAATCCTAAATCCTAGTAAGCTATTCAAATCCCGTAATATAAACCCATCCCTTCACTTCATCTCAACTGGAAAATTCACCGTTAAAGGTTTCTCAGCGGACGAATTCCCGGTCGATGAGGATTTCATCGAAAAATTCGGTCCCAAAGACGTGGAAACTGAAGATGAAGCCCGTCGCCGCAACTGGATCGAAGGAGGTTGGGCTCCATGGGAGGAAATCCTTACTCCAGAAGGAGATTTCGCCAGAAAATCACTCAACGAAGGAGAAGAAGTAGCATTGGAAAATCCTGATTCGATTGAAGCCTTCAAAATGTTGAGACCTAGTTACAGGAAGAAGAAAATGGAAGAATTAGGGTTAACAGAGGACGAATTTTACGCGAAACAGTTCGAGCTTAAGGGCGACATTCCGGAGCCCTTGAAGACGACATGGGCAGGGCCGCTGGTGGTCCGTCACGTGCCACCGCGAGATTGGCCGCCGAAGGGGTGGGAAGTGGATAAGAAAGAGCTGGAATTTATCAGGGAAGCTCATAAGTTTTCAGCTAGAGTTGATCTTGAGCAAGTACAGAATGAAGCAAAAAGCAATACAGATGATTTGTGTTTGGACAGATATAAGGTGTTTCTGAAGCAGTATAACGAATGGGTGGATGCGAATAGAGATAGATTGGAGGAGGAATCATATAAGGTTCATCCCAACACTCAATTCTTATAGTAATTCCTCAACTTGTAATTAATACTCACTTTGAAAACACCCCATAATTCCAAGCTATTCATGTTATACACTAATGAGATCCATAATTTTTGATACAGTATGATCAAGATTATTTTCCTGGTAGAAGGAAAAGAGGGAAAGATTATAAAGAAGGAATGGTAAGTTTTGAAATAATGTGAACCAAAATCGATGATGATCTTACGTTTTCTTACCCACTTTACCTTTCCCTTCTGCAGTACGAGCTACCATTTTACTACCCCGGACAAGTAAGTTTTACTGCTCTGTAATTCTCTTGAGCCATGTATAAGTATGCACTTGCATTGATTTTATTACCAAAATGAACCTGTAAATCTTATTATCCAAATAGCAATTCATGCTATAAACGTACTTACATACATACATATATGTATATCTTGTGCAGATTTGTGTTGGTAAAGTGACTACTTTGCATCTTTATCAAGGAGCTTTCGTTGACATTGGAGGTGTTCATGATGGGTAAGTCTTGATAAATGATGTGTATTAAGTCGTTAAGTCGTTTCTCTGGTCTATTAAGTCGTTATTTCTGCATTAAGTAAAAAAAAAGAAACACTTGTATACAATATATATAGCTTTTTAGACTCTTAACTCTAAGTAAAGCTCCATGGTCATTTCAGGTGGGTCCCAATTAAACGTAATGATTGGTATTGGATCCGACATCATATAAAAGTTGGTATGCATGTCATTGTTGAAATTCTGGTGAGTTATGGCTCTTCAAATGCATATTTCTGCTCCTTATTCCTTTTAAAAATGTTGTATTTTTGTATTATGTTGCTCAAGTCAAATGTCTGTCTATTTTTTTATTTTTTTCAGGCCAAACGAGATCCTTACCGTTTCCGATTTCCAATCGAGATGCGTTTTGTTGATCCTAATATAGATCACCTTATGTATGTTTTCCAGTTTTATATCTTTTATACATAGAATGTTAATCAGCTCAAAACTATAGCAAAATGTTTGATCTTTGACTTTTTACCTACAGTTTCAAGAGGTTTGACTACCCACCAATTTTCCATCGGGAGGAAGATACTAGTATGGATGAGTTGCGCGTAAGTTTTATTTGTTTAATGGTTTCTTATATATTACTATATTTACGTACGTATGTATGTATACATGGATTTACTGATGGTTTTCAATACTTATTAACAGCGTGATTGTAGAAGGCCACCAATTTCTAAGGATGATCCGGGAATCAAGGTGGAGGAAGAACCTTTAATATGTAATCACCCTTACGTTAATACGGTATGTATATCCTCTCTTGTTGTCTGACAGTTGACAGTTGACAGTTGACAGTTGATAGTTGACCAAATACCATTGAATAATAATGAATTTGGTTTGCAGTTATGGCAAATACATGTTGCAGAACAGTTGATTATGGATGATATGGAGATGAACCCAGAAAAATACGAGGGTAAAAAATTGTCAGAGTTGAGCGATGAGGTGGAATTCAATGAAGAAAACAGTGTCGAATACAGCCAAGATTATTATAACCAAACTTTACTACCCAAAAGGATTGTGGTCAGTACTCACCACTTGGCTTTTGCTTGTTCAATCATCATTTATGAATATTATTATTAAGTGACATTTCTTTTAACATGTATTCATCAGAATGTGAGCGTGAAAGATCTTGACCTAGATGCTGCATACGCAGAGCGCCAGGTTTGTTTTGAATTTGATTGATGTCAGCTTATTTCCCGTTTGCCTCCTATGGAATTTAACATCATGTATATGTATATTTGGGGTTTGCACAGCATCATAATAAATTGAAAATCGAAGCAATGGAAAAAGGCGCAACATCTTACAAAATCGACAAGTTAAGACGTAATCATGAGATGGACGAATACGATTTTGTTCATTGGCGACGCTCAGTTGAGGAAAGAGAAGCCTTACTTCGAGACATAAGCTGGTAACTTTTTCTTATTAAAACATTCCACTTTAAAAAAATTATACAATGCTATGCTATTTCTTTCATTTAATGTTATGTTTTTTTTTTTTGTGGTTTAGCCGTAGAGCGGTTGGTCTACCATTGGAGGAGCCAGGAAGGTACCATGACCCGAGCAGCGTTGCAAAAGACAAATATGACCCTGAAAACCCTCTGTATAGATATGATTATTGGGGGGAGCCAAAAAGTTCTGAAAAGACTAAACAAAACCGATTAAGAGACTTCCACAACAAAGGAATTATAGGTAGAGGAATGGTGTGGTATGAAACATCGTATGAAGATGCAATGAAGAACCAGGATGAAACGCGAGCTATGGAAATGGCAGAAACAAGGAATAAAGAAGAAGAAGATGAAGATGATGAGGTTGATGATGTCATTTATGAGATTGTTTCTGAGCCACAGCCGGAAGTCAATGGGGTTCAGACCAATGTATTTTCAGATGAATACTATGACTAGGTTTTTGGTGTTTGATGTATGTTGTATAGGTTAAGGAATTAATCTCGTAATCAGTGTTTTTGAGGGAATGATTGTCGTTTTTTTTTGGGTTTCAACATTGAATTTAGTGATGGATTAAAATTTTTGGGAGACAAATATATGGGTGGGCTGAATTTGCGTCTTTAATCAAATACTAACTTATTTGGAAGACATGGAGATGAGGATACAAGATGGGCCACCATTTAACATGTTGGATCGATCACATTACGAGTCACAAGATGGATCACATGCACGTTACAAGAGATGCGTGGAGTACATCTAAAATTTATCTGAATAATGCTTTGAATTTGCCATTGGATTGATCCTTATCCATGACAAATGGTTAAGGACACTGAACTCTTTTGCTAATCACACGTGGAAGAACATAGATTAGAAACAATTGCGAAAACATTTGAGGGCTATAAATTAAAAATAGAGAAAAATGGTCTAAGAGTTTTGTGATCTAAACTTTCCATATTTCAATTTGGTCATTTTTTTTGACAGCCATATTTTTATAAAGAGGAACTAGCAAGTTTTCTTTCAATGTTGGGATCTTTGCAAGACGCTCTTAAATTTCTCCTAGTAAGTTGTGCACATGTTGTTTAGTAAACTAGGTTTAATAACTAGTCATCCTCTTTCCCTTTCATTTGATTCAAAAACATATTCTAGAGGGGAAAAGCAAATCATGGCGATTTTTAAAGCTTAAGAGAATATTGGAAGACAATTGGAGGATAGAACATCTTAATTTATCTCTAAAAGGTATAAGCTTACTTTATCTCTTCATCTTCTTCATCTTAGAGATTTTATTCTCAAGTAGATTCTGAAAATTGGAATCTTTAATGGATACACTGTTCAAAGGCGTCGACAAGCACTACATTAGTAGTTTTTGGATGTTGAATCAATCTATATCATGATTCTAACATCAAACTTTCCATTTATGAGCTCGATTCACCATTTTTTGGGTTTCCAAACTCTAGGTAATGTGAGAAATCCAGGTTATAAAGCTCGTTGTATTATTTGTATGTGATTTAGTTCTAGAAGCTTGTTGTAGATCATCAAGGTATCACCATTTCACTCTTGAAATGGTTGATTTCACCTCTAATGATCTATATGGGGATTTGGAACCCTAACTTGATGAGAAGTTGTAATTTAGATAATATAACTTAATACACAAATTTAGTTTTATGGTTTTGAAATCAAGGCTAGAGAGAGAGAGAGAGAGAGAGAGAGAGAGAGAGAGAGAGAGAGAGAGAGAGAGAGAGAGAGAGAGAGAGAGAGAGAGAGAGAGAGATTTTGTATTTGTGATTTGCTCCTTATATGATTCCACTGGATCATAAGTAATTACGAGCTCAACTGATGATTCCAACAGTGATCCATCATTGGAAAAGAATGACATGATTTCTACGTCAAGATAATTCACAAAAATGTTTTGATCAAATTAAATGCAACTAGAGGGTGTGCCCTCGTGTTGCTACGGATCGAGAAAATTTTTATTATTTTCTTGGTTGTTTCAGATTTCATAGTTCGTGTTTATTTATGAGACAGTTTTTTAGAATATACATAATGGACCAAAGTTGACAAAATATATAAACTATGGTGGTTAGATGTTGAAAAACAAAAATTAATATTAGAGAAGGGACCAAAATTGCCAAGTTGTAGAAAATATTATGGCTTAATGTAATTAATATTAAAGAAGGGACCAAAATTGCAAAGTTGTAGAAAGTATTATAGCCAAATGGTGTAACATTAAAGAATAAGGGATTAAAAGTGTTAACATCACAAACAATTGTGGCCAATGTTTGAAGGACAAAACTTTACTATTCCTAAGTCTTCCCACTTTTAATTATATATATATATATATATATATATATATATATATATATATATATATATATATATATATATATATATAGACCAAAACTACCAAGTTGTAGAAAATATTGTAGCTTAATGTAATTAATAATATTAGAGAATGGACCAAAATTGCTAAGTTGTAGAAAGTATTATAGCCAAATGGTGTAACATTAAAGAATAAGGGATCAAAAGTGTTAACATCATAAACAATTGTGGCCTAAGTTCCAAGGACAAAACTTTACTATTCCTAAGTCTTCCCACTTTTAATTATATATATAATAAATGGATTTGAAACTGTAAGTGTTTGGAAGATTTGAAACTAAATAATGATTTTAATCCATATTTTCCATACACCCAATATAAGTTTCTCAATTCCATTGACGTGCTTAGAATCATGTGAGAATGAATGGAATTATAATATGAAAATGACATGATTTCTAAGTTGAGATAATTCAAAAAAATGTTTTGATCAAATTAAATGAAATCAGTAGATTTGAAACTATAAGTGTTTGGAAGATTTGAAAAAAAACTAAATAATGATTTGAACCTATATTCTCTATACACTCGATATAAGTTTCTCAATCCCATTGATGTGCTTAGAATCATGTGATAGATGACATGTTTAAATCACATATAGTAAGATCATTTTTTATCATTAAGTTATAAGAAAGCAAACTAGAGATAATCATAAAGTCATTAAAGACTTAAAGATGATTGATGTCTTTGTGAGTGCATCCTTGAAATCATGAAAATATTAAGACATTTAGTGGTTAAGACATGATATAAATGAGTACCAAAATATGTTATCAAGACTTATTAAAACCATTCCTATCAACTAGATTAGTTAGAGGAGTATGAGCCAAAGGAGCAAGTACAATGGCCAAATGAATTTTTTTTTAATTTGTGGCTTTTAGTAGGAAACTACAAGCTGTGATCTTTCCTGTTGGAAATATGCCTATAGTCACAACAAGTTAGTGACATTCCATAATTAGCAGAGGCTTTTTGGGTTACACACAAGACATGATTTGAGCATAAAATGACAAAAGGAAAATGATGGGGACTAGTTTATTAACGTGACACCTTATAGTGAGTTAACTAGAAACTAAAAAACTAAGTGGAATAAGTGTAATATTCTTTATTTGAGTTGGTAAGTATTTATCACTTAAATGAATAGATAAATATACCACTTTTGGTGATAATGTTTACAAAAAAGGTTAGGAACGATCCCAAGAAAACTATTGAGTCGATTCACTCCTTTTTTCCTTCTCTTTCTCACATGTTCTTCCATAGTCTTTGACATTCCTTATCCAAAATCTAGGGTATTTGAGTTTTGGTAAGGTGAATAGAAGGAGTTATCATTATTGTAGGATCTTGATCTTTGTGCTTCTGGTTTGGGCTCTAAAATTTCCAAGACAAAGAAGAAATCAGATCACACTATCCACATGAAAGGTATATATAATGGATATATATATATATATATATATATATATATATATATATATATATATATATATATATATATATATATATATATATCTTCCTATTCTAATAAAAGAATAGTTGTATTCTCCTTTTGACATGTGTCATCCTATTAGGACTCCTAATTAATGCATATTTTATTCTTCTTTTGCCATGTGTCACCCTCTTATGTCTCCTAATTAATACATATCACTTGTCAACCTATTGATTCTCAATTTTAAATTTCAAAATTTAAATTTCTCACTTTAATTACAATAAACTAATAACATTAGAATAAAAATTAAAGTAAATTAATATAAATTATAAAATGATATAATTTCACATATTTATTTAAATCAATGATTATAATTTTATATAACTAAAAAAATCTCTTAATTAATAATTTATTTAAAATAATTGATTAATAATTTTAATTTTTTATTATAAAAGTTTAATTAGTTTTGTAACCGTGGTTCTCACGGGTTATAAACTAGTATATATATATATATATATATATATATATATATATATATATATATATATATATATATATATATATATAAAAGAGTAGTTTTTTTGCCATGTGTCACCATGTTAGGTCTTGTAATTAATATCATGCTACTTGTCAATCTATTGATTCTCCATTTCAAATTTCAAATTTCAAAATTTAAATTTCTCATTTTAATTACATTAAATTAATAACATTCGAATAAAAAATAAAATAAAATTTATATAAATTATAATAAAATAAAATTTATACAAATTATAAGATGATATAATTTTACGTATTTATTTGAATCAACGATTATAATTTTATATATAACTAAAAAAATATCTCTTAATTAATAAGTTATTTAAAACAATTAATTAATAGTTTTGAGTTTTTACTTAGAAAGTTTAATTAATTTTGTAACCGTGGTTATATATATATATATATATATATATATATATATATATATATATATATATATATATATATATATATATATATATATATATATAAGCTTTGTTGCTAAAAATCAAAAGAACAATATCTGTGGTGGGTCATGATGATCAAGTTTTTGTATGTTATGCGTCAGTTGCTTTGTGATCTAGAGATCATCAGAACCTAACAATGGTATCAGAGCCAATGTTTTAGGGTTTCAGCACATTATAATTGATTTGATCATAAAGAATTTTAAGGGGTATAAATTTATACACATGAAAAATTATGCATTCTGTCATCTTTTTTCTAAAAATTGTAGTGTATTTAAAAAAAATCATTCAAAGGTTAGATTAGTGCCATTAGGAGCCATTCATGATATCCATGCATAATTTGACTTTAGTTTGATTGATAAGATTTCTAGATAATGATCATTATGTACAAGCAAGGTTTGTTTTCCCTTTTGTGGTGCTTGTATGATGGTTCAAATGACTACCTCACTATTTTGAACTAATTAACATTGTATTAAACTTTGGGACCACATTTTCCATATTTAAAAACTCTGAAATCTTTTTGATTTGAAATCTAATGAATTTAAAAGATTTAAAACTACCCAACAGTAGGGTATTTTGTTAGACACTTTTTGATTTGAAATCTAATGACTTTAAAAGACCTTTTGAAAATTACCAAAGAATAGTGTAATTCATTAGACACATGTGCACTTCGTACCTCCTAACTTGTATCAAGTCAAAGTGTAAACTCCACTGACAACCTTACAAATTCCATTACAATAAAACAACTTGGTGACAATAAAAATACCAACACATATGTTGGATACGAGTGTAGTTTCATCATTTCCCCCACATTTTTTCTCCCTTTTATATTTACACCACCTTTGTTATAATTATGTTTTATCATCGATCCATATCTATATGTTATGTTATTTTACAGAGAAATCTTAGTCCATCCACTATTAGAAAAGATGCCTTCTATGAAATGCATTTTGTGTCATAAAAAGGGTACAAATGACACACAAATGTGTGTCATTAAATCTCATGTCATAAAGGAAGATGACATGTATTTGCGTTTCATAATCCTTTTCACGCATTTGTGACACACATTTATGACAAACGTTGTGTGTCATTAAAGCCCATATCATAAAGGAGTATGAAACACAGTTTGCGTATTAAGTGTTTAAAAAAATTTCTAGATTTACTAATTTTCAAATTGAATGACAATTAATGACTAATAATACAAAAAGTGCATTTAATAATATAAATGTACTAATTAAATAATCCATGTGAACGGTATCCCAGTGCTGGTATTATTCGACTTGGGGGCTACCCGATCATTCGTATCTCTTGCACTCAGCAAGAGGTTTGCCGAGTCTACGGGTATGTTGGATTGTCCTTTGGAGGTCGAGATTGCGGACGATCGATCCATTCGGGCATCAAAGGTTGATATAGAGATTGTGTCTTGAGGATGTATGACGAGCGTTATCACATGGATTTGGTTCCCATTCCTTTGCGTGGGAACTGTGACAACGGGAATTTTTAAAACAATTTTTCATTTCTTAAAAATATATTTCCATCCAAAATAAGTCATAAAGATCCAATGTATCATGTCATAATACAAATCATATAAATCCCAAGATCATAAATCCTCCATCAGTGTGTACAAATCATGCCGGCGCCTTCCCACGGTCCTCGCTGGTACCTGAAACACATATCACAACAACTGTAAGCATAATTGCTTAGTGAGTTCCCCAAAATACAACCTATGCACATACGCCTTTCCAGGCCCTGACCTTTCGGTCCATGTCTCTCAGGGGACTTCCGTCCTGACTAGGTAAACCTTCCGGTCCTACCCAAGCCAACCTTACGGTCCACATTACAACGCCTTCCGGCCCATAACATATTCGCCTTCCAGCCCATAACATAATGCCTTCCGGCCCATATCTAGCATATCATACATGGCACATATAACGATTAACTTATCACACACAACACATATATCTCATACCATATCCGACCTTCCGGTCACACAGTCAAACCCTTCCGGGTATAGTATAGTGAGAAGACTCACCTCGTGGAAAGTCTAAGATCTCGTGTCCTCGCTAACACCGACCCCGAACGACGACTCAACCTCGCCTAAACATAAAAATATCATTTATTACACAAGGACTTCCACCACTTAGAACTTTACTCCTTATCATCATTCCTCAGAGGGTAAAAGACCATTTTACCCTTCCTTGACCTAAAGTCCTCAAGTTGACCAAAACCTTAAAAGTCAACAAAAGTCAAATCCTGAGAGTACGCGGGGCGTACGTCGCCAACCCCTCCCTGATCGGGGTCTCCACCCAGTACGCTGCGTGTACTGGAAGTTATGCCCAGCGTAACCCCCAAAATTAGCCACTCTCCATTTCTGGTCTTAATCGGTTAAGCCATTACTTCCACTTCTAGATCCGACTCTTCTAGTGTGTCTAAACCCATAAAGTCGAGACCTTTAAGCCTTGGCACGGCTGTAAAGGCTCCAACATCACATAACAACTCTTTATTCAAACTCAAGGACCTAGATCTCATGCATGGTACAAACCCCACGTCCAAGATGCCATTTTTATGACTCTACAACCCCAATAGATCAGAAATATGAAGTATCTAAGCTTATGGAGGCCATTTGCACAAAAGTCTCCACCTTTGGGACTTAAACCCTAGAAAATGACCTTTTAAGCATACAACATGAACCAAGTGACAAGATCCAAACTTTATACCTGGAAATGAAGCTTTAGCCCTTGCAAAGTTCAGATCTACACTTAAGCACCACTTCTAGCCTCTCCAACAAGCTCTTTTTCTCCTTTGCAACCTTGAAATGACACCACCAAGCTTAGAATACACACATACAATGGCCTAAGAACGAGGGTACACTCTTTTTAGGGTTTCACTCTGAGGGATGCTGGCTGAGAAGACCAGCCACATGTTCCTTTTATAGCCCCATCAAAGGAATTTAGGGTTTGGGTCTGAATAAGTTACGCCGGGCGTAACCTTGGGTACGCCTCGCGTACCTGAGGGGAAACGTGTCCAAATGAGGCGCGCGAATACGCGCAACGTACACCTTGTACGCCCAACGTACTCGCCTACCATGAAAACCCTAAATCATCAACTTAACCAAGATGTAAGGCCAAAAGAAGAATACCTGGATTTCGGGCTGTTACAATTCTCCCCCACTAGAATCAGACTTCGCCCCCGAAGTCTCATACTGGAAACAACTCTGGATACTGATCCCGCATCTCAGACTCGGTCTCCCATGTCAGCTCGGACCCCTTCTGATGTTGCCACTGCACTTGAACTAGTGGTATTTCCTTGTTCCTCAAAACCTTAACTTTCCGATCCCTGATCGCTACTGGTCTCTCCACATAGTTCAGGCCTGCATCCACCTGAATATCATCCAATGGCACCACTGCCGACTCGTCGGCAATACATTTCCTCAACTGCGAGACATGAAAGGTATCATGAATCTGCCCCAACTCAGCAGGTAGCTCCAACCGGTAGTCTACCCGTCCCACCCTAGCAATTACCCTGAAGGGTCCGATATACCGGGGTCCCAACTTGCCCCTTTTCCTGAATCGTATCACCCCTTTCCAGGGAGAGACCTGTAGGAGCACAAGGTCGCCAACCTGAAACTCAAGCTCGGACCGCCGCCTGTCCGCATAACTCTTCTGGCGACTCTGCGCAGTCAACAACCTCTGCCTGACATGCTGAATCTGCTCGGTCGTCTGGAGTACAATCTCCGTGCTACCCATCACCCTCTGCCCCACTTCTCCCCAACAGATGGGGGTGCGACACCTCCGACCATACAACAGCTCAAAGGGTGGCATACCAATGCTCGAATGATGGTTGTTGTTGTACGAAAACTCTGCTAAAGGCAGATAGGTGTCCCGGCTCCCTCCAAAATCCAAAACACATGCACGGAGCATATCCTCAAGCGTCTGAATCGTCCACTCGCTCTGTCCGTCTGTCTGCGGGTGGTATGCGATACTGAAATGCAGTCTCGTACCCAACTCCTCATGAAACTTCTTCCAAAACCTGGAAGTAAAACGCACATCGCGATCAGAAACAATCGACATCGGAACCCCATGCCGCGATACCACCTCCCTCACGTATAATTCCGCCAACTTCTCCGCAGAAGAGCTCTCGCTGATGGCTAGAAAATGAGCGCTCTTCGTCAATCTATCCACGATCACCCAAATCACGTCGACTCCCCTCGCAGTCCGCGGCAATTTGGTGATAAAATCCATGGTAATCTGTTCCCACTTCCATTCGGGAATCTCTAGCGGCTGCAACTTACCGTGCGAACGCTGGTGCTCGGCCTTAACCTGCCGACAAGTCAGGCATCTCTCAACAAACCATGCAACATCCCTTTTCATACAGGGCCACCAATACTCCTTCCTTAGGTCCAAATACATTTTCGTAGCCCCGGGATGAATCGAGAATTTCGATCAATGCGCTTCCTCCATCAAAATAGTACGCGTACCGCCCACAAACGGTACCCAAATCCGACCCTGAAAAGTCATAAGCCCTCGACCATCTGTAACGAATCCTGATACCTGAACCACAACCCGCTCCCTCTTCTGGTTTTCTGGTTTCACTGCCTCAGCCTGAGCTCCTCGAATGGTATCTAAAATCGGGGTCATCACCGTCAACCTCATACAAATATCTCGGATCGGGGCGCTTTCCGCCCTACGGCTCAACGTGTCGGCTACCACATTAGCCTTACTCGGGTGGTACAGGATCTCACAATCGTAATCCTTCACCACATCCAACCATCTCCTCTGTCACATATTCAGGTTTGGCTGATCCATCAAGTACTTCAGACTCTTGTGGTCCGTGTAGATGGTACACCGAACCCCATAAAGATAATGCCGCCAGATCTTGAGGGCAAACACCACAGCCCCCAATTCCAGGTCGTGGGTGGGATATCTCGACTCATGAGGCTTCAACTGCCTCGAAGCATACGCTATCACATGCCCCCTTTGCATAAGCATCGCCCCTAAACCCGATATAGATGCATCACAGTACACCACAAAATCCTCCATCCCTTCCGGAAGTGCAAGCACCGGGGCCTCGCACAATTTCTGATGAAGGGTCTCGAATGAGGACTGCTGCTCCGGTCCCCATGAAAATGCAACACCCTTTCGGGTCATCCTAGTAAGTGGCACGACGATCTTGGAGAAATCCTTGATAAACCTGCGATAATATCCAGCCAAACCCAGAAAGCTCCTGATCTCTGTGGGCGATCTCGGCACTTCCCATCTCATCACCGCCTCTATCTTGGCCGGATCGACCAAAATCCCTTTCTGGTTAACGAGGTGCCCTAAGAACTGGACCTCTCGTAACCAGAAATCACACTTGGAGAATTTGGCATACAGCCTCTCCGACCTCAGAACTCCAAGAATCTCCCTCAAATGCTCCTCGTGCTGCTCCCTAGACCTCGAATATACCAGAATATCATCAATGAATACGATCACCGACCGATCAAGCATCGGCCTGCACACCCTATTCATGAGATCCATGAACGCAGCTGGGGCGTTGGTGAGCCCAAAAGGCATCACCACAAACTCATAATGCCCATAACGAGTTTTGAAAGCGGTCTTCTGAATATCTTCATCCCGAACCCTCATCTGATGATAACCCGACCTCAAGTCTATCTTGGAGAACCAAGATGCCCCCTGCAACTGATCGAACAGATCGTCGATCCTAGGTAACGGATATCGGTTCTTAACCGTCAACTTGTTCAACTCCCGGTAATCGATACACATCCGGTGTGAACCATCATTTTTCTTGACGAACAAAATCGGCGCTCCCCAAGGTGAACTACTCGGTCGAATAAACCCCTTCCCCAACAGCTCTTGGAGCTGCGAGGATAGCTCCTGCATTTCCTGTGGAGCGAGACGATAAGGCGCCTTGGCGATGGGCGCCGCTCCCGGAACCAAATCGATACGGAACTCCACTTGCCTTTCCAGAGGAACACCTGGTAACTCTTCGGGGAACACATCCAAAAACTCGCATACAATAGGAACGTCATCCACCGATTTGGGCCTTCCCACGGCCACTCGAGTATCCTTCACGTAGGCTATGAATCCATTGTAGCCCTGTTGCAAACTTTGCCTCGCCCTGGCAGCCGAACAAAACGCCGACCCACACCGGGTCCCCTCGCCATACACCGTAAGCACTCCCCCACTAGGGTCTCGAATCGTCACCAACTGTCTCTCGCAGTCAATGACTGCCCCAAACTTACTCAACCAGTCCATGCCCACGATAACGCAGACATCCCCCATCGCTATAGGAACCAAGTCTATAGGGAATTTGACACCAAAAATCTCGAGCACACATCCTCGAATCACGTCTGCGGCATATATCACTTTCTCATCAGCTATGGAAACCCTCAGAGGTCGACTCATCACTTCTCGATCAATACCGAGGTGCTGACTAAAAGCCAGAGATACGAAAGACCGACTCGCACCCGAGTCAAATAATACTAAAGCAGGTACAGAGTTCACAAGAAAAGTACCTACGCATATCATGAAATAAGCACAACATCTCATAAAAGAACAATAAATACATGAAAGAATACATACCAGCCACAACATCAGGCGCCGCGCGGACCTCCTCCGCAGTCAACTGGAAAGCTCTCCCACGAGCCCTCGGGGCCTCGGCCTTCACTGGTCGAGTCTCAGTAGCCCTGGCAGCAGGTGCAGATCCCTGGAGAAGCTGAGGGCACTCGGCCTTCCGATGGCCGGTCTGATTGCAATGAAAGCAAACCATAAACCCCTTGGGGCAATCCCTAGCAATGTGCCCCTCCTTGCCACACTTGTAGCAAGCACCTGATCGACATGTACCCTCGTGACCCTTGCCACACTTTCCGCAAGTGCGGCCCTTCCGACCTCCCGTCCTCGAATCGGCGGACTTGGTCCGCTTGGCTGCCGGCTGGGACTGAGCCGGCCGCCGATCCACCCGTTGAGACTCGGCCTCCTCCCTGGCCTGGGTCTCCAACTCGATCTCGTGCTTCCTGGCATTCGCCTGAAGCTCAGCAAAAGTCTGGTATGATGAGTTCGATACAAACTCCCGGATATCCCTCCTCAGCACACCCAAATACCGGCTCATCCGAGCATGCTCCGTGGACACCTGCTCGGGGCAGAACATCGCCCTCTCATGAAACTTCCGCGTGATCACCGTGACAGAATCATTACCATGCTTGAGGGATAAGAACTCCTGAACCAACCATTCCCTCTCTACCAGGGGAACGTACTCGTCTCTAAACATAGTGGTAAACCTCTCCCATGTCACAGCTGAAACCTCTGCCAGAGTGAAGTTCGCCGTCACGAACTTCCACCAATCCTTTGCTCCCAGGCGGAGCTGGTTCAAGGCGAACCGTACCCTCAGATGCTCCGGACATGAACAAGTGTAGAAGCATCCCTCGATATCAGCAATCCATCTCATCGTAGGTATCAGATCCTGCGTCCCATCAAACTCAGGTGGCTTCGTGTTGCTGAACTCCCGGAACAGCAACGAGTCACCTCCCTGTGGTCTGGCAGCGGCCACAGCTGCGGTAGCTGCAGCGACTGCAGCCTCAGTCAACGCAGCGTACCGCTCATCAAATGTCTCCATCAAAGTGGTCTTAATAGACCCAAACATCTCCGGAATCTCAGCCCGGATCGCTGCAGCCACCTCCTCATGAATCATCTGATGAATCTCCTCGTCACTCACACTGCTCGTACTGGGTTTGTGGCGTGGTCCAACCATGATGCCTCTGGAATACAACATAGAAATATCAGAGACTCTATCGAGCATAATCGCACTGGATAACGCAACCCTACTCAGTCTCCGATACCCGGGGATTCTTACTTGGGTTGCCCACTGACCCGGTGTCTTCGGTAGTACGGGCCCAATACTACCGACTACACCGCATCAGCATTCACCCCAAGTCCTCCTCCCCAAACCCCGGATCCTGAGTACTCTATTCTTGCCATGCACTAGCTACCCACTCGCTCTCAAAGCACCTCATAGCAACAGATTTCCCTAGACTAAGGCATCACAAATCAGGCCACTCTAGTCCTAATATGAATACCTAGTCTTCTAGCATGCGTATCATATCATATCATATTTCATAACACATATTGTAAGGGTATTTTGGGGATTTTTACCGTTCGGGCGCTGGCTGATCGTACACACTGCTTCATCCTTGGTTATCACAAAATTCTTTATAAAAATTTTATGCTTTTGTTTTTGAAAGATTTCCTCAAATTCTCGGTTTGAGTTTAGTTACGCCCGAAGGTGCACCCGAATCCCTCAAACCAAGGCTCTGATACCAACTTGTGACAACGGGAATTTTTAAAACAAATTTTCATTTCTTAAAAATATATTTCCATCCAAAATAAGTCATAAAGATCCAATGTATCATGTCATAATACAAATCATATAAATCCCAAGATCATAAATCCTCCATCAGTGTGTACAGATCACGCCGGCGCCTTCCCACGGTCCTCGCTGGTACCTGAAACACATATCACAACAACTGTAAGCATAATTGCTTAGTGAGTTCCCCAAAATACAACCTACGCACATACGCCTTTCCAGGCCCTGACCTTCCGGTCCATGTGTCTCAGGGGACTTCCGTCCCGACTAGGTAAACCTTCCGGTCCTACCCACGCCAACCTTACGGTCCACATTACAACGCCTTCCGGCCCATAACATATTCGCCTTCCAGCCCATAACATAATGCCTTCTGGCCCATATCAAGCATATCATACATGGCACATATAACGATTAACTTATCACACACAACACATATATCTCATACCATATCCGACCTTCCGGTCACACAGTCAAACCCTTTCGGGTATAGTATAGTGAGAAGACTCACCTCGTGGAAAGTCTAAGATCTCGTGTCCTCGCTAACACCGACCCCGAACGACGGCTCAACCTTGCCTAAACATAAAAATATCATTTATTACACAAGGACTTCCACCACTTAGAACTTTACTCCTTATCATCATTCCTCAGAGGGTAAAAGACCATTTTACCCTTCCTTGACCTAAAGTCCTCAAGTTGACCAAAACCTTAAAAGTCAACAAAAGTCAAATCCTGAGAGTACGCGGGGCGTACTCTAGATGTACGCGGGGCGTACGTCGCCAACCCCTCCCTGATCGGGGTCTCCACCCAGTACGCTGCGCGTACTAGAAGTTACGCCCAGCGTAACCCCCAGAATCACCCACTCTCCATTTCTGGTCTTAATCGGTTAAGCCATTACTTCCACTTCTAGATCCGACTCTTCTAGTGTGTCTAAACCCATAAAGTCGAGACCTTTAAGCCTTGGCACGGGTGTAAAGGCTCCAACATCACATAACAACTCTTTATTCAAACTCAAGGACCTAGATCTCATGCATGGTGCAAACCGCACGTCCAAGATGCCATTTTTATGAGTCTACAACCCCAATAGATCAGAAATATGAAGTATCTAAGCTGATGGAGGCCATTTGCACAAAAGTCTCCACCTTTGGGACTTAAACCCTAGAAAATGACCTTTTAAGCATACAACATGAACCAAGTGACAAGATCCGAACTTTATACCTGGAAATGAAGCTTTAGCCCTTGCAAAGTTCAGATCTACACTTGAGCACCACTTCTAGCCTCTCCAACAAGCTCTTCTTCTCCTTTGCAACCTTGAAATGACACCACCAAGCTTAGAATACACACACACAATGGCCTAAGAACGAGGGTACACTCTTTTTTGGGTTTCACTCTGAGGGATGGTGGCTGAGAAGACCAGCCACATGTTCCTTTTATAGCCCCATCAAAGGAATTTAGGGTTTGGGTCTGAATAAGTTACGCCGGGCGTAACCTTGGGTACGCCCCGCGTACCTGAGGGGAAACGCGTCCAAATGAGGCGCGCGAGTACGCGCAGCGTACACCTTGTACGCCCAGCGTACTCGCCTACCATGAAAACCCTAAATCATCAACTTAACCAAGATGTAAGGCCAAAAGAAGAATACCTAGATTTCGGGCTGTTACAGGAACAAGGTCATCATAGGCATGGATTGGTTGAGACCTAATAGGGCGGTGATCGACTGTGAGCAGCAGTTGGTTTGGGTTAGGACCCCAAGTGGGCGAGAGTTGGTGATTCAGGGTGAGAGACCACAACGTGGACCGATCATGTGTTTTGTAGCGAGATTCAGACACTACTTTCATCAGGGATGTATAGGTTTTGTCGCCTACGTTATGGATACCCGGGAGAAGGGTAAGACGACCGTGGATGAGGTTCCAGTTGTGCGAGAGTATCTGGATGTTTTCCTTGAGAATTTTCCTGGGATAGCTCCGAAGAGGCAGGTAGAGTTTAGGATTGACCTAGTTCCTAGTGCGGCTCCGATAGCCAAGGCACCATATCAGTTGGATCCTGCCCGAGATGTAGAAGTTGTCTACACAGTTACAGGAGCTGTTAGACAATGGATTTATTAGGCCGAACAGTTCGCCATGAGGAGCCCCGATCCTATTTTTGAAGAAGAAGGATGGGTCATATTGGATGTGTATAGATTACCGAGAGTTGAATAAGGTAACGGTGAAGAACCGTTATCCCACTACTGAGGATTGATGACCTATTTGACCAGCTTCAGGGAGCATCTTGGTTCTACAAGATTGACTTGCGATCAGGTTATCACAAGATGCGAGTCAGGGATGATGATGTGCAGAAGACAACCTTTCGGACTCGCTATGGTCACTATAAGTTTGTGGTGATTCCGTTTGGGCTCACCAATGCTCTTGCCGCGTTCATGGATCTCATGAACCACATGTGCAGACCAATGCTGGATCAGTCTGTGATAGTTTCTATCAATGACATCTTGGTGTATTCTAAGACTCAAGAGCAGAACGATGAGCACATGAGGGAGGTGTTGGAGATGTTGAGGAGGGAGAGACTTTTCAAAAAGTTCTCCAAGTGCGAGTTTTAGTTGCGCGAGGTGCAGTTTCTGGGGCACCTTGTGAACCAGAATGGTATATTGGTCAATCCGGCCAAGGTAGAGGCCACGATGAGATGAGAGGGTCCGAGGTCTCCATCCAAGATTCAGAGTTTTCTTGGTCTGGCAGGTTATTCTATGAGATTCATCTAGGATTTTTACAAGATTTCTGTTTTACTGTCACACGCCAAAATCGGAACGGCGGAAACGTTTTTGGGCAGAGGACGTCATGTACAGTATCATAACAATGCATAATAGTAAACAAGCAACAACATCATCCATTTCATTAATAGTATAATTAAATACAAGTGTTTTGTGTTAATGATATAAGACACCAAAAATGAATAATCAAAATAAAGACGAGTCTTGAATGTGCTCCGTCTTCTCAAAAATCTGGCCATCTGTACCTGTCTACTGGTGACCTGAGAATACAAGTTATTTTGAAAGAGTTGATCAGCATTTAAGCTGGGGAGTTCATAAGTACTTTAGTGTATCATGTACATGTTTGTAAGTGTTTGTAGTAAATGTTTGTATCTCCTAGAAAATCCTATATTTTCTACTGAAATGTAGTCTTTTACCAAGACCCGATTGTTCTGTATGTTTGTTCCTTTTGCAAAAGTATGTGTTTTTCCCAAGTATAATTATCATTACCAAAAATATAGTTTACATTTCCATTTATTTTAGAAGATCACAAAGTAAATGCAAATGGGAAAATAATGAAGTACTGTAGTATTGTATATAGTAATTACTGTTGCACTAATTACCTTAAACCAATTGTTAATTAAGGTATAATGTGATGAGATTGTAACCATACTTGATTGACTAGTAAAAACATGACACTCGAAGACGTCGAAATGGTATGACATTCGTCACCCGTAGACCTGCAGGTCCCACTGTAGCTAGCAGCAAGGTGTAGGACGGTCAGTCCAGTATAGATCTATACACAAATTCACGCTCTCCCTCCAGGAGACCCTGGTTACAAATCGTGACACGGTTGTAGGTTGCCATGCCATGAAGTAGTGGCTCACATTAGTGTTATAGTGTTCTTGTATTTGTATAGTATGCTCTATCTGTTCTTGTGTAATGTATGTTCTCTTTGTATAGTGTATAGTATGTTCTCTTTGTTTCTCATTATAGTATGTTCTTTCTGTTTCTCGTTATAGTGTGTTTGAACTTACTCATGTATGAACTGACTCTTGTATGTTTCATTATACTAGAAATAGTGAGTAGTAGACCTCTAAACTATACCTATTATAGTTTACTAGTAATGTTGTTTGAATGACTGAGTATGTTGTTAGAACAAAGTTCTTTAGGATCGTATGATTCTAAGCAGGATATTAAATAAGAACGTAACAAAGAACACAAGTATGACACTGAATATGTCGTATGATTAATGTGATAACACCTCAGAAGAGCTCGATAAAGAACTTCAATCTGTAGAGGTGTATAGGGTTACAAGAATCTATGTAATTAACCACCGTTATTAATATACACATACATGCATGCATATATATATATATATATATATATATATATAGATATATATATATATATATATATATATATATATATATACTATAACCCTAATAGCTAATCTAGATAACAACGAAACTAATCTAGATAGACACGGACAGACAGGCCCAATCCGGATACAAAATATATGGCCCAAGACGCAACACAAATAGACTTAACAATCTCCCCCTTTGCGTCCTTGGAGCCGAAACCTCATTCCTTTTTAACAATTGGAGGCTTCTTCACAGTTTTGAACACCTTCGGTATAATGGCTATCATATGATGGCGAAAAGTAATATACCAACGAAGCATGTCAGTAAAGTTCTTCTTATTAGCCGCTGAGTTCTGCTTGCATCGGTGTATGATATTGATGATATGCTCCAAACAGTCTGTTGAAAATAGATGCTTATCAGCCAGAGCAAACAGAAACTTGATTCCTTCTCCTTTCGTGAACATGACAATTAGATTTGCTGAATCTATCTGTCCTAATTTCATCATGTTTACATCACCAGGTTTAGGCGTCGGCTTCACAGTCGACTTTTTATTCATTACCTTTGCTATTTCCTGATCCATAGTTGCAAGCTCATGGATATAGGAAGCCAACATTATCTTAAGATGATCTAAAATCGGCTCATACTCCCTAGGATCAGAGAGCAGAATGTTGTATAGCAGAATCCAGTCATGAGGATTGAGGTTAGGAAGATCTGCTAGAGAGATTATAGACACCGTGTTTGCTGAACCATGGGTGATTTTGAAATTGACATTTAAGAATCTCCCAGCAGGTGAAGGTTTCAGTACCTTAACTTTTATAATCTTCTATGCACTCCAAGTTAAGTACTGCGGTTGACCATACTTCAAGTAAAAATCGATCAATTCCCTGTCAACCTTCGGGTGTGGATGTGGAAACTCAACAGTCGCCTCAAAGCAGTGAAACGTAAAAGCTTTTCTGGTAATAGGCATATCAAACTGCGAGTCTTTAGAGTTATCACAATCAAACGAAGCAACTGGTTCCAACCAATAAACAGAAGGAAATTCAATCGCTTGATTGATAAGTGTGTCTCTGTTCCACTAAGGAAACAAAGACTTCTTGCATTGCAAGACATCCTCTTCTTCATTGTTTCTCTTTTCCTGCTCCTCTGCTTCACCAACCACTTTCATCGTTTCATCAAGCTCTCTGTTTCTTTTCTTTCGTATTAGAGCATCGGCTATAGTTTCTTCAACATCACTCTCACTGTCATCATTAATCCCTTTCTGCTGTGATTGAGAACTAGAACCCGAAGCTAAATTAACCTGTGGTTCTGTTGTGACTTTCGGTTGTTCATCTTCTGTCTTCACAATCGGTCTCGGTTTAACAAAATAACGAGCGCTACTCTCTCCCCCTTGTTTTGGAGGTACAACCCCCTCCGAAACACCTTTCATTTCACTTAAAATGGCAATAGCAGGAAGGAGTTTGGATTGAAGATGATTCCGAATAGTCAGAGTTAAGATCGGATCATGCACTTCAAGCAAATTAGTCAGCAAATCTTTCACATCTCCTGCACAACTTTTATAAACAGCCCTCTGAGTTTTCAACAAGGAAATTTCTTTCTCCTCCTTGGCCAGCTGCACTTTCTGAACATCAATTATTGCTTGCTTTTTAGCCAAATCATCCTTCAAGATACTCTCTGTTGCAAGATTAGCAGCCAGAGCATCAAAACGAGAATCCACTGAGTTTAAGAAAGAAGTGGTTTCGGTTTTAAGCTCAGAGCGTACAGCCTCAAACTTAGTAGTTTCATCGTGAAGGGACTTAGAAAAGGAGTCCACAGAGGATTGATAGTGTGCTGCATGGGTGTCAGCATGAGACTTTAACGACTCAAGAAAAATCTGAGTTGTATGAACAATCTCAGAAACGTCTTTGGTGGCCTGCTTACAGGTGGAGGTAGACTCATTAACTGCCTTCATAGAATTATCAATTGCCAAAGTATACTGCTCAATGGCTGTCTCCAGAAATGCTTTAAGAACAACACCACCATAAGCTTTGCTGTCGGCAAGCAATCGGTCCAACTTCTCATGAATGCCCTGTATTTGTTGACTTGTGACAGGAGCATCAGTCTCATCATCGGTTTGAAGTCGGTAAGGACTGTAGTAGATCGAGTCAAATTCCTCATCGTCTCCCCCAAGAGTAGCACCAGTTTCAGAGGATGGGGTTGGTGAAGGTAGTTTGGTAGCGATTGGAGTTTCAGTCACAGTAGTAGCCCCTGTATCAGATACATTGACTTCCATAGTGGATTTGGGAATGGTAGTGGTTGTTGAGTCGGTTATAAGTGGAGAAGATAAGGGTATAGTAGAAATAGGAACATAAGTAATTGGTGGTGGTGTTTGCAAAGTTGTTGCTTGAGTGGTAAGGGGTGTAGTAACAATGGAAACAGAAAGTGGAACAGTTTGTTTTGGCGATTGGGTTGGAGTTGGAACTCTGTTGTGATTTAGAGATTCTGGTGGAGTAGGAGATCGTGGAGGAGTAGGCTCTCGGGGTGAGACATGACGAAGCTCTTTCTTCACTTTTCTCTTCTGCATGATCTGAGCTTGGAGGAGTGTTCCCTCTAGGTCTGTGAGCCATCTTCTTTATCTTCTTCGGTTTCGGTTGAGAAGTATTGCCTTCACCAGACTTGCGTTTAGAGGACTTGGACTTACGTTCCTCAGGATCCTTTTTCTTTGAAACCCTCTTTCCTCTGTTGGTAGGCTTTTCTAGTGCATCCAAAGCTGCTTGCTGCTCTGGAGACAGAACTCTCGGTCCGATAGGAGGAAGTTTCCTATAGTCAGCCAAGACATTGCTCTTTTCTGTAATGCCACGATACATAGTTTCAGGAATCATTCCATAATGAGGAAACTTGAGCAGATCAGAGAGAATTATCTTCTTTGTATGGAATGTGGCAATAGAAGCAAGTAGAGCATCCTGCATGATCAAAATCTCTAAAGAATTAATTGCCTTCCATGTAATCAGGGTCCAAAAACGCCCACATGAAACTTCAGAATGCCGTGTCGATGTATTGAGACTCTGCACCACCTGAGATCAGATTATAGAGCCATAATCAAGATTGATCCCGTTGTAGAGGCCGTAAAGAATGGCGAGAAAACCCTTGCTTGTAGTATCGGAACCACCACATCGTTCTGCTAAACCCTTAATCAGTAGAGTGAGCAAGCCATTCTACTGAGAGGGTAAACAAGATTTCTTCACTTTGGTAATGGTTGTTAGCACATCGGTATACCCCATCTCGTACATCATTGAAAATAGCTGAGATGTGGTGATGAAGTCCGGCGAGATAACAGAAGAATCTATTGCAAGATTCAAAATCGAACAGAACTTCACCTTTGAAATGAAAGCCTTCTTGTCGTGGATGGTAAAATAGATACGATCTTTGTTTTTGTCATAAGTCGCCGTGGAATAAACCTGTGATAACAACGACATTGGGACTGCTTCAACCTGGGTTAGGGCTAAAACCAGGGGGAATATTTTAAACATTCCACAACCTGCATCATATATGAGTCATATAAGAACATATTAAGTTTAATGATCATATTTTGGTTAGGTTTAATGGTAAGCAAGGATGATGATGCCGTGTGTTCATGTACTGAAGAGGAAGTCACCATTGATGAATGAAGAAGATGATAAACACTGTTTACATGTCGTTTGAGAGACTTGAATGCTGGTAAGTTTGAGAGAATTGAATGCTGGTAAAAGACAAATAAGATGTTCAACCCTTTATATACCATTGCCTGGAGAGAGAAAACCGTGATGATTATGATGAGATCACTAAACGTCGCCTGAAAAAATGCAATGTGACAGGGTGGTTACTCCCAGATATATGTCAGCACGCATGGCTTTAGAAACCGTTCAAATTCACGCGCCTAAATCTTATCTTCAATCGGCATTTAAAATTCCAAAATAGCCCCTCGTTTGGTTACAATTAATAACCCAAAAAAATAAACTGGATCAAAAAAATAAACTGGATCTTTTTGGGAAGAAATGCCTTGGTAGTAGACAATTTCATAAAAGATCACACAAAAATAAAAAGAGAGATTTCTTCAGGTAACTAGTAAGTTCTTGAATGTATAATTCACCGCCAATTCATTTTTGGTGTTGGATATTGGGTTTCACTCAGCACGTGGTAAACGTATCTAAGATCACAAACACAGATGTTGTGTAACCATAAAACTCAGTGGTAAAGACCGAGAGTCTCAAGGGTTACGTTGGTGAACCGAAAGTAGATGGAGAATATAAGGAGGTGGCTAAAGAACCGAATGTACCTTCTGCTAGATAATCCTGACAAAGCAGAGAAACTCTTTACTCATTTGAGAAGAGTAAGGTAGCTCTAGACCGAGTAATATAAATTAGCCTGATTTGGAAGAAACGATGGGTGTTAATCGAATCATTAAGGCTTGCTCAAGATCGTAGAGACTTAGGACAACATGCAGCAGCATGCTTCTAGGGACCCTTAACTAGTTCATTTTGAAATTGAGTCTTACCTTCCTTAGATCCACAGTCGAGTATATGGGTATTAATATCACCTATGAAAAGTAAAGAAACACACCAAACAAGCCAAATAGACAAACATACGAGACAAATAAAAAAAATAAAACAGAAAGATAAAATATTTTTGGAATTTTTGAAATTTTCTGAAAAAGAATAAAAACAGAAAGATAAAATATTTTTGGAATTATTGAAATTTTCTGAAAAAGAATAAAAACAGAAAGATAAAATATTTTTGGAATTTTTGAAATTTTCTGAAAATGAATAAAAACAAAAAGATAAAATATTTTTAGAATTTTTGAAATTTTCTGAAAAAGAATAAAAACAGAAAGATAAAATAATTAAGTTTGAATCAAAAGAGAGATATGCACAGAATATACAACCGAAACCTTATTTCAAATGATGGAAGTGAAATAGACCGAGCGTTCGGTTCATTTCGGTTCCAGAAAATTACGGAGCTGAGATAGACCGAGCGGTCTGTCCATTTCGGTTGTCTAATTTTAATGAGAGTTTTGAGGATTCGGTACCGACTCTCCTTCCATCATGCCCAAGCCTTGTAAGATTTTGTTAAAGGTTGCTTCTGGTAAGGCTTTAGTAAAGATTTCAGCCAGTTGATCAGCAGATCGTACAAAGTGTACTTCCACGTTCCCATCTTCCACATGATCCTTGATGAAATGATACCGAAGTGCAATATGCTTGGTTTTTGAGTGTTGCACTGGATTATGACAAATCCTAATTGCACTTTCGGAGTCGCAATAGAGAGGAATCTTCTTCATACTTAGCCCATAATCTCTTAGTTGACTTTGAATCCAAACCACTTGAGAGGTGCAGGATGCTGCAGCAATATATTCAGCTTTGGCTGTGGATAATGAAACACAGGTTTGTTTCTTGGACTGCCAACTAACAAGTTTCCCATCAAGAAGTTGGCATCCACCTGTAGTACTCTTTCTGTCCAGTCCACATCCTCCTAGATCAGTATCAGAGAAGGCTTGGATGAAGAATCCAGATCTTACAGGATACCAGAGACCAAGAGATGAAGTTTTCTTCAGATATCGAAAAATGTTCTTCACAGCAAGCATGTGAGGTTCTCTTGGATTGGCTTGAAATTTGGCACAGTAACAAACAGAAAACATAATATCTGGTCTACTAGCTGTTAGATACATAAGGGACCCGATCATTTGACGATAAAGTGTTATATCCACAGCAAGTTTCTCCAAAGATGGGGTTAGCTTAGTGCCAAATGCCATAGGAACCTTCACTTTTGAGTCACCCTTCATTCCAAATTTTGTAAGTAAGTTCTTGGTGTATGCTTCCTATTTTATAAAGATACCTTCTGGTCCCTGTCTAATATTCAAACCAAGGAAAAAGTTAATTGGACCCATTGTGCTCATTTCAAATTTAGTCTCCATCAACTTCCTGAATTCAGCTGTTAAGCTCAGATTCGTGGAGCTGAAGATGATATCATCAACATAAATCTGAACAATCATCAAATGTTCGCCTTACTTCTTACGAAAGAAGGTTGGGTCAAACGAATCTTGTTTAAATTTTGACATTTTCAAGAAGCAAGTTAGCGTTTCATACCAGGCTCTTGGTGCTTGTTTTAGTCCATAGACAGCTTTATCCAGCACATAGCAATGATCAGGGTATTTTTCATTCACAAAACTAGGCGGTTGCTCAACATAAATGGTTTCTTCTAATTCTCCATTCAAGAAAGCACATTTGACATCCATTTGGAAAACTTCGAAGTTCTTGTGAGCAACATATGCAAGAAAGATTCTGACAGATTCTAACCTTGCTACTGGAGCAAAGGTTTCTTCATAATCTATCCCTTCTTCTTGACAATAACCTTTTACAACCAACCGAGCCTTGTTACGAATGACATTCCCTTCTTTGTCCAGCTTATTTCTAAACACCCATTTCAGGCCGACAACAGAAGCATCTTTCGGTGTAGGAATCAACCTCCAAACTCTGTTGCGTTCGAACTCATGGAGCTCATCCTGCATTGCTTGAACCCATTTTGAATGATCAAGTGCAGCATTTACAGTTTTCGGTTCAATTTTGGAAATAAACGAATTGAACATACAAAATTCCACTTTAGAGAATAATGCAGTTTGTTTCGCCTTCAGTTGAGATCGAGTAAGAACACTTTCCGAGGTTTCACCAATAATTTGTTCTTTGGGATGGTCTTTTGTCCATTTCACTAATGGAGGATAGCTTGGATCATATTCTGGATTCAATTCAGCTTCTACTTCTATTTCAACATCTGCCAGATCACCCTCACCTTTGCTAGTAGAACTATCACATTCTTTGTCCTTCTCCCCCTCGACTGGCGAAGTGAAATCTCTGTCAGCATCAGAGTCTGTATTTCTTGTGGAAGTTGGTTTCTCCCCCTCGATTTGACTATCACTTGGTTTTTTTGGATCAGTGTTTGCCCTATCATCTGAACCTTTAGATGTAGGATCTGAACTTGGATTCTCCCCTTCAACAGAAGCTCCGCTTGTCTGTGAGGTTGTAGAGCTCTCCCCCTGGAACGTTGAATCTTTGTTTGGAGAGCCTGTTGATGAGTTAGTACTTGGTGGTTCGCTTTCCATCTCTTTAGTAGCTTCGTTTATGATCTTCTTGAGATTATCGATTTTGTTATCTGCTGCCGCTGCCTCTGAATGTATTGCTTTTTCTGGTTCATCGAATAGCCGAATGTATTCCTCAAACAGGTTGGATATTGGAACCGAGACCTGTCCAGATTCTGGGAATATGTCTCCTAAGGCACTTTCAGTCCTTTGAACCTTCTGCATATAATTGTCATCAAAGGTGACATAATAAGTCTCTTCAATTGTTTTGGAACGCTTATTCAACACCCTGTATGCTTTTGATGACAGAGAGTAACCCTGAAATATGCCCTCATCGGCTTTAACATCAAACTTATTTTGGTTCTCTTTAGAATTAAAAATAAAGCACCTTGAACCAAAGATATGGAAAAATTTGACATTCGGCTTCCTATTGTTGATGATCTCATAAGGAGTTATGGAGAATCTCTTGTTGAGCAAGGACCGATTCTGAGTATAGCATGCAGCGGCAATTGCATCAGCCCAGAACTATAAAGGTAGGGAAGCGAAAATTAACATGGTTCTGGGTGCTTCGCATAATGAGCGGTTTCGTCTTTCAACAATCCCATTCTGCTATGGTGTATAAGGGGCCGAAAAATTGCGACTTATCCCCTTATCAGCTAGAAAGTCCTCAAAATCCTTGTTCTTGAATTCCAGACCATTGTCACTTCTTATGTTTCTGATTGTTTTCTTTAGTTGTACTTCTATTTGCTTGATGAATGCCTTCAGCTTGGTAGTAGCATCTGATTTCTGCTTAAGAAAGAAAACCCAAGTGAAGCGTGAAAAATCATCTACAATAACAAGAATGTACTTACTTCTAACGATACTCTCTATAGCTGAAGGTCCATATAAATCAATGTGTAATAGTTCAAGTGCTTCCACTATCTTAGTATTGATGCGTGTAGGGTGGCTTCTTCTGCTCTGTTTACGCATCTCACATGCTGCACATAAATGCTCCTTTTCGAATTTGAGAAGAGGAAGGCCTCGAACGTGATCACCAATCACTAATTTGTTGATGTCTTTGAAATTCAGGTGTGATAGATGTCGATGCCATAAGCAACTTTCATCGGTGTTTGCCTTTGACAGCAGACAGATAGATGGTGTCCCTCGAATTGGGTTAAGATTCAGAGGGTACATCTCTCCCTTTCGTGCAGATTTCAGCAGTACCTTTTTGGATTGTTTTTCCACTATCTCAGACCCCTCATCATCGAATGGTACCTTCAAACCCGTGCCTACAGCTAATTGTGACACGCTGATGAGATTGTGTTGCAATCCTTCTACATAAGCCACCTTTCTGATCGAGAAGTCTCCATTTGTTATCATGCCGTATCCTTTGATTGTTCCATAGGAATTGTTTCCAAACTTCACAGACCCACCATCTTTCAGGGACCGAAACTCTCTTAACTCCTCCTTCCTCCCTGTCATGTGACGCGAGAAACCACTGTCTATATACCATTCGTCGTCAAACTGCTCGTCACTGATTACCTGCAAATTCAAGCAGATTTAGGAACCCAAAGTTTCTTGGGTCCTGGTGAGTTTTTCACAGAGAAAGGAATAACTGCAGAAACATCAACTAAAAAGGTTCGTTTAATGAGAGTAGTTTGATCTTTTCTTTTAATGGTATACACCTTGATTTTTGTTTTATCTTCTTTAAGTTTTAGTGTATCAGTTGGGGTTCTTTTTGATGGTTTAAGATTTGTCGTTTGATTCCTAGGTTTAGTAGAGGATTTCTTATTTTCCTTCACAGAGTCTGATACCACCTTTCCTTTTCCTTTGATGTCCTTTAAAGAATTTGTTTCAACTTGGGATTTGGAGGATCCATTACTAGGATTGGGACCGAATCTGGGTTGAGGACCGAATCTAGGTCGAGGACCAAAAGTGGGTTCAGGACCGAGACATGACTTTCGGTTCTAGGATTTGGAATAGTAGGAATTTGGACTGAAATTTTCCTTCAACTTTTCCTTTCCCTTGTCCATGGATACTTTCCTGAGAGGCTTATAGTTGGGATTTTGAGAATTCCAATGCTTTTTCCTTTCATTCAGATTCGTGGCATATCTTTGATTTCTCAAGCGTTTCTGTTCAGCTAGCTCCTTCTGAGATTTGTGAATATTGAAGCTGGCCTTTGGTTTCTCCTTCTGAGTTGCAGTTTTCTTACCTTTCATTTTAGATTCTGTGCTCTTCTTAGTTTGAACTTTCGGTCCTTCCCTCTTGATTGGAACATCAGGTTCAACCATTGGTTTCTCAGGAACATCTTTGGTTCCACTTGAGCTTGGAATATCGAATCTGGAGGGTTTGTTGATGGGCTCTGGTATGTATCTACCTTTGACTCTCCATGTGGTTTTCTCAGATAGTCCCACAGTCTCATCTGCGTTGTCAATAGGAGCAGACCAGAAATAGTCTTTGCATCCTTCAGCGTTATCTTCATCAACTATGATTCTTAATTCTGCAGTTTGCCTTTGAGTGACCCCAGTCACAGCATAAACCTGATTTGGCACGGTCTGAACCTTTTGATAGACCAAGGCCTTTTCCTTGAGTTTTGGTTTCTGTTCTTTTGACAGACGAGCAAAATCAACGGAGTTTTCTGATATAAGAGGTTTTTTATTATCGGTTTCATGTTTCATAAACTTCGAGCAATCAACTTCATCCTCTACTGAGATTTCACTCATCTCGCTTTCCGCATCAAATTCAGACGAATTATCTAAGTTTATTTTATTATCTTGAACAATTTTGGCATTTGACAGATCGAATGTTTGTATAGTTTCAGTTTTAATCTTTTGCCTATCATTTTCATCTAAGTTATTTTTTAACAAACCCTTATGTTCCTTAGAATTGATGAAGGTTTCTATCTTATCCAAACCTAGCCTATACGAACTTGATGTCTCTTCAGAGGACACCTCTGATTCACATTCTGCTATAACTTCATCTTCCTTAAATTCAAGAAAGGGCAAAATCATTTTATGAATTTTCTTGCCAATTTCACAGCTTAAATGTAATTGAGCAATGTTAGTATAAAGACGCTTCGCAATTAAACAGAAAACATTTCTTTGTTTTAATAACTTTAAATTGTCCCTTTGCAAATAAATACATTCATCCCTAGCTCTAACTAACTCTGCTTCCTTCAGTTCAATCCACATTCTCCTTTCCTCACTTTTTGAAGACACCCTGCCGAGTTGGTCAGTTAGGTTAGAATTTGCTATGCGGGTTTGCATGAGGCTACTACTTAGGATAGAAAATTTAAAGTTTAATTCATTTAATTCTTCTTGATAATCAGTTTTTGAGATTTTAAGAGACTCAAGAATAGAATGTACCTTTTTGATCAATCGATCGCAGTCGTTGATCTTCTCACTCACCGGCTTGGCCGCAAAGCACTTGTTTTCTGTCAGGTTCGGTTCCGTATCTGCACTTTCGGTTGAAGGACCAGCAGTGACGATAAAGCACTTTCCACCCGAACCTTCATTCTTTGCCACATATGCCTTTCCATGAGTGGGCCTTCTTACCTCTTCGTCTTCAGAGTCGGTTGACCAGACTTCTACGCCACCGAACTCATATTCCCCAACATTCTCCTGTACGATTAAGGCATTCATCGAGCTGTTGGATGCCTTTTTCTTCTTTACTTCTTCTAATTTTCGCATATAATACGCCTCATCATCTTCACCCTCTCTTTTCTCAGCCATCTTTCTCAACATGCAATCTTTGGCAAAATGGTTCTTGCCGTGACAATAGTTGCAGTCGTATCTAGAGTCTCCCGCAAGCTTGCTCTCCTTTTTCTCTTCATCCTTTTGAGAGGAGACTTTCGGTTCATCTTTTATCTTTTCAGAACTATAAATTCCCTTCCAGTTTTGGTTCTTGCTGACGGGAAATTTTCTCCTTGTAAGGTCGCATTCTGACATGTCTGACTGTTCTTCTTCTTCTTCTGCACTACTTTTTCCTTTAGAAACAAGAGCCAACGATCCCACACCAGAGATCACTTTCGCTTCCTTGGTTACAACACTTTCATGAGACTTTAGTATACCTACTAGTTTCTCCAGTGAGTACGATTTGAACTGTTCATGCGTCTTCACAGTGGAAACCATAGCCATCCATTATGGTCTCAGCCCGTTCATGAACGTTACTTTCTGATCGATTAGCTTTCTCTCTATCCCATGCTTGATCATCTTACTGAGGAGATGATTGAACCGATCAAAGGTCTGTACAAGCTTCTCTTCTGGTTTCTGTTCGAAAACTCCAAATTCTGACAGCAACAGAGTTTGAATGGAGTGTTCCAGGTCTTCATCAGTTGAGTAAAGTTCCTTCAACCTATCCCAGATCTCTTTTGCAGTTGTGCATGAACCTACTAGCCGAAAGGTGTCAGATTGCAGGGCGAATCTTATCATTCGCATGGCTTTAACGTTACACAAGAGCTTGTCCTTCTCATCCTGTGGCATTTTCTCAACATCTGTCACCAACTTGTTGTAATCCGTTTGCGACTTAACAGTTGTGTTTGTTCCCGAATGTACAAACGGTCCACGAGTGATAGATTCCCAGATGAGATAGCCATTGTCTTCAGATCCAACCACGTAATCTTTAAAGTGATGAGCCCATACTTCGTAGTCTTGCATATAGAGTATGGGTACTCTGGTTGTTGATCCGATGCTGTTTGAGATGTTTATGGGGTTTGTATGTGAATCATCGTGAGACATGGTGAGTTGCTAGAATCAAACCTGTAAACTTGAGATTAGGGTTTTATCAAAAACAAATTTGTCGTCGATATGATGACGACGACTTCTATTTATATGATAAAAGCGGAAACCATAAAGTATTATGAATACAGCAGTAATGTGTATTGATCACACAATCTCCTACTCTGATACCAATTGTTAGAACAAAGTTCTTTTAGGATCGTATGATTCTAAGCAGGATATTAAATAAGAACATAACAAAGAACACAAGTATGACACTGAATATGTCGTATGATTAATGTGATAACACCTCAGAAGAGCTCGATAAAGAACTTCAATCTGTAGAGGTGTTTAGGGTTACAAGAATTTACGTAATTAACCACCGTTATTAATATACACATACATGCATGCATATATATACTATAACCCTAACAGTTAATCTAGATAACAACGAAACTAATCTAGATAGACACGGACGGACAGGCCCAATCCGGATACAAAATATATGGCCCAAGACGCAACACAAATAGAATCAACATATGTTTGTACACCTTTGCTACCCAAAGGTGTTGAAACTGAGATAAAATCATCTATATCTATACACATATACATAATTTATATAACTAAGATTCAAACGACACTCGGACAAATAACAGGGTACTCTAAGTCCACAACCAAACAAGGAACAAGAGATAAAGTGAGCTATCAGCCCTAAGTCCTTTCAACCTTATTTATATAACTATATATGTATAGACATGATTTTGACAATATATAAGTTTGAAAGAGTTGAATAAGGAGTTTAGCATATAAAAGAGTTTGATAAAGAGTTTAGTATGTAAAAGAGTTTGATACAATGTTTTGAAATAGTTTGATTGATAAAACATCTTGAAATATAAGAAATTCATTTGTTTGATAGTTATTAATCACATGTGATTGA
Organism: Lactuca sativa; assembly: GCF_002870075.4. Classification (NCBI taxonomy): domain Eukaryota; kingdom Viridiplantae; phylum Streptophyta; class Magnoliopsida; order Asterales; family Asteraceae; genus Lactuca; species Lactuca sativa. The sequence goes on along the minus strand of NC_056627.2, from coordinate 29,218,512 downwards.
TTCAATAAATAATGTTTCAACTTGTATTCCCCTTCCCCCCTATAAAAGCATTTTAAAATCATTTAAAAGGTAGATTGAGGGGTATGAACTCACCTGTTGTGAGTGATCCGAATGTAAGATCGGTATAGGATGCTAAGTGTCAAGTGAAGACTCGAGCACACACAGATCCTATTTAGCATATAACGAAACATATATGGATATAATTAGTGTTTATACAACTAATCATGCAAAAAAACAACTCTAGGAACTAGGAAAAACTTAGATTGAAGTGTTAGAAGTACCAAGGATTGCATAAAATGGGTTGATGGCCACACTAGTGTGTGTACGACCATGAGGTGTACGACCACATGTGTGTACGGCCAGTGTGTACAGCCCATGAGTGTGTACGACCATACACTCATGATGAAACATGCCAAAAAGTGTTTTAAAGTCCTAATAAGCATCAAGGAAGTGTGTTCTAATCTATGCTTAGCCTTAAGGGAGGTTTATGGCCACTCTGAGCCTTAACAAGGATGTGTACGACCACATGAGATGTGTACGGCCGTACACCCTTGATGTTCTTTCAAGGATGTCGATTTTTATGGTGACATCAAGAGTTTCTAGTAGATAACTAGCTATAGAAGGAATACTCACGTTTTAGGAGCTTGAAGGGGGGTGTTTTGAGGTCCAAGAACTAGTGTGTGTTCTTGGTGTTCTTGAAGATCTAACTCAAAAGATGAATTTCATGGATGAAATCAACGGGTGATACTAGATATAGCCATGTATCAACTAATCAACGGATGAAACACTTACTTATTTGAAGATCCAAGTGAAGAACTTGATGATAGTTGAGAGAGAATCCGAAATCTTGGCTTGAATGGGTGAAAAGTGTTTAAAAATGGCCAAGTCTTACTTATATAGGGGGGATTATACGGACAGAAGGGGGTGTACGACCGTACACTCCTCTTGAAGGAGTGTTTGGCCGAAATTACATGCTATGACTTACAGTAACTCACCCCAAATTCAGAACTTGATTGTACTAGGCTTAGAACACCCAAACAGACCCTAAATAGTGCTAAAAGATAGCAGAAATGAGTCTGACTTTGATTGAAGTGAATGGTTTGTACAAGATAGAAAATTCGGGTTGTCACATTTACTGACCCGACTGACCAAGAAGTCGGTGACATTCCGCTGGGGGCCTGAGCAACAGGCAGCTTTTGAGACTTTGAGGCAAAAGTTGTGTAAGGTGCCGATATTGACTCTGCTAGAGGGCATTGAGGATTACGTAGTATATTGTGACACGTCTATCATAGACTTGGACACAATATTGATGCAGAGAGGGCGCGTCATCTCTTACGCCTCGAGGAAGATAAAGCTTCACGAGGCGAATTACCCGACTCACGACCTGGAGTTAGGGGCAGTTGTTTTTACTGTCAAGATTTGGCGACACTACTTCTATGGGTTTCGCTGTACTATCTACATGGACCACAAGAGCCTAAGGTACTTGATGGATCAGCCAAATCTGAACATGAGGCAACGACGTTGGTTGGATGTGGTGAAGAATTACGGCTGGGAGATCCTCTACCACCCGAGGAAGGCCAATGTGGTAGTCGATGCTCTCAACCGCAAGGAGGCCGCCACTCCAATTCGGGATATATGCCTGATGACAGTGATTACTCCGCTGCTGGAGTGGATTCGGGAGGCTCAGGTTGAGGGTATGAAGATGGAGCACCGAAAGTGCGAGCGGATTATAGAGTAGGTGGCTTCATTCGACTATGATAACTGTAGATTGTTGACCTTGCATTGTATGGTCTGGGTTCCTTGCTGGGGTGGAGTGCGCCAGGCTCTTATGGAGGAGGCACACAAGTTGGGATTCTCCATTCACCCTGGGGTGAAGAAGATGTATTGGGATCTTCGCCATGATTATTGGTGGCCCTACAGGAAGCAGGATATAGCTTGGTATGTGGAGCGGTGCTTGACTTGCAGGAAAGTCAAGGCCAATCATCAGCGACCTCATGGCAAGACGCAACCGCTGGAGATTCCCGTGTGGAAATGGGAATACATCACTATGGATTTCATCACAAAGCTTCCCATGACCGCACATGAGGTATATTCTATCTGGTTTATCGTTGATTGGTTGACCAAGAGTGCACATTTCATACTGATCCAGGAGAGTATTTCGGCCGATAAGCTAGCAAACATCTATATTAGGGAGGTAGTGGCTCGACATGGGGTGTCGGTTTTGGTGATTTTTGAAAGGGATGTGCGGTTCACTTCCAGATTCTGGAAGAAGTTTCACGATGAGTTAGACACTCGTCTGTAATTAAACACGACTTTCCACCCACAGGCGGATGATTAGAGCGAGCGGACCATTCAGACCTTGGAGGATATGTTGCGGGCGTGCATCTTGGACTTTGGTGGTAGCTAGGATACCTACCTTCCATTGGTGGAGTTCTCTTATAACAATAGCTACCATGCCAGTATTGATCGGCCTCCCTTTGAGATGCTTCATGGGAGGAAGTGCAGGACCCCGATGTGTTGGGGTGAGGTGGGGAAGAGGGTCATGGGGAGTATCGAAGTGGTACTCAAGACAACAGAGAAGATCCAGCAGGTCCGGATAGACTCCAAACTGCCCACAGTCAGTTGAAGAGCTATACCGACAGATGCCGACCGGACTTGGAGTTTCCGGTCGGAGATATGGTCCTTCTGAAGGTGTCGCCTTGGAAAGGTGTCACCCGCTTCAGAAAACGGGGCAAGCTGGGCCCCAGGTATATCGGACCTTTCAGGGTTATAGCCTAGGTGGGAAAGGTGGCGTATAGGCTGGATCTCCTGTAAGAGCTTAGACAGATCCACAACACTTTTCATGTGTCCTAGCTGCGGAAGTGCTGAGTGGATGACTCCGCAGTTTTGTCGTTAGAGGATATTCAGGTGGATGATAGCCTAAACTACATCGATAGACTAGATGCCATTCTTGACAGGAAGACGAATGATCTGAGG